>NC_140176.1:115842731-116236465 GCF_963971535.1 Notolepis coatsorum | reverse complement strand
TGCATATTACCACGCCTAAGTACCAAGCCTCCTACCCGATTGGCTAAAAAGATATATGGAATTGTCTTTCAGTCAACCCGTGTCAAAGTACTGGTAGCTATGAACAGGGCTTATTGCCTATATTATATTAGAGATATATGGTATATTATTATTGAGATTATATACTTATATGTTAATATTTAATACATTTTTATTTCATTTAAGATAATTAACCCTTATGCCTCCTCAGAAAGGATTTCGTGTATTTAGCCTTTGTGTGTGTATGTGTGTGTACAGTACAACGGTGGCTGTGTTGATGATTATGTCATGAAATTGGGTCTGTTTGCTTAATTTCCATAATTTGAGATTACATTTTGAAGACCTCTAAAAGAAAAGTTACCCATTTGACAGGAAAAAACTTCTCTAGTGGTTTATTTCATGCCATTAACCCTAAACCCTAACCCTAACCCTATCCCTAACCCTAACCCTAACCCCAACCCTAACCCTAACACAAACGGGAATATAAGGGGTTACAATTTGGAAATCTTTGGAATCTTTGATAGATATGTTGAGTTAGGTTCATAGTGGTATTCATAAAAAAAAGAATTGGAACGAAATATTACAAGTTTTTTATGACCTTGAACGTGATGCAATCTTTTCATGCACTGATGTGCCAACTCTGTCAGTTACCTAACAAGGCAGAAGGGTTAAACAATACAATACATGTTTTTAATGATGTTAAATGTTTAATGGTGAACATGTTAATGATGAACATGTTAAATGTATTGATAAGATAAGATAAGGAAAAGAAAAAGGATCAATAGATGAACACCACAGGGAGATTGCCAGGGTGCTGCGTCTCAGCTGTCTCCAGATTCAAGCAACACTCAGACAGGGAGTGGCAGGAAACGCAGGTCTCTTGTCAGGGCTGGTGATGACCTGACGAGTCTCAGGTGTGCAGATTGAACCTGGCTGACAGCGTGTGGAAGCAGCGACAAGAAGCTGCCCATACAAGGGCGTGGAAGCAGTAGGTGAGAGAGAAGCCCTGGCTGTGATTGTAACAGTCCGGGTAGCAGGAGCTCATCAGCATGTCCCACATCTCTGTGTTGAGCTTCATCAGAAGGCTGCCATGGAATGTTACTCCTACCATTATAGTCCATGGGCCAGAACTGATTTCGGTACCACTCAAGGGGGCAAAATGTTTTATTTACTATTCCTAATTAGTATTAAAGGAAAAGTATTTTTTTTTTGGAAATTAGCTTATTTAACATCTTCCCTAGAGTTAGACAAGAAGATACATACCTTTTTGGGCTTAGGGAACGCCTGGACCGTTAACCTAGCTTAGCTTCATCACTGGAAGTGGGGCAGACATCTAGCCTAGTTCACTACAGTCAGGACATATACTCCAAATACAATCAAAATACAACTCCCAAACGTTCCTGTAAACATGTTGTGACTTGGAGACTTGTGTGACTGAGAGATTTGTGTGTCTGGGAGACTTGTGTGACTGGGAGACTTGTGTGACTTGGAGACTTGTGTGACTGGGAGACTCGTGTGACTTGGAGACTTGTGTGACTGGGAGACTTGTGTGACTGGGAGACTTGTGTGACTGGGAGACTTGTGTGACTGGGAGACTTGTGTCACTGGGAGACTTGTGTGACTGTGAGACTCATGTGACTGGGAGACTTGTGTGTCTGGGAGACTTGTGTGACTGGGAGACTTGTGTGACTTGTGTGACTGGGAGACTTGTGTGTCTGGGAGACTTGTGTGACTGGGAGACTTGTGTGACTGGGAAGCGTCTATTCGTATACTAACGCATTTATGCATCCGCATGTGCGTTTTGCGACTCTGATTGGCCACTGCCGTTTCTGGTGCGATCTGATTGGCCACTGACGTTTCTGGTCATGTGACATGTGCGCCCAATCGCGTGACGCGCCCATTTCCGCCTCGACCAGCAGCAAACTACCTAACGCCTAGTTTATCACTGGTTAAGCTTAGGCGACTCTTTCGAAGTTGGTTAAGGTTAGAGTTTGGATTCAGGGCTGGCGTTCTATCGCCCTGCTCTAAGACAAACTCTAACCTTAACCAACTTCGAAAGAGTGCCTAAGCTTAACCGGCGAAAGAACTTGCCGTCACACGATTGGCGCAACCAGAAACGTCAGTGGCCAATCAGAGCGCAAAACGCGAACGCGGAAGCATAAATGCGTTAGTATACGAATAGACGCGACTGGGAAACATGTGTGACTTGTGTGACTGGGAGACTCGTGTGACTTGTGTGACTGGGAGACGCGGTAAATACACAGAACGTTTGGGAGTTGTATTTTGATTGTATTTGATTGTATATTTCCTGACTGTAGTGAACTAGGCTAGATGTCTGCCCCACTTCCAGTGATGAAGCTAAGCTAGGCTAACGGTCCAGGCGTTCCCTAAGCCCAATGCATGCGGAGAGACAAAAAATGTATGCATCTTCTTGTCTAACACCAGGGAAGATGTTAAATAAGCAAATTTCCCCAAATGTTGGAGTTTTCCTTTCAGCTGTTCCCCTCCTTCCTATGCACTTCTGACTTTCTGGACTCAGACTTGTGGTGTCTCCCTCTCGGTGGTAGCACTCGCCTACCACCACAGAGACTGCGATCTACTCCAGCTGTCAGCGGTACCTCCGGCTTGGTCAGTTGTTCCTACGATCACAATTGTCAGTGTTCGCAGGTGGGAAGCCGGTGGGGTATGAGTCCTGGCCCTTGCAAACAGCGACTCCTACTGGTCGGTCGGGGCGCCTGTTCAGCAGGGAGGGGATCTGGGGGAAATAGCATGAACCTCTGCATGAGTTACGTTCTCCCAGTGAAACTCCTCGCTGTCAGGTGAAAAGAAGCGGCTGGCGGCTCCACATGTATCGGAGGAGGCATGCGATAGACTACACTACAGTACACCCTACCCAGACTGTCAGTGGGGCTGTAGTATAATCGCAATCTCTCTCTTACTGTATGAATAAGGAAAAAGGAAAATATTCATACATTCAAAGATAAATTGAATTTGGAAAAGTAATTGTTGTGTAAAAAGGAAATTCTTGGGCGGTCGGATGGCGTAGCGGAGATTGCGCTCGTCACCAATGCAAGAGGCTGCGGTCTCGACTCCCGGAGTCAGCATTGCCTGCGGCTTGGGCCGGTCGTCATACTAACCCGTTTGGCTGAGTTAGCGGGAGGGAAGTCGAGGGTGGTAATCTGGCGTTGTGGACAGGTCAGGTCTGGGCGCCTGCTCAGCGAAAGGCAGGAAATGGTGAAGGCAGCATGACCTACCACACATTACGCTTCACCAATGAGAGTCCTCGCTGCCAGGTGAAAAAGAGAGCCACTGGCTGTCTCCACATGTGTCGGAGGAAGCATGTGGTAGACTTCAGGGTTCCCTTGTACCGACCAGTAGGAGGAACATGCGCACAACAACCAGGTAGGGGAGGGGGGGAATTGGCATAACAACTAAATTGGGATGGGGAGAAAAATAGAAAATCAGGTGGAGAAAAATAGGATAAAAAAATAATCTTTTTTGCTCTTGTTTTTCAGTTGTCCCAACTCAGACTTGTGGTGTCTCCCTCTCGCCCGATGGGACAACTGCAAACAAGTGCAAACAATTATTTCCTTTTTACATAACAATTACTTTTCCTGGCTTCTATACTGTTACCCCTACCCTGCCTTCTATACTGTTACCCCTACCCTGCCTTCTCCACTATTACCCCCCTACCCTGCCTTCTCCACTATTACCCTCCTACCCTGCCTTCTCCACTAATATTCAATTATATATTATAATTATAATTCAATTTATCTTTGAATGTATGAATATTTTCCTTTTTTCTTATTGATACAGTAAGAGATTGTGATTATACTACAGCCCCACTGACAGTCTGGGGAGGTAGACTATCACATGCCTACTCCGATACATGTGGAGTCGCCAGCCGCTTCTCTTCACCTGACAGTGAGGAGTTTCACTGGGAGAACATAACGAGTGCGGAGGTTCGCGCTATTTCCCCCAGATCCCCTCCGTGCTGAACAGGCGCCCCGACCGAACAGTAGGAGTCGCTGTTTGCAACGACCAGGACACATACCCCATCGGCTTTCCACCCGTGAACACTGCCAATTGTGTTCGTAGGGATGACTGACCAAGCCGGAGGTAACACTGACAGCTGGATTCAAACCCAAAGTCTCTGCAGTGGTAGGCGAGTGCTTAGACCTCTACGCTACCCAGCCGCACCTAATCCACTGGTATATGTTTTGAGGGCATGCAGGTTAAAGGCACCATTGTGATTGTGTCAGGTTATTTGACATTTGGGAATGTTGGAATTAAAGGGGGGGGGGGGGGGGTTATAATGTGAGCTTATTAAAATGAATACTAATTAGGAATAGTAAATCAAACAAATCAGTTCATGGACTATAATGGTAGGCGTAACATTCCATGTCAGCCTTCTGATGAAGCTCAACACAGAGGTGTGGGACATGCTTGATGAGCTCCTGCTACCCGGACTGTTACAATCACAGCCAGGGCCTCTCTCTCACCTGCTGCTTCCACGCCCTTATATGGGCAGCTTCCTGTCGCTCCTTCCACACGCTGTCAGCCAGGTTCAATCTGCACACCTGAGACTCAACAGGTCATCACCAGCCCTGACAAGAGACCTGTGTTTCCTGCCACTCCTTGTCTGAGTGTTGCTTGAATCTGGAGACAGCTGAGACGCAGCACCCTGGCAATCTTCTTTTTTGACACCCAGTGTCCATGGGGTAAGAGGGGGAGGCGCTGTCGCCCAGCGTCCATACCTCCCTCCAGGGGGTGGGGTAAGAGGGGAAGGCGCTGTCGCCCAGCGTCCATACCGCCCTCCAGGGGGTGGGGTAAGAGGGGGAGGCACTGTCGCACAGCGTCCATACCCCCCTCCAGGGGGTGGGGTAAGAGGGGGAGGCACTGTCGCCGAGCGTCCATACCCCCCTCCAGGGGGTGGGGTAAGAGGGGGAGGCGCTGTCGCCCAGCGTCCATACCCCCCTCCAGGGGGTGGGGTAAGAGGGGGAGGCGCTGTCGCACAGCGTCCATACCCCCCTCCAGGGGGTGGGGTAAGAGGGGGAGGCGCTGTCGCCGAGCGTCCATACCCCCCTCCAGGGGGTGGGGTAAGAGGGGGAGGTGCTGTCGCCGAGCGTCCATACCCCCCTCCAGGGGGTGGGGTAAGAGAAGAAGGCGCTGTCGCCCAGCGTCCATACCCCCCTCCAGGGGGTGGGGTAAGAGGGGGAGGCGCTGTCGCCCAGCGTCCATACCCCCCTCCAGGGGGTGGGGTAAGAGGGGGAGGCGCTGTCGCACAGCGTCCATACCCCCCTCCAGGGGGTGGGGTAAGAGGGGGAGGCGCTGTCGCACGGCGTCCATAACCCCCTCCAGGGGGTGGGGTAAGAGGGGGAGGCGCTGTCGCACGGCGTCCATACCCCCCTCCAGGGGGTGGGGTAAGAGGGGGAGGCGCTGACACCCAGCCCACTGGTGGTGGGCTATCTGGTGGTGGGCTCTCTGGTGGTGGCTCTCTGATGGGGGAGTCTTCTAGGCCAGGGGGGGAGAGTCATCACCACTGGATCACAGCTGGAGCAACATCTCCTGTAGGTTTGGTCGGTCTGATTTCAGAATCCTTTTTTTCTTTTGAACAACCCATTTTCAAGATTTGATCCAATCCGTTATCCGAAATCCAATCGGATTACTTTTGAACAACCGGGCCCAGGACTAGCAGTACCTCCTGCTCCAGGCTGTACCAGTCCAACAGCGCCACGGCTGCGCTCCGTCCCGGCTCCCCTGCTACCCTCAGCAGGAGCTGCACCTCCAGGGGGACCTCATGCATTGTTGAGCCTGATCTGGGGATGTGTTTTATCGCCACCTACAGGACAGACACAAAAACACTATTCTATTGTCTGCAACACTTAGAGACATAATGTCAAGCTATGCATGTATGTGTGTGTGTGTGTGTGCGTGTGTGCGTGTGTGTGTGTGTGTGTGTGTGTGTGTGTGTGTGTGTCAATTAACTTTGAATCTAATCAATTCAAAATGTAAACTGAAATTGTCATTTACATGTTAACACATCCTGCGCCAAAAACGGCTTACGATGTGTTTGCCCGCCATGCGTTGAACGCCAGGAACGTTGAAAGCCGTTTTTGAAATCAATATAAAAAAAATTTGCCATGGGATTCATAATTCATCCAGCCAACCTCCGGGACTGCAGCGGGACCCTGAGGTCGCTTTCACACAGGGGCTGTTTGGTCCGGACTTTCGGACCAGAATTCGATTGTCCGGTTTTTCGGGTCTGTGTGAATGCGCGTCGAACTCGGTCCGCGGACCAAGCAGGCGAACTCTAGTCCGCCTGAAAACGTAGGTCTCGGTTCGGCTTCATCGAACCAAACGCGAACCAAATATAGGAAGTGATTATTATTACCACTGCTCGCAGCACTCACTGCAAAACAAGCACACTGCATCTAATCTCTCTATCTATCTATCTATCTATCTATCTATCTATCTATCTATCTATCTATCTATCTATCTATCTATCTATCTATCTATCTATCTATCTATCTATCTATCTATCTATCTATCTATCTATCTATATCTGTGCATCTTGGGAAGAAGCAAGAAAAAACGCGGTTTATTATTATTACCGAGGCGCGCGGCTTATTATATTATTAATAAAACAGCTACTTGTGGGCACTCATAAAAACACTGTGGTCTACAAGTTGTTTAGCGAGAGGATGGTGATAATTTGCTTCAATAGAACAATGGATCAATGCCATGTCAAAACTCGGCTCCGCTGATCTGGAGGGCTCCGCAGTCCACACACAGACACACACACGCGCGCTCGCGCACACACGGGATCGCAGCCACACACACATTTCCACTGTCCAATAGACAAGCGCCCTTTTCGACCGCGTGACATTGTTCAGAAGGTCTCGGTCCGCCTGACAGATATCTGTGTGAACGCAGGCGAACCAAATGAAGAATGCAACAATGTTGCAACTTCACCCCCAGAACCGCACGAGTCCACCAAAACTATATGTGAAAGCGACCTGAATGAGATTGCAACGCATCAATACCGCCGCCTGGTGGATGGTCGGGCGAGTTACACTCTCGCCAAAACCGGAAGTGCTGATCGGTACGTCGAGGAAATCCCTCCGGCAGTAATATCTTGCTACGGGATAACAGACAAAGACTGGCGTGCATTTGGATCGCTTCGATAACGCAATAATTGATATGATTTCAGCATTTATTGCGCCATACAAACCGGAAATGGATCTAGGCGATCGGTAAGAGGACAGTAACGTTATTTTCAGCCCGATTGTGCCTTTCTTTGTTTGCAAACAGTCTGATCAATATATCAACACATACTACATAAAGCCGTTACTGACGACAAAGGAATTATAGACGACCCCCGCCCCCCCTTTCCTTCACGCATGATGAAGCATAATGTATACCGATCATATACATTTACATTTTTTAATATAGCGTGTATAGGAAAAAAACGGCAATCGATAATCTATCATATGCGTTTGGGCCTATAACTAGCGTTTTAGGAATTACTGCAGAAAAGCTTATAAACATACTTATATTCAAGACGGTATTAACACAACAATGTATGAATGAAAAAATATAACGTTCCCACATCCGGAACGATAGATAATCGATGTTAAATGGGCCATAGTAATGTCAATATAGCAATACAATTTTAAAAGTTATAGCCCTGCAAAGAAGGTAAACATCTCCATAGGGTTACAGTGCTGGCAGACTGGGTATATTGATGGGTAACCCATGGCGGAGAATGTGTTAATGATGGGACATCCATTCTCATGTATTGTCAATAGGCTACATAATTCAACCTTCTCGTGCCTGAAAGTGTTAAATTGTTTTACTTTGAATACAAATCAACTTTCTTTCATTGAACTGATCCCAACCCAGGTGTATCTGACTCACAGGTAGCTTGTCCTCTTTGCGATAGCCGGCAAACACGGTTCCAGAGCCTCCTCTCCTCAGAACGTACTGTTCCTCATACCGGAGCTCAAAAGCTGCTTTGACCTGCTTTGACCATTCCTCCTCCTCCTCCTTCTTCTCCTCCTTCTTCTCCTTCTTCTCCTCCTTCTTCTCCTCCTTATTCTCCTTCTTCTTCTTCTTCTTCTTCTCCTTCTTCTCCTCCTTATTCTTCTTCTCCTTCTTCTTCTCCTTCTTCTTCTTCTCCTCCTTGTCCTTCTTCTCCTCCTCCTTCTTCTCCTCCTTCTTCTCCTTCTTCTCCTCCTTCTTCTCCTCCTTCTTCTCCTTCTTCTCTTCCTCCTTCTTCTCCTCCTTCTTCTCCTTCGTCTTCTCCTTCTCCTCCTCCTTCTTCGTCTTCTCCTTCTTCTCCTCCTCCTTCTTCTTCTCCTTCTTCTTCTGCTCCTTCTTCTCCTTCTTCTCCTCCTCCTTCTTCTTCTCCTTCTTCTTCTCCTTCGTCTTCTCCTTCTCCTCCTCCTCCTCCTCCTCCTTCTTCTCCTCCTCCTTCTTCTTCTTCTCCTTCTTCTTCTTCTCCTCCTTCTTGTCCTTCATCTTCTCCTTCTCCTCCTCCTCCTTCTTCTTCTCCTTCTCCTCCTTCTTCTTATCCTCCTCCTTCTTCTCCTCCTCCTTCTTCTCCTCCTTCGTCTTCTCCTCCTCCTTCTCCTCCTCCTTCTCCTCCTTCTCCTCCTTCTTCTCCTCCTCCTCCTCCTCCTCCTTCTCCTCCTCCTAATGCAAAAAAACAATATATATAATATATATCCTCTTAACACACTCCCGGCCAACCACGGACATGTCCGTGTTTCGGATCCAACGCTTGAGGGCCAACCACGGACATGTCCGTGGCAAGGTTGTTTTGGCTTTTATTCCATTTTAATATCCTACTCAATGTCACCGAGTGGCACTGCAGAATTACCCTACTCTTGGAATTCGGAAAAGTGCATTACCGGCCAGATCCTCATAGGGGCGCTGTGTCGATAATGCAGTGTTCCCTGTGGCAGAACGTTTTTTTTTTATCTTAAATGGAGTTTTATGTTAGCCTGAAGCTATGCGTGTAGCATGTAGCATGGAATACGTTTTGGGACGCTGAATTCAGTGTGCAGTAAAGGAATATATCATCAGCCAATGGACATATCACTCTACCAGATGGCGATCGATAACCGGGAAATCCTTTTTGGGATCCAACCGGCCCAAGGTAAGAGCTTATTCACTTAAAGGTCAACCTTCACGTTGTATTTTTGTTCAATAAACAATGTGGACTAGGCCAACAGTGACTTTCATGAAGAATGGAAAAAAAAGTATTGAAATTGACCCAGTTTTAGCGTTTTTATCAAACATTTTGTCTGCCCAACACAATCACCATGCACGTGCATATTTTAATCAATGGTTCATAACGTGCGTGTGTAATCGAAATGATCGTCACAACAGGTGCAGGGCACCAGGGGGCTCACCAGGGGGCGCTGAGAGTCACACACAGCTAGTGGCAGGCACTGATTATGCTTGCTACTACTAGCCGAATGAAAATGTATCTGTTTCACCTAACACTATTGCTCCGTGATTATAGCCACCCATCTCTAAAGCCACAACCACGTTACCATATTTGTAATAATGTAAATCATTGTGTCGTTGTACACATATTGTGTTTATAACGTTAGTAGCTAACATAGCTTAGCTTGGTAGCTATTGTGCTAACAAAATATCCCGACATCCGGCTCGCTGGCCGGCATGAACGGCCGACCCAAAATGGTTCTCTCCTCTCTGTACACCCCGTCCCCACGGGTACCCTGCCGGGGGGCCCATGGACGCGACAACGGCGACAATGGTGGCAGCCTGTAGGGTGTTCGAGCCCGTAAAGGCTAGTGGTACACGATAGCTATGAGCTAACAACGGCCGCCGCTGTTGTCGCGTCCACAAGCTCCTCCGCAGGACACCCGCGAGGACGGGGGCACACAAAGAGGAGAGAACCATAGGCTAACGTCAGTGTAGTGGTCCCGACTGTAGGCAGCAGGGACCATAGGCAGGGACGGCGGAGCTATATAGGCTAACTGTGATGCACCGAGCCACCATTGAACTAGTACTATGACCCGGACGGGCAAGGAATTTCCTGAAGTGACGTCACGGCCGTGCTAGCTTTTAGATTCGGCTCATTAATATGCACCTGTAGTGACGTCGGCGTTTGATAAGCTTTTTTGATTCGCGCGTGCATGTTATTCGTGCGTGGACCTTTTTAACTCTTTCAGAGTGGCATTTCCGGTGTCAAATGGAAAAAAATAAATAATGAAATTATATACCAATGATGTAAACTACCCATAATTGATCAGTAGGGTTTAACCTGGAGGTTGGGCTTTAAATTACATGCTGATCAGGCCTTGTTATCATATCCAACCAGCCGATCAGCGAATGGGGCTGCTGAGCTCTAGCTTCTGTAGGGCCGAAACGCCATTCGATTTAACGTTATTATCTTAGCGGCCTGTATCTCGTTTTGCAGGAATTATACCAGATCATTCTGCTATAACGTTCATATTCACGAGGCTATAAAATGGGAACGTATTGATGAAAAGAATATTTATTTAAGGCATTTTGAAGGGACGGTTTATAGTGTCAATTGACAATGAGAATGGACAGATAGCAATAATATAACGTATAGATTTAGCTCTACAAACAGTCTCACGCACAATGAAACCTTATTATGATATGCTGGCTGTATAGAGTGGGGCTCGTCTAATCCCTGTGGCCGTCAATGTGTTAACTGGCCCGGCCCGGGTTTACTTAAAAAAAAAGAATAATAATAATTTGTATCATTCTTTTCAAAGGCAAAGATGCCTAGAAGTGTGGCTAACACTAATGGCGCGCATACCAGTGAGGCTAACTGCCTAAGAAAACAGGCACAGAGGCACTGAAAGAGGATTTCACCTGTCTAATGAACACACTAGACTAGACAAATATCAAGATGTATCCATCAGTGGACCAATTGCATGCTTTCGCAGAGGACAAGAAGCCTTCAGTCGACTCCTTCAGACATTAAGCACCCCCACAGCCCAGATGGAATGATACAAAAAGATATATATATTTGCATTCGGGTGGGGTAGTCGACTACCAGTAAAAATAAATTTTAAAAAGTTAATTTAATTAAAATTTTAAAAGAAAATTTAAAAAATATATTTGATACATTTCTTTTTTTTATATCCTCAAATAAAGTGATTAATCTGATTAAATTAGTATTTTTTCTTTTATTAAATCAACTTGCCAGCCCCCTGTCAACTGTCAAATGATGTCAACTGTCAACCTGAATTTTAACATTCAGTATTCAATATTGTCTGATTCAATATTTACATTCAGTATTCAAGCTAGCTAGCCGTTGTGGACACTCACCTGTCCACAGCTAAACGGTCGGCAAGACATCTTGTGTGTCATCTTGTCGGCTACTCAAACTTCTGAGAGAATTGTTGAATAGATACACAAATGTTCTAGAATGTCCTATTATGACATCATACTGTGACATCACAAATGTTCTAGAATGTCCATTACATCATACTGTGACATCACAAATGTTCTAGAATGTTCGACCATACTGTGACATCACATCGGAACATGTTTGAGTTCCATTTAAATAATATGTATGGTAAGGCTGTCCCCGAAGCCTGTTTTTGGGATTCAAACTTCATCAGGGTTTTTCGAACGGACGTTCGAACCTCCGTAAAAAAAATATAATAATAATAAAAAAAATAATAAAATATTTATAATTCTTCCTTTTTTTTTATCCTCAAACTAAATCCTCAATTTGAATAAAGTGATTCATATGATTAAAAACGTTTTAATTACAAATATCTTTTAATTTTTATACTTTTATTAAAAATATATATATTTATATCCTCAAACAAAGTGATTAATCTGATTAAATTAGTCTTTTTTCTTTTATTAAATCAATTTCCAGCCCCCTGTCAACTGTCAAATGATGTCAACTGTCAACCTGAATTTTTTAATAAAAATAATCACCACAAAACTTTCCCAGTTCATTACTTACATTGAGACAATACATTTTTTGTGTAAAAGGTTTTTGGAAATGTTATGTTTAAATATGCATTGTCTACATGAATATAGGTTAATTTGCATATATTTCCAGAACATTGGTCCACAGATTGGATAAAGCCAGTAATTAATTTCTATACATCCCTAGATTATCTTTTTATGCGATAGACCTTTTGGGAGATTTTTGTTGACAGTGTAATTAATAGTGGTTACCTCTGGCAATAAAGACCTTTCTGATTCTAATCTAATCTACAGACACAGAAACAGGGCTTGGGAACAGGACTGAAACAGAGTGGTATATAATATACAGCTAGAATGCATAATCTAAAGACATGTTCTTTAGTGGACCTCAAATACCTTAACTTGTTGAAAAGGACTACAATATGGGACCTTTAAAACTATACCTGTTTCAAACCGTATCATTCAAACCTCGGAATGCTTGGTCTCTTTTAAACAATAAGAGATGATTGCGGTGCTTCTGAGTGATAATTCTAAGTACAATGCCCTGGGAAAATCCACATTCAACCACATTCCATTTTATTTTATTCCACCCTTTTATTTTTATTCTACCATAATTGTTTGTCCGTCAATGTTGCACCAAAAACAACCAAATCAAATTCCTTGTATGTGAAAACTATACTTGGCAATAAAGACCTTTCTGATTCTGATTTAAGTACTGTATGGACTGAAATTAAAATGTGTGTTCTAGCGTAAGTTCTATTCTCCACTTGCACAACGTGAAGTATACACTTCCGGTAGGACTTCCTGGTGGAGATGGTTCTTCCGGTCCCATCGAATTACATTGTTTTCAGCAACTTTTCTCCTGTTATTTAAACAACTTTGTCATCACAGAGAGGTAATGAAACGTTTGTAATATTATATTATAGAATGTATTTAATAAGCAAACGTTTGTCAGCAGGGTTTTTGGGCTGTATTTCATGTAAAAACGTTTACTGTTAGTTTCCTTGCTCAGCCAGCATTAGCCTTCATTAGCTAACAGAAGCTAGTGGTTAAACAGGCCGGATTAGCTTTGAGCTAACGATCTTTGCTGACCCATACTTGATGTATTCATTCCATTCTAAACATAACGTTAGTTTACAAAACATTACCTGTCCATATAACGTTGAGGAACAAATGATAAAGTGTGTGGGTGTGTGTTTTGGTGAACATTGGACCGCAAAGGAGAAAATGCATTGCATTTAGACAGTAGCTACTGTTAGCTGCCCTTCCGGATTAGCTTTGAGCTAACGATCTTTGCTGACCCATACTTGATGTATTCATTCCATTCGAAACATAACGTTAGTTTACAAAACATTACCTGTCTATAATATTCACAAAAACACACACCCACACACTTTTTTTTTTCTTTTTTTATTGATCTTTTTCCCCCTCCATTTTCCTCCGATTTTCTCCCATCCCAATGTTAGTCGTATGCCAATTCCCAGTCCCTTCCTGGTCGCTGCGCACTTACCCCCCACAGTCAGATCATCTGGGAGAGTGGAGGCTACCACGTGCTTCCTCCGACACACGTCCAGCCAATCACCGCTTCTTTTCACCTGGCAGCGCGGATTCTCATCGAGAGGGCGTAGCGTGTGGGAGGACCACACTATCCCCCTCAAGTCCTATCCGCGCTTAGCAGGCGCCCCGACCGAACTGTAGGAGTCGCTGTTTACAACGACCCGGACCCACCCCGCCAGCTTCTCCCACCCTCTAATACAGCCAATTGTATTAGTGCAGACGGCCAGCCAAGCTGGTGACCACCCACACACTTTATAATTTGTTCCTCAACGTTATATTATAACGTTGAGGAACAAATTATAAAGTGTGTGGGTGTGTGTTTTTGTGAACATTGGACCGCAAAGCAGAAAATGCATTGCATTTAGACAGTAGCTACTGTTAGCTGCCCTTCAGTAATACAACAGTACTAATAAGGATGGCAAGTGTATGATGGCATGTACAATAATGCTTAGTACAGATATGTAAGAGGATTATTATGCAGGTATACATTTAGCTTATTGTGCTGCATGCATGTATTTTCTCCTGTTTACCTGCATGTAATGCTATCTGTAATGCTATCTGCAGGATATCCACCAAGCTCACCAAGTCAAATGTACTTATATCTATGTGCAAGACATTGTACCTAAAACAATGCAGCATTCTTTATGTGTGATTCTCAAAATAGACTGATTCTTTATGTAAATCTAATCCTTTCACATTTCGTTTTTGCATACAGGGACCTGCTGTAGCATTCAACATCCCACTGTTGCTATCCCTGCTCCAGAATCCCTGCTCCAGAATGAAGAAAGGCACTGTGAAATATATGAAGAGGGCGGACAGTTCTCACAAGTTTTGTTCAGTCCCTCTTTGCTAGAGCATTCATTCAACATCCCTGACCAGCAGCATGGCTCTTTTTTACACCAGATGCTTAGAAGAGCAGGATGAAAGTGACGGATGTCCACAGGATTGTAAAAGCGAGCAGTAAAGCATCGAACTCTTTGCTGGACAAGGGTTTTAAACTATATGTGTCCAGCTATATCTTCAATTATTTTTCCTTTACAATTTGTGTTGACAAAGGACCCCAATGTAAACAAGCCATATTGCTTTCTTGGGTTTAAATCCTCTTAGCAGACCCTGTATTGAACTTTACTGTCATGTGCTTTTTGTATACAAACTGCTAATAAAGTATTAAATCAATCAAAAATCAAACTATCTTGTTATTCATCATGTCATGTTTATAAACAGACGAAATAAGGAGACAGAATATTGTTATTGTTTCCCATTGGCTTCCTGTTACAGAATGCATTTATTAAAATACATCTGAATCCAACTCTTTTGGAATAGATATCTCAATTAAATAAAGAACAATTGCAAATATATATAACATATATATATTTAACCGTATCACTCATTGTAAATTAATGAGGCAAATGAATTATAACATATATATATTTAACCTTATAACTCATTGTAGATGAATGAGGCAAATGAATAAACAGTATAGAAAATAATATTCCTCTAACTGTACAAAACGAGCAGCTATGATATTCGTTTACACCTGTCCTGCGTCCACAATAACCAACTGACGTGTTCCACTGTTAGCATGTTCAATGAGGAACGCCCTACCCAAAGCTGTAAAGGAATGTGAATCACTACCCACTTTCAAAACCACTCTCAAGGAACACCTACAGGAGACTGCAATTCGAAACTGGCCCCTGTAAATGTCCTAACCCAACCCCCTCCAATGTACATAACTTACCTAGTATGGTTTTGTCAATATTCCAATGTACAGTTTTGCTTGTTTGTACAGTGTTCTCCCCCCCCCCCCCAACCCCCTCCAATGTAAATTACCTAGTATGGTTGTCAATATCCCAATGTACAGTTTTGCTTGTACAGTTGTACAGTAGATGTAGCAGTACTGTCTATCTGTATGTCATGTATGTCATATATGTCCTGGTGAATTGAAAATGGGGGACCCTGATGTAAACAAGACGAAAGTCTTTCTCTGGTCTGCATCCCCTTAACAATTGTGTGTATTGAGCTGTACTGTATTGTACCCATTCTGCAATCTGTTAATAAAGTTTTCAATCAATCAATCAATCAATCAATCAATCAATCAAAGCAGCTAGCTAGGTGACTGTCGTGTTCCACTGTTAGCAGCTAGCTAGGTGACTGACGTGTTCCACTGCTAGCCAGCATCCACATTTTCCTCATCTACAGACATCTGTCACAAAACCATACAATAAACAATGTCCACATCCATAGAAAAATCGGAAAAAAGGAGGGGGAAAAAGATAACAAAAAAAAAAAACATTTATACATTATACATTTACTCCACAGAAGGCTGAATTGCCCAGGCCTTAAAGGATAACTCCACTTTTTTTTTAAATTAGCTTATTTAACATCTTCCCTGGAGTTAGACAAGAAGATGCATACCTTTTTTGTCTCTGTGCGTGCATTTTAGCTTTGGGAATAGACGCTCCGTTAGCATAGCTTAGCTTCATCACTGGAAGTGGGGGAGGACAGTAGCCTTACAGTGCCTTACAGTGTATTGCAAGGTCTGACATTGACCAAACTTGATATGCATGACCTTGGTGGGCTCTAGGTCAACTCCTGAAAAGGGGGTCAATGTCAGACCTTGCAATCAAAAGTTAGGGGCGCACTGAAATTATGGCAAGGGTTATTAGCCCCCTAACTTTTGATTGCAAAGTCTGACATTGACCCCCTTTTCAGGAGTTGACCTAGAGCCCACCAAGGTCATGCATATCAAGTTTGGTCAATGTCAGACCTTGCAATACACTGTAAGGCACTGTAAGGCTACTGTCCTCCCCCACTTCCAGTGATGAAGCTAAGCTATGCTAACGGAGCGTCTATTCCCAAAGCTAAAATGCACGCACAGAGACAAAAAAGGTATGCATCTTCTTGTCTAACTCCAGGGAAGATGTTAAATAAGCTAATTTAAAAAAAAAGTGGAGTTATCCTTTAACAAGAGGTCCATACTGGTAGTTGCTCAGTAAGCAGGCTACGGTCCACATAGAGTTTATGCTTCCCATCGAGGCCACTGGGATATCAGAGTGGAAGAGTTTATTCAGCTTAATTCTTCCAATTAGTCTTTCAACATGGACTCGAAGGTGCACAATCTCCTGGGTTTTCTTAACCTGCTCTGCTGGCATCTGGCTCTGCTCTGAGAGGAAGGGTGGGCGATATAGTTTACCCGGGATACAGTCCTGTATCAGAAATCCCTTGTCTGCCATCACAGCCATATCCTCTGTCAGCAGGCGTTGGAGGCCTGACTGCTTAAACAGCTCTTTGTCACTGATGGAGCCAGAATACAGTTCTGAGATGAAGGTGACTGCTCCATGAGGTGCCATCCCAAGCAGGCCCTTCAGGGTGGTATGAGACTTGTAGTTGGAGTACAGTTCACTTTGCAGAGGCAGGCTTTCTGGCTGTTGGCATCTCAGCTCTGTGCAGTCAACAACTACCTACCAAATCAAGTAACATCAAATTAATGTAATGTATGTGATATCAGCCATCAGATTTGTATTGTTTAAATTAGAATTTATATTGTTTAGACTAGAGGTTGTATTTATGTTTGAACAATAGGCGGCACACAACCTCCATTATAGCACCTCCATTATAAAGGTCCTTGCTATCAATAGACTCTTTTATGTAGTGACCAAGCAAAGAAGAGGCCACAGTTGGCAAAACATAATTATTTTGGTCTAGTGCTTGTGTGTAGCAAGTCAGTTTATGTAACAACGAATACAGTAGTATATGAGTGATTATGTTTACCTGTGTGTCTGCGCATTGGCTCTGCCTGAACTCCCTCGGCAACGCAGCCTTAACTTGCTCCTGAGACATCCAGATGGTCAGTGAGCCAAGTAGAAAGTACAGGTAATGGGTCCATGTCGTGATGATCCGGCTAGCCGTCGATGGATGGATCCCAAAGCGATCTGCCAGGTCAACTTCTGTGGATCCCAAGGCCATGTACATTAGGTACAGGAACATCTCATCCAGCAGAGGAAGAGCATGTCTCTGTAAGAAATTGTACAAAACAGATTAGACAATTATATTATGTCAAGCATTCATTTCCCACATATTTCCAATAGTCAGAAGAGGGAAAGAAATGTTTTTTTTCCCAGACATTTACACAGCCATCTCATCTCTTACTGATGTCAAAAATGCATGCATGCTATACGTATTCCTGCTATTTCCCTTGACCAAGGTACTGGCATCATAACTGCAGCTGGTCCATCTACATTGCATTATGGCTATTCAATGCTCTCTAAAGCAGTTAGGATGGGAGAAATGCAGAGAACAAATGTCCCCAACACCATGTTGCTGTACTTTTAATTACACCTGATCTTGATTACATACTTTTGTGGTATAGATATGCTACAGTAAAAACATACCTCACTGTTCAAAATACTAAACCAGTAAACACAACTTACTGAGTAAGTACATGGGGAAATTATTTCCTCATTTCTCTGCTGGGCTCTACGTGCTCGAGTGACCCGGATGATGTTGGCAGTGGATGGTTCTATGAGTTGCCAAAAGGCCATCAGGTGCTCATAGGTGGCAAATCTAAGGAACATTAAGACACAGGCATGCTTTATAAGCAAGGTTTCATATAATGGCATTTACAACATCATAAATTCTGCATTGTTACTCATTTTACTCTGTATTGTATGTATATTGAACATTCCTTTACTTACTTTTTAATTACTTTTTTACTTATTTCTTTTTTTTACTGTATGAAGCACACTCTCAGGGGCTCATACAGAAACAAGCTTTTCATTGTAAAGTAGTCTGTATTTTATTGTGAATAATAATAAACAAACTAATGTTATTCATATGAAATTGGTATGCTTTGTGCAAGTTGTACTCACCTTGTGAAGACTCTAATCTGTGAGTCTGAGCCTTCAAATCTACGTAGCCCAAACCAAGATTTAACTGTCAAGTCCTCCACTTGCTTAGTGAGTTGACGGATGTGATCTTGCATTTCATCTCTCTCACTTAAGGCCAGGTCAACTGCGGCAGGTTCAGGGGCTGTGCAGTAGTCATGGTCACACACTTCCATTGCACCTGCACCCACTCCCTCCCCGTCATTGTCAGTCTGGTCTGCGGATTGATTGATTGAATACTTTATTAGACAGAGATACAAACAGCACAAGTACAGTACACACACTTGGTCTAAAACTAAAAGGATAACCCAAAAAAGGTCCTGAGGACTTGTTTCCATTGAGGTCATGTGTATTAAATTCATAGATATTGAAAGACATACAATAATATATCCTAGACATCAGCACTAGTAGCAATAAAACACTATAGACAGGGCAAATCCTATAACAATTTGATAAAAGGGTGTGCCTTATGTGATTTTTCCTGTAGAATCAATTTATGCAATGTATATTTTTGTATATAATTTATTATGACTTATAGATCAATTGTTATAGGATTTGCCCTGTCTACTAGTAGCAAATAATATATGTACAGTAAACAGTTGGGGTGGGGGGTAATTTCTGGTGTTAAGTTTAGACGTTAATCAGACCAATTACCTCCAGCACCTCCATCCCTGTCATTGTCAGTCTGATCGGTGCAGTTAAGATAAGATATTCCTTTATTAATCCCCTTGGGGAAATTCCAGCGACACACACATACAGCTCATCGTCTCATTAATAATAATAACAACATCACAATCATTACATTTTTTACAGTAACAATGGCACAGCATAAATTCAAACAGACATGTACATTTGTTGACACATGTCATCTACAGAATGCTAAATTGTGTTTGCGTTTTGGAGAACCGCTAAAAAACGCGCCGACAACAGCGTGTAGTCTGCACGGAGCCGTTGTTGCGAAAACGCCCATGCGCAGTAGATACCATCTGCGTGCCCTTCCGGTGACACTGTCCCAAACCAAATAGCTGCAGCTACTATGTGTTGTCAAGTTATTGTTATAAGGACCCCAGTCCAAGCTACAACAGTCTGCATTCCCTTAACAATTGTTTGTATTGAGCCGTATTGTATTGTACCCATATACAATATGTTAAATAAAGTTTACATCCATTCATTCTGCTAGCATTACCGATTGGCACTGCCACTGGATAACATGAGCTAGTGTTAGCCATCAAACCCTGTTAGCTCAAAGCTCCTCTTTCAACTTAACAAGCATTAAACAAAATGGCCCAGTCATCTATTCACCTTTGTTTAATACACACAGCGTTGTCTCTAATGTTATCTAACCACTGATAGCTCCCGATATCATCAGTTTGGTGCTGGCTAAGTAGCGTGAGCTAACGTTAGCTTCTAGCCACAATGCTATACTGTTATAATGGCAAATTCCATTGACGTTAGCATGCAGCTAACAATGCTACCGATCTTTTTTTAGACTAAACTATCCGCTCTTGGTGGTCACTTGTGTTGATGTTAGTTTTGTTTCATCAACAAATGACAGGCAGAACACACAGTGAATGTATCCGTTTTGTTTATTGCACTTTTATTAGGCTTTGCTGAAAAAGAATTGCTGCATTGAGTAAATAGGCAAGATGGTGGCGCGGCAGGCGCCTGCCTTGTTGACATTTTCTTTGCTGGAGCTTCCAGGAAGTGTATTGGCACATTCAAGTTCTGATTGGTTGAAATTGCCTTCATGTTTGCCACCTACTGCCACCTACTGCTTTGGCAGTGTACTACATCAGTGTGCTCAGGTGACAAAAACGAAAACAAATGAAAGTGTGACTCGAGGCGCACGACGTCGCGGCGAAACGCATATGACAATGATACGAAAATGAAACAAAAGGTGTAACCGCAGCCTTAGGATCCACTCCTACAGCGCGCATACGTGGCAGCCGTCCAGAAACAGTTCTTACGGCGCTCGGCGTAAACACGGGAGGGGAGGAGGTCTGGGTGGGGGTTGGGGGCGGCGGGGGGAGTGCCGAGCCAGATCTGGTGGGGGGAGGTGAGGTGTTGGGAAGGGAAACGCCGCATTCCAGTTGTTATCTCGTCTGACTCCCTTTTCCGAGGCCGCGAGACAGGTGGGCAGACCTTGGCATTCCACAGTTTCACACCAGACTTGAGAGTGTGGGGGGGGGGGGGGGGGGGGGGTGCAGTAGAAGACAATGACCCCTAAAAGCACCGTTCTTGACTCAAATTCGATCCGTCGCGCTCTTAATGTCCTGCGCGACCCCCAGCAGGACTTGACCTCTCAACTGTTCGTCAGATGAATGGACAGCGAGTCGTTTAACAAGTTCCATGTGGGTTTTAATAAGTTCCATGTGGGAGACTTCCAGTCTGGCCACAGCTGTCAGGCAGCGGTCCACACGGTTATCATCCTTTTGTTCGTCTCTTTTCCCGATTATTCTTGTACAAATCCAGATCCAGATTGCGATCGCTCCCAAGCCGATCAGTAGGATTGTGATGATGTACACATCTTCAACATCCTCAATTTCAAGAGAAAACAGGCATATTGATCGCCATTTATTCCAACTGTCAATCGCAAAGCCCGCTTGATATGTCCCGATTGGACACAGCGGATCAGCTGCGTTTTGCTTCCTTGAAGAGAAAATTCGATCAATTGCTGCAAATGACCAGCTTACTAGTTGATCCATTGTAGTTGAGTAGGGAGCCAAGTCTGTTGAAGAGAGTAGAATCCACACCGTCAGGGAGGCAGTTAGGGCCGGCGATAGGAATGACCTTGGAGGTCTAGGGAGAGGAAAGAAATATGCGACTGCTCTCGGCAAGAGGGAGGGAGGAAAAAGCATGGTTAGCATGGTCTTTCCCTCCTCCCCCAAACACTCACACGTTGGCGGACTTGATAGCCATTCCATTCGAAAAGCACAGGCAATGCTCCCTTTGTGAGATGATGATGTCCATCAGGAGTTTTAATCACGTCTTCAGTGAGAAAATGCCTGCTACACACCCTGCTATTAGAAGTGACGGTGAAGTCATCCCTTCTTATGTTGACAAGCCACTTTGCTCTAACATCAGCATCAGCTGGGAACTTATGAAAACTCATAGAACAGAATGAAGCTGAGGTAGAGCAAAGAGGGACTGAACAAAAATTGTGAGAACTGGCCGCCCTCTTCATATATTTCACAGTGCCTTTCTTCATTCTGGAGCAGGGATTCTGGAGCAGGGATAGCAACAGTGGGATGTTGAATGCTACAGCAGGTCCCTGTATGCAAAAAGGAAATGTGAAAGGATTAGATTTTCATAAAGAATCAGTCTATTTTGAGAATCACACATAAAGAATGCTGCATTGTTTTAGGTACAATGTCTTGCACATAGATAGAAGTAGATTTGACTTGGTGAGCTTGGTGGATATCCTGCAGATAGCATTACAGATAGCATTATATGCAGGTAAACAGGAGAAAATACATGCATGCAGCACAATAAGCTATGTATACCTGCATAATAATCCTCTTACATATCTGTACATATCTGTACATATCTGTACATATCTGTACTAAGCATTATTGTACATGCCATCATGCCATCATGCCATCATCATTATGCCATCATGTTTAGAATGGAATGAATACATCAAGTACATCAAGTATGGGTCAGCAAAGATCGTTAGCTCAAAGCTAATCCGGCCTGTTTAATCACTAGCTTCTGTTAGCTAATGAAGGCTAATGCTGGCTGAGCAAGGAAACTAACAGTAAACGTTTTTACATGAAATACAGCCCAAAAACCCTGCTGACAAACGTTTGCTTATTAAATACATTCTATAATATAATATTAAGCTATAACACTGAAGAAGGAATACATATTTCCGAAACATGTTTGTTTCAGGCTGCCATTAAATTTTGAACCTGAGAGTGCTGGTCTGGCTTCACTGCTTCTTTTATATAATACTTAATGGGATTTCAGCACCCAGTGTCGTATCTTGAGAGCGCGGTCTAACTTGACATAATATAATATTACAAATGTTTCATTACCTCTCTGTGACGACAAAGTTGTTTAAATAACAGGAGACAAGTTGCTGAAAACAATGTAATTCGATGGGACCGGAAGAACCATCTCCACCAGGAAGTCCTACCGGAAGTGCATACTTCACGTTGTGCAAGTGGAGAATTGTCTGCAACACTTAGAGACATAATGTGAAGCAAATGTTCTATGCATGTGTGTGAGTGTGTGTGTGTGTGTGTGTGTGTGTGTGTGTGTGTGTGTGTGTGTGTGTGTGTGTGTGTGTGTGTGTGTGTGTGTGTGTGTGTGGTTGTGTGTGTGTCAATTAACTTTGAATCTAATCAATTCAAAATGTAAACTGAAATTGTAATTTACTGTACATGTTAATGATGGGACATCCATTCATGTATTGTCAATAGGCTAACGGAACGTAGACCAAATGCGTCCACATTTTTATAGGATTCTAGCACATTTTCATAACAATAGCGAATATTACCGTTTTCATTGAGGTTTCTTACAAATTAACGATGCTTTATGTTGTCCTTTATATGTCGATTATCATTAAAATCTTAAATTGTACCATATGTCCCCCTTTAGACAACATATGTAACGCTACCAGCGCACTTTTGTTAGGATAATTAGTTTACCATTCGCGGTCGCTATACCGAGGCTGCAGTAATAGTTTACCGCTGTTCAGATCACATCGAAGAATACACACATCCCAGTGACCTGTGACTTGTGCTAAAGATCTTGGGAAATGTATTCATGTAGTTTTCAACATTTTCACCTTTTAATTTTAAACCAATACTGCCATCTACTGACAACAGAAAGTGTTGTCTAATCGTCACCTTTAGAGTCACTTCCGTATACAGCGTCGCCCCCGAAACCCATTCTAGAGATTCCCACTTTTTACGGGGAATGGGGCGTGGCCGTATTTGGTCCCAGACAATAAGAGTGGCTGCGATTGGTCACTGTGACGTTACATAATTCAATCTTCTCGTGCCTGAAAGTGTTTACATTTTTTACTTTGAATACAAATCACTTCATTGAACTGATCCCAACCCAGGTGTATATGACTCACAGGTAGCTTGTCCTCTTTGCGATAGCCGGTAAACACAGTTCCAAAGCCTCCTCTCCTCAGAACGTACTGTTCCTCATACCGGAGCTCAAAAGCTGCTTTGACCTGCTTTGACCATTCCTCCTCCTCCTCCTCCTCCTCCTCCTCCTCCTCCTCCTCCTCCTCCTCCTCCTCCTCCTCCTCCTCCTTCTTCTCCTTCTTCTTCTCCTTCTCCTCCTCCTCCTTCTTCTTCTCCTTCTTCTCCTCCTTCTTGTCCTTCTTGTCCTCCTCCTTCTTCTTCTCCTTCTTCTCCTCCTTCTTCTCCTTTGTCTTCTCCTCCTTTTTCTCCTTCTTCTCCTCCTTCTTCTCCTTCTTCTTCTCCTCCTTCTTCTTCTTCTCCTTCGTCTTCTCCTTCTCCTCCTCCTTCTTCATCTTCTCCTTCTTCTCCTCCTCCTTCTTCTTCTCCTTCTCCTTCTTCTTCGTCTTCTTCTCTTCCTTCTTCTCCTTCTTCTCCTCCTTCTTCTTTTCCTTCTTCTCCTTCGTCTTCTCCTTCTCCTCCTCCTCCTCCTCCTCCTCCTCCTCCTCCTCCTCCTCCTCCTCCTCCTCCTCCTCCTCCTCCTCCTTCTTCTTCTCCTTCTTCTCCTCCTTCTTCTCCTTCGTCTTCTCCTTCTCCTCCTCCTGCTTCTTCTCCTTCTCCTCCTTCTTCTTCTCTTCCTCCTCCTTCTTCTCCTCCTCCTTCTTCTCCTTCTTCTCCTCCTCCTTCTCCTTCTCCTCCTCCTCCTTCTTCTCCTCCTTCGTCTTCTCCTCCTCCTTCTCCTCCTCCTTCTCCTCCTCCTCCTCCTCCTCCTCCTCCTCCTCCTCCTCCTCCTCCTCCTCCTTCGTCTTCTCCTCCTCCTTCTCCTCCTTCTCCTCCTTTGTCTTCTCCTCCTCCTCCTCCTCCTAATGCAAAAAAACAATATATATATATATATCCTCTTAACACACTCCCGGCCAACCACGGACATGTCCGTGTTTCGGATCCAACGCTTGAGGGCCAACCACGGACATGTCCGTGGCAAGGTTCTTTTGGCTTTTATTCCATTTTAATATCCTACTCAATGTCACCGAGTGGCACTGCAGAATTACCCTACTCTTGGAATTCGGAAAAGTGCATCACCGGCCAGATCCTCATAGGGCCGCTGTCTCAATAATGCAGTGTTCCCTGTGGCAGAACGTTTTTTTTTTTTTTTTGATCTTGAATGGAGTTTTCTGTTAGCCTGAAGCTATGCGTGTAGCATGTAGCATGGAATATGTTTTGGGACGCTGAATTCAGTGTGCAGTAAAGGAATATATCATCAGCCAATGGACATATCGCTCTACCAGATGGCGATCGATAACTGGGAAATCCTTTTTGGGATCCAACCGGCCCAAGGTAAGAGCTTATTCACTTAAATTACATGCTGATCAGGCCTTGTTATCATATCCAACCAGCCGATCAGCGAATGGGGCTACTGAGGCTAATGCCGTTATTGGTAATCAATAATCAGAAACAACGTCCCCCACCCCCACCCCCCCCCCCCTTTTATGCCAATTCCCAATCCCCTTCCTGGTCGCTGCGCACCTACCCCCCACAGTCGGTCTGGGAGAGTGGAGGCTATTACGTGCTTCCTCCGACACATGTGTAGCCAATCAACCGCTTCTTTTCACCTGGCAGCGCGGACTCTCACTGAGAGGGTGTAACGTGTGGAAGGATCACACTACCCCCCTTAGATCCTATCCTCGCTGAGCAGGCGCCCCGACCGAACTGACCAGCCAAGCTGATAGCAATGCAGAGAGCCGGGCTCAAACCCAGCGTCTCCTGCATTGGTGGCGAGCGCCTTGCCCACTACACCACCTAGCCGCCCCCCCCCCCTTTCATGCATTCACATGGTAGACTATGATACTGACAATATGCATTTAGATTTTTAGCTCTAGCTTCTGTAGGGCCGAAACGCCATTCGATTTTTAACGTTATTAGCTTAGCGGCCTATATACGTACATAACTGCATATACTGTGTACATAATAATATATAACATTAACAACCCACCCACCTGCCTACAAACCTACCCACCCACATAACCAAATGCATACCTATACATGTATGACATATTATCTATCTACTACTTTTGGATGAGAATTCTTTTGTAGTTTGCTTTAAAAATAAGCAGAGATGGAGATTTCCTCAGCATAGGATCAGCTGCATTCCAAAGATTGGACCCTCTATACCTCACTGAGAACTGCCTAAGTGAAGTACCACAATAAGGTATATGCAGGTCCCTGGACTGACGTGTAGCATATGAATGAACATCTGAATTAAAAGAAAAAAAACGACTAAAACCATTTGGTAGATTGTGATCATGAATGCATTTGTACACAAATATACATATCTGTAAAGAATTAACCTCAGACACAGTCAGAATGTTTAGTTTCTTGAAAAGAGGAGCAGATGGTTCAAATCGATCTGAGAGGGTTGCCAGTCTAACAAATCTTTTTTGAAGTAAAATAATTTGTTGAAGATGAGACGAATGAGTGCTAGCCCATATTATGTTACAATAAGATATGTAAGGAAAGATAAGACTATAATACAGGATTAAAAAACAACTTATTTATCAATGAACACACCTTCCTAATTATACCTACTGACTTCATTGCTTTTTTACAAACATGATCAATGTGTTTTTTACAATTGAGTTTATCATCAACTAGGATCCCTAAAAAAACAGAGTGGTATATAATATACAGCTAGAATGTATAATCTAAAGACATGTTCTTTAGTGGACCTCAAATACCTATTTAACTTGTTGAAAAGGACTACAATATGGGACCTTTAAAACTATACCTGTTTCAAACCGTATCATTCAAATGTAACAACCTCAGAATGCTTTTAAACAAGAAGAGATGATTGCGGTGCTTCTGAGTAATAATTCTAAGTACAATGCCCTGGGAAAATCCACATTCAACCACATTCCATTTTATTTTATTCCACCCTTTTATTTTTATTCTACCATAATTGTTTGTCCGTCAATGTTGCACCAAAAACAACCAAATCAAATTCCTTGTATGTGAAAACTACTTGGCAATAAAGACCTTTCTGATTCTGATTTAAGTACTGTATGGACTGAAATTAAAATGTGTTCTAGCGTAAGTTCTATATGGGAGTGGACCTGAATGCAGGACACTGAGGCGGAGGCAGATGACAGGTGAAACCAGTGGACAGGTACATTTATTTAGCCCACAAGGCAGTGAAAGTTGTATGTGTACTGGATGTGTACTAATGTAGCCTATTCCTATTTTCAGCTGTGGTTGCACTCCTGCCTTACTGAGTATTGCACTCTGTTAACATGACATTCACCTCCCCTCATCTGCTGTGCACCACTGGCCTAGCACTCCGTATAATATACTGTATGTATATTATATATATAATATATGGAGTGCCAGGGCAGTGGTGCACAGCAGACGAGGGGAGGTGAAGATTATGTGAACACAGAGACCCTGAGAGTCAGTGCCCATTCTAGGCATTTTTAAACAAGGGGGCACAGGGGAGGGGGGCAAGAGCTAGTATGAGGGGGGCACCAAAAAAAACGAAAGTAAAACTTTTTTTTTTTTACATGAAATACTTTTTATATATATATATATATATATAATATAAAGCTAAGAATGACAGGTAAGAATAAAGGAAGTTGTGTTTATCTAGACAGGTACCCTAAGTGCAGCAGGTAAGGTCATAGCTGTCAACATTGGGATTTTCAAATAAGTGAGATTTCTTTTGTCAAATCAGTTGTGCAATAGTCACTTTTGGTGAGTTGTTTCTATACAATTCACTTATATGACATTTAGGTATGACACATGACTACAAAAGCATTTAGTATAGAAATGTGTCAACAGACTAAAGCAAGGAACTACAATATTTTGCATACAAATTATGCTGAGCAGAATGTAATATCATAACTGTCTATTATTTTTCAGCATTGCATTCCACGTGTCCAGAGTTAATTATATTGATTTGTTAAATTGTTTACACTGCTTTTTTATTCTATTTTATTTTTACTTCTCCACTGTACTATAATTATGTCACATGTACCATGTCTTATACTACCTGTACCCCCCCCCTCCCCCATGCTGCTATGATGCCTGCATTTCCCCAAGGGGATCAATAAAGGAATATCTTATCTTATCTTAGCTTAAAATGACAAGAGCAGCTACAGTAGCTAAGTTAATAATATGCTCAAGTCACCAACACTGTTTATGAGCTTTTGAAAAGCAAAGTGCATATTTTTCACAAAATGAAGCAATGAGACACTAGACGTTTGCATGTTAGCTGCATTGCCAGCAGCCTGGGTAACCTGTCTCCCCTAGTCAAGCCCTTCGTTAAAAACCTGGGCGTGCTCTTTGATCCCAAGTTTTCCTTCAATAGGCAGGTAAACTCTGTGGTGAAGGGGTGTTTTTTCCAGCTCCGGTCCATAGCCAGGATCAAGGCCATTCTCTCCCCCTCAGACCTGGAAAGAGTCATTCACGCCTTCATATATTCACGCTTAGACTACTGTAACTCCCTGTACCTGGGGCTTAATAAATCCACCATAGCCCGTCTACAACTGCCCCAAATCGCTGCCGCTAGACTGCTCACAGGTACCTGGAAGAGAGTGTGGTAGTTTTTAATAGACATAGATCATAAACATCATTGTCTCATAGAAAAGGTCTGAACTGGTATTCAAATCAAACTAATGTGGTTTAGTAGAAGCATGTCACTATCATGAAATCCTTGTGTCCTGGGGGACAAGATTAGATCGTGTGTGTGTTGTAGCTGAGACCGGGGGGAGCACCACAGGAGGTCATTTGCATATAGTGGCAGCTGCAAAACAATAGATAGAGGTTGTTAAACGGGTTCGGTGGCTGATTAGGACAGGAAGCCGACACCTTATGCCCCAGGTCTACCGCAGCTGGAGCCACCTGGGTTCGTCAGGGTGGGGGACAGGAAGGAGTTCAGATAAGCCCTAGTTAAACACATGTGACCACCTGGTTTGCTCCTGCCTAGATTAATACTAAGTACATCTTCAAATGTCTAGTAACACACTTAGATTAGTTTGATATGAACTACAATTAGGCCTGTTTACATTGTGGTAATAATTCTGAATTCATACTAAACTGTATAAAAGCATATTATTAATGAACGCTAAAGTATAAACTTAAATCCCCTGCAGAATAAGATTCGTTTTCACTTAAGGTGAAATTAGTCTTAATGATAACGGAATGTGTTTAAGTATGATATCTCTGGGTTCATGTAATTAAGGGTAATTCAAATATATATAGTATGAAATGAATAATTCAAGTATTAGGTTGTTAGATGGTGGCTGTTCTTTGACTGGGAAACAAAGGAAAGTATAGAGTTGGCTGTATAAGCCAACCCCCTATTTCAAATCCAAACTTAGCAGGCCTGGCATTGGAGGAAAGGATTTGATGATGTCATTTTTGATGACATCACGCAGAAGGCTCTAGGTTTTGGGATATAAGCTGGGGTGGGGTGACGGTGAAAAAGACTCTGAAAACCAAATCACCGAGGAGGAAACCACACCCATCTCTACACACAGGAGCAGACGACGGCGGAAGCAGAGGGGAATCAACAGACAAAGAACATCACATTTTGGAGGGAGAAACAGAACTTTGCTTTGTTCACTAGCAAGGGAACAGAGCTCATCAACAACTTATCAACTATCATTCTTTGATCTGATTTCTTAGAAGGGCGAGCGGCATATGGCTCCGGTACCTTGAATCTTTTATAGTGTTCTTTATTGTAATTTGTAGTACAACTCTTAACTTTGATTAAACAGCTGCTGTTATATACCCTCTTCTCCTCATTCCTCCTGCTGCACCGCTGATCGTCATAACAAAGACCTCAAGTCTTTGTTTAGAGTATTTTCCAGGGCTTTAAAGGTTGGAATCACAACGCAGAGAAGATTAGATATTAAGTTCTGATTAAATCAGAACAATTTAGCTCGGGAAAATACTACATTTTGGTGCCGAGACCCTTGAACGAGAAGCGGCCGTGAAACGAGAATTTTTTTCTTCATTCATCAACCTCAACAACGGACAACGACGACCGCAGCTGCGTCAACTTCGATCCTGTGAGATAGGTGAGTGATGACGAAAAATAGGCCGCTCAGTTCGAACATGGAGGAAGAAAAGTTAAAGCCTCATATAGGGATATATGAAGAAGTTGGAAACCTCATATTGTATTAAATATGTAGGCGTTGGGGGGCACAACTACTGGTTTATGGTGTAGGTCGAGGCGTCGGACTGCAGCAGATGAAATGCTTACTGATCATGGGCGCGGTATATCTGGTATTGGCATGTTCGACAGATGCATATTCTGGGTTATGGAGACCTAATAAATTTCTCAGAAGATGGGCGCAATAATATTGGTAATTTTTTGCATGTCTGAACAATGGGGGAGCTATGTATTTGCGCCGGGGAGGTGGGACAGGTCTCGCCGGGGTGGCTGGTTCTCAAAGTGGCGCCCGGGCGGGGTGTGTTTCACCGGGACATGGATGCAGTAGCTCAAAAGCTGTTTGGATTATGTAATCAGATGTGGTAAAATGAAGGGGCGATCGGTATAAATCAGGGGACTTGTTGTGGGTCGCAGGAAAAAATCGAGTTATGAGCAATGTATGAGCGATTAGGGACTGCTTAGGAGTACGCAGGTTGTTACAATGTTGGTACGATTGGTAGCAAAGGAGGTTTCAATTCGACGAATCTGCGTTCCTGGTACTCAATATCGGCCGAACTAAATGGAGAATTATGCCTGATTTTAAGGTATTTTTCAAGTAGATTGAGTTGACGAAGGGCTGTCCACATGTTGAGAATGTGGATTTCAGAGGCTCCAAAGTCGCCAGATCTTATTTAGTGCGTGACTGTCTGAGACATATTGTTAGAACTCGATCGCTGTGATAGCTGGCGAACATATTAGTACTTTAATAACATGTTAATTCAACGTACTTGTTGTATTTTGAATGATAGAGGCGATTAGAATAAACTATTGCGCTTAGTCTCGTTTTTTGCGATGCGGTTGAGAGACTGTTGTAGACTTAAACATTCAGTATAGTAAAGTGTACGATTGCACTTGGTCTCGTTTTTAATAGTCGCGCGGAAGTTATTGAATAAAGTGAAACGGAATGTGAAAACTGCCGCGCGGACATTCTAGTAACAATGGTGTGTAAATCTGAATGGAAGTTTGTGTTTTTATTTGTGGATAGGAGTGGCAATATTATGAATGTTTGTATGATGGCTATGGTTAGGAATGATTGATGAAACGTATGAGTTTATTGTTGTATTATTATGTAATTTAAGTCACCAAACAGCCGTGGGGAAATGTAATGGTATAACGCCGGTTTTTCGAGGGCCGTTGGAACACAGCAGCGGTTAGCTGCTGCGTTAGCCTGGGGGCGACCGGGGAATGCTAGTGACAAAGCGGCGTAGTTTTGAGTGTATAAAGTCGATGGGTAGTGTCATGGGATCACGGGGATGTGTAAGGCACTTTAACATTTTCAAATTCGACGCGGATAAAGTAGTTGTTTAATGTTTTAGGGGATCGGGATGGTATGAAGAATTGTCCCGGAAGTCGTCCTGAGCACCGCGGAAGTGAAGGCGGCGGGGTCAAGCTAGTGTTTTGTGAGGGCCTATATGATGTTATGTTTTTATTTTTTTGATTAAATCACTACGCTGGCGTTTTGAGAGGATTAGGGTTCTGTTGTGGGGAAAGTGATGTTGTGTTAACATTGCGAGGTGTCGGCCCGCGCGGCGAAACGGGACAATGGGTCGTTGGGGAACGTTTTTGTGGTATCGTGGGTGGAGCTAAGCTAATGCTAACTAGCCGCGCTAACGGCTAAGCGGTCGCCGGTGGTGACGTCATAAGGGTGCGTGGAGCGAAGGACGGACTGGCGACCTGCGCGCGCTAGGTTAAAGCTAACGAAGCTAATATGCTAAGCTAACTGTGCTGACGACATAGCATGACGAGACTCTCGGGATATCTCGCGATGAGGCGGCCATCTTGGGTAGGGGCGCCGGGCGTCCATTGTTGAGGGGAAGGTGGAGTTTATTTAGGAATACGGTAGGGGGCAGCAGAGGACATGGTGAGTTTCCTTTCGAAACTGTTTTTGGGTTCTGCACGCAGAACGATTTCATTTAGAGGTTAGTGTAATAATAGGGGTAGATTAGATTGTTATGCTTTAATCTGGTAGTGGAATGTGGGGCCCTGGCCCCCCCTCCCCCTCGTCCATTCCCTTTCCCCCCTCTCTCTTTCTCTCCCTCCCTCTCTCTCCCTCCCTCTCTCACCCCCCCCTCTCTCTCCCTCTCTCGCCCCCCCCCTCTCTCTCTCTCTCTCACCCCCCCCCCTCTCTCTCTCTCTCTCTCTCCCTCCCTCCCTGTGGCACAGGCTATATTGTAATGAGGTGTTATATGAACGAGGAATCTCGTTCCTCCACCACCTCTCTTCCATTCTCTCTTCCCCCCTCGGCCCCCCCCCCAAAAACGCTCTCTCTTTCTCTCCTAGTTTGGACCTGTATATTGTTTATTGTTTTCTTTATGGGTTTCGAACGTGGTGTATTGCTAGGTTTATTGTTTATTGCTGTTTACTGTAGGATTCAAAGGCAGTTGGTTGAGTTTGGGACTTGTTTAATGTATGTTGTTGTTCCATATTCAGTTTTATTGTTGTTTTTAGGGAATTTCTAGTGCTGGTAGTGGTATTGGCTGGCGTTAGGGCAATGATGTCGTACTCAACCGGCGATGGGGCCGTACTCTCTGGCTCTCTCCAGGTCTCCGGCCGCCTTCCGGTCTCTTGACTTAACGGAGAAGTGTAGCGCTGCTGACACGGGGCGACGCGGTGGACTCCGTGTCAGTGTTTTTTGTGTGGCGTTCATGTTGGTGGGCCGTAAGTCGGAGCGTATTTACTCTGCTCGGTTGCGCCTGCGATGGCGGCGTGGGTAGACAGATCGTCGTAGCTCACTGTCTGCCTCCACGCATTGACGGGGATGCGCTATGTGTGCGACTCGTCGATGCTCGCTGCCACACTGCGCACATTTTCATTTTAACGGGGGTACGGGGACTGCTAGACGTCGTGGCGGGGGTGGGCTCGTTGCCTGCCACCGCGCATTAACGAGGGTGCGCTATGCGTGCACTCGTCGGAAGCTCGCTGCCACACTACGCGCATTGGGGTATATTGTGTGTGGATATTTGGGTGACGGTGGTTACGGTGGTTACGGTGGTTAAATTGAGTCGGAGGTGCTGTGTGTGGGCAGCAGTGGTTGAGAGTGATATGAGCTTTGGATATCCTTGAGTAGGAGGCCCGGGGTTTCGCATTCCAGGTTGCAAACTGGGGGTGACGCCGTGGGCCACAAGTCGGGCTGACCAGTGAGATGTCATTGGTCTGCAGGGATTTCAATGTGTGGGTAGTGTCGGCACCTGTGGTTTAATGAACAGGTTGTATGACGCTGTTCCAAATGCACGAGGATTCAGTGACATAAGGCACTGAAAATTGATTTCTATTCTCGTGAGAAGTGGGTTTAACACCTAAGTGGTTAGGTGTTACGGGGGAATGTGTAATTGTGTGCAAAATTATGTGTGAAATATGGGTATTACTGATATGTAAGATGTGATGTGAGCGGAATACATTTTTAGGTTTTCTTAGTAATAGAAATAAATATAGTTACACATAGAAGGAAAGATTAGAATTAAATATACACATAGTCATTTGCAAAGTGCAATAAGAGTTAAAGTGTTTTTATTCACCTGAATTATAAGAGTTAAAGTGAGTTTATTCACCTAAATTACCATATCCAGTACAAATGTTTAGAAATGATAGGCTGTAAATAACAAATGTCTGATTGACCAACAGAAGGAAAAGGCTGATGCAATATTGGGTTCCCCGGAGTTGTGTGAAGAAGGAGCATGACAACGGGATTGGGAGATCCAGTTTTCCGATGGAGACAACTGAAAAACGATTAAGGCCGAGTCGTTGATAATTCAAAAGAAAATTGCACAAATGCTCTCTTAAAGTGATATTAGTATAGAAGAAGCCCTACATTCCATGCTTAAAGATAAATGATGGATTGTGAACGGGAAATGCCACTGATAATTAAGTGTATGCTTTTTCTTCTCTCTTCACAGCTGCTCCAGGGCGGACAGGCCAGTGCTGACAATTCCGAACTCCAGACAGGGGAATCAAATGGACTGTTGAAAGTCGGGGTATAGTATCACACACAGCGATTTATCAATTCCTGTTTGCACCAATATATCAGTATGAGTGAGATTAACTCAAGTTTGTAAAGTATACAGAGAAACTTGCTTTCCAAACGGTGGAATTTGAGTGTATGAGAGCACGTGTGAATGAGTAATATAGAGCGGATTCACTAACTTTGATAAGAGCAATTAGGAGCAAAAATAGGGTAACCAAAACTGGACAAATAATCTAGGTCAGTTAAACCATAGTGTAATAGATAGAAGCAATATAAAAATGGCCAACAGTCAGGCCAATGGTGGGGGAATGCCGATAACTTCTGCAGACATTTCATTGACCGAATGGAACAGTGACGTTAACCTGATTGACTGGAATGTGACCGACCCCTCTCCTGAGTCCAGTGTGACGGAGGGACTGGAAATAATGTCTTTAACTCCGCCACAGGGGGTCGTTGCAGCGAGCGACCCAGAGACAACTGTATTACCCGAGCCGATCCATGCTGAAGTGTCCGTTGCGGGAGACTGCCAGTTACCCAAGAGACAACGAAAGCAACTGAGGAGAGCGATGTTGTTACAGCAGTCCCAGGGAGTTGACGCTGGCCGTACGGCGGAAATAGAGACTGACAACAGGTATGGGATAATACATGAACAGTTTCTACAGCCCACCTGTGTCCCGTGCCTAGGTTTCCCCCACCCCCAACATCAGTACCAGACTGAGAGAAGTGGCCCGCTGACGAGGAGCCAGGCAGCAAGGGCCAAGGTGGAGGAAGAGCGGGGGACGTGCCTCCCTCAAGAACAACAACAAAGGCCAATGGGAAAACCTGGGCAGTCACAGGGACGAGGTGGAAACAAAAGAGGGAGTGCGAAGGGAACCAAAGCACAGTCAATTGTGTGTTGGTGGTGCGGGACTCCCGGACACATTTCTCGAGAATGTGAGTGGGGCTATCTATCCACAACAGGAGGCCCTCGATGGGGGAACAAAGGAGGTGGGCGTGGGCAAAACCAAGGTCGGTATCAAGTACAGTGTCCACGGCCCGAAAGCTCCCCCTGTCCAGGACCCCCTCAGCACCAGAGCCAAGATGAGAGGCGGGGCCCAGCGATGGGAAGTCAAACCGCCAGCGCTGAGATGGGGGAAGAGGCGTCGTCCTATAGACAACAGAGAGCGTTTGTAACAGCGTTCGAACGACACGAGGCAGTTCATCGAGATCTGATGAAGACACAGCTGGAGATCGGTCAAGCCGCACACGAGACTCAGAGATTGGAACAAGAACTGGCAAGAAAGACTGCACTACTAGATGGTACAGCTATTGAGATCATGTTTCGGGCGTCGGTGTTAGGCCACCGTGATCAAGCAATGCCGTGTGCCCCGTTGTCTGGACAGGTAGCGGGCCCCTCCCAACAACAGGCTCAAAGAACTGTGACTGAACCAAATAGGTACGTGGCTTTCTCCCCAGAACAGGCTCAAGGGAACCATGGCGGACAGCAAGGACATGCTCTGGGCCCGATGACCCCAGGGTCAGCCGATCACAGGCGGGCGACCCACCGGGTCCCACAACCCAGGGAACAAGGACAGGTTGGCACGGCTGTAAGCCATTACGACAGTGCAGAGTACAATGTACCCAACAAGGGTCTCCATAGCGCCTAACCCCGTGACACCCGGACCGACCTGGCATTTTTCCCCCTGGAAAAAGCCCAAGTCCCTCAGGGTACCAGAACAGCAGATCTGCATCCCCGGCGGACAACGGGTTCAACTGATCCGGACCAGCGTGACCAGAACCAGTCCCGTGCCCTAACCACGCCGACATGCCTACTCCAGGAGAAGGGGCAGATATGCGTGTTGATCTTAAAACATGAAAAGAAGGCGCCACCCAGCCGTTCTGTGCGAACCGCGCCCGGTGGCCCACCCACAGGGCGTGAGACCCCTCTACATATGTTCAGATCCATTCCGTCATCATCCCCCAGATACGAACGAGAATCCGTCGACAACCAACATAGGTCGTCGGAAGAGGAAAAACCTCCATCCCAGTTGCCTTATAAAAACGCTGTTTTAACCCCAAGCAACCAAGGCGCGCCAGTCAGTCGCCTGATGTTCAACAGAACACCCCGAGCTAGCACTATGTGTGCACCGGGACATAACCACATCAATAAACAGGCTAGTTAGACCTGTCATTGAATCCCCAAGGCGCCCAGGGGAACGACAAGAGGGGTGTGATGCTCCCTAACCCGAACTTTTTTTAATAAAAAAGAAGGAAGCATCAACAGCATAAAGCCCAGTCTGCACAGCCGGGAGTAAAAACTGTTTATATTTTTACATCCAGTCACCCCTTCTCAGAGGGTTTAGACCGAAATTCCCCAGAAAGCCTTCCCACATGAGTCGTAGTATGAAAAAGACATGGCAACTGTGAGTCACGTGACCAACTGACTCAAGTTTACACATAAAATCGAGCGTAGAGAACCGCTGGTGAAGAGTGGGTCTACGACTCTCCGAGGTAAACATTATGACTTAGATTTTTCTCTTGAAAATTTATGAGAGAAGAAAAAAATAAGCACAATGTAAACACGTCTCAACTTTCTTCAACTAGCAACCTCGTCAAGTGGGGATCTCCGAAGGCACTTCCTTGTGGTGAAAGCGAAGAAGGAGGCGAGTAGGTGGCCACACACCTGCTTATGAGGGTAAGCTGATAGGGGTGTGGTCAGACGAATATTGGGATGTAAAGGTACATTGTGGAATTTTTATTCAGTGCGCGTGCACAAGCGAGGTACAGTGCGGAAGTGACGCCGAGCGAGATCCATTACGGAACAGAACTGTGGGTTTTCAGCCTCTCTCTCTGGAGCTTAACGGAGTTTCGAAGCTAGAGGAGCTTGTCGCGGCTCATGCGCATGCGCGCGCTCGGCCAATCAGAGAGGGGTCTGCAGAAATTGGCTCAACCAATCAGAGAGGGGTCTGCAGAAATGGAGCTACGAAAAGCTCTCTACATTTCGTAGCTCCAGTTCTGCAGACCCCTTTCTGATTGGTTGAACTCCATTTCTGCAGACCCCTCTCTGATTGGTTGAGCGAAGCCCCTCTCTGATTGGTTTAGCTCGTCATGCGGTAAAAGGCGGATGTAATGTTATCATATCAAGAAGATAAAAAGAAATGTACTACCAGATTCGCGTATAAAGTTATTTCGCGTGACTTCGCGGTTTATTCATAACGTTATGCACATTTCACAACACAGCCAGCTGTTAGAAACTGTTTACACTGTCTTTCTTCTATTATAACCCTCCCAAATCATATTCAGAAAGTATCACAGAGACTTCTATTGACCAAGGAATTAGTTATTATTTCGCGGTTTATTCACATAACGTTATATTGTTTACACTGTCTTTCTTCTATTATAACCCTCCCAAATCATATTCAGAAAGTATCACAGAGACTTCTATTGACCAAGGAATTAGTTATTATTTCGCGGTTTATTCACATAACGTTATATTGTTTACACTGTCTTTCTTCTATTATAACCCTCCCAAATCATATTCAGAAAGTATCACAGAGACTTCTATTGACCAAGGAATTAGTTATTATTAGTAAGGCACAACATTTAATGATAAACCAATTACATAATCCAACATATGTGTAAAGGCACACACAACATATTCCAGTTAACGGTATATTTTTTGAATGATTCGTTATGGCGTAATCAATACTTCCATGCGTATAAATTGCGTTCACGACCTCCATGTTTTGGGGGTAGTCATCAGAAACCTCGGATCCGGGATTCGGCTCCCATCCGTCGGCCAAGAACTGTGGGTTTTCAGCCTCTCTCTCTGGAGCTTAACGGAGTTTCGAAGCTAGAGGAGCTTGTCGCGGCTCATGCGCATGCGCACGCTCGGCCAATCAGAGAGGGGTCTGCAGAAATGGGCTCAACCAATCAGAGAGGGGTCTGCAGAAATGGAGTTACGAAAAGTAGAGACGCAGTCTCTCTACATTTCGTAGCTCCAGTTCTGCAGACCCCTCTCTGATTGGTTGAACTCCATTTCTGCAGACCCCTCTCTGATTGGTTGAGCGAAGCCCCTCTCTGATTGGTTTAGCTCGTCACGCGGTAAAATGTGGATGTAATGTTATCATATCAAGAAGATAAAAATAAATGTACTACCAGATTCGCGTATAACGTTATTTCGCGTGACTTTGCGGTTTATTCATAACGTTAGGTTATGACTATAACCAAGTTCTGTTAATTAGGGGTGACGCTCGGCATCACTCATGCACTCCCTCGCGTACGTGCACGCGCACTGAATAAATTCCACAAATGTACCTTTAATACCAGTATTCGTCTGACCACACCCCTCGTTAGCTTACCATCATAAGCAGGTGTGTGGTCACCTGCTCTCCTCCTTCCCAAGCATTCACCACAAGGTGAGGTCAAGGGCTGCAGCGGCGTCGGATGCCGAGCGTCACCCCTAATTAACAGAACTTGGTTATAGTCATAACCTAACATTCTGTATCATTAGGGGATCCGCTCGGGATCACTCATGCACATAGGGAGGCCGAGCGGAGCCACCGGCCGACAAATACACCCCGCTGAAGGCCCCCCACAACCATCAGAACAGGGAAGGGCCGAGCCCCCCCGACCCCCCCTAATGGAGGGCACCCCCCCTATTAGCTCCCACATCGCCAGCGTATTCGGACAAAGGCCCCTCAGCCGAGCGGGCCCTGTCCCCCCAATAGTACACCGCCTGGCACACTAACCCTGCAGAACAGGCAGTCAGCATGGCCGTAAGCACACAAAAAAGGTTAACCAACGGAAGCAGGCAGCGCACCGGGGAAAAAAAACAGGCAACAGGCTGTTAACCCGAGCCTGGAGACTGCGGACGAGACAGGCGCCAGAGGGGACAGCTGAACACAGCCACCCCGGCGGAAGGGGCGCATGCTGGCGTTGTTGCATGACCAAGCCTCCATTTAAAAACCCCCACCCAGAGGGGTGGAGGCAGAGAAGACTGACACGATTGGCAGACGTCATGAACGTGCAGGGGCACCCTCAACCGGTTAACCCGGGAGTTGACACTGCCCCAACACACCAGAGAACCAACCACCTAGGCGTTACCCTATGCGGTGGTTGGTCCCATAACCCCCCAGGAAAAAACTCCAAAACACACCTGCGGCACTGCCGCAGTAACCGTGTTCCAGTTTCCAACAGGGTTATCCCGGGCCTACGGGTCAACGAAAACATTACTTCGGACCGGGCCCGGTGATACGGGGAGCACAGGGTCCCCCGAGGAGGTCAAAGACCACTCCAACAGGCCCCTCTTCGCCACGCGTAAGAGAAGAGCGCAAGAATGGAAAACCAGCCCCAACACCCCGTACTTGGTATTCCCAGGAGGTCACCCAACCAAGTACTAACCAAGACCAACCTGCGTTGCGGCCGAGATCCGCCGAGATCGGGCGTGTACAGGTTGGCACGGCCGTAAGCCATTACGACAGTGTAGAATACAATGTACCCAACAAGGGTTCCATAGCGCTTAACCCTGCGACACCCGGACCGACCTAGCATTTTTCCCCCTGAAAAAATCCCAAGTCCCTCAGGGTACCAGAACAGCAGATCTGCATCCCCGGCAGACAACGGGTTTAACTGATCCGGACCAGCGTGACCAGAACCAGTCCCGTGCCCTAACCACGCCGACATGCCAACTCCAGGAGAAGGAGCAGATATGCGTGTTGATCCAAAACATAAAAAGAAGGCGCCACTCAGACGTTCGGTGCGAACCGCGCCCGGCGGCCCACCCCCAGGGCGTGAGACCCTTCTACATATGTTCAGCTCCATTCCGTTATCATCCCCTGATATGAACGAGAACCCGTCGACAACCACACAGGTCATCGGAAGAGGAAAACCCCTATCCCAATTGCTTTATAAAAACGCTGTTTTAACCCCAAGCAACCAAGGCGCGCCAGTCAGTTACCAAATGTCCAGCAGAACATCCTGAGCTAGCACTATGTGTGCGTTGGGCATATCCACATCAATAATAGGCTATTTAGACCATCTTATTGAATCCCCAAGACGCCCAGGGGAACGACAAGAGGGGCGGGATGCAACCAACTCCATGAATGAATGAATGAAAACTTTGTCCAACAGATTGCAGAATGGGTACAACACAGTACGGCTCAATACACACAATTGTTAAGGGGATGCAGACCTGAGAAAGACGTTAGTCTTGTTTCCATCAGGGTCCCCCATTTCCAATTCATATAGATTCATCCAACTCTTTATAATAATAAAGAAGAAGCATCACCCGTATGAACCCAACTGCACAGCTGGGAGTAAAAAACCTGTTCACATGTTTTTACATCCAGTCACTCCTTTTAGTCAGAGAGTAAAGACCGGACCCTCCCAGAAACCTTCCCACATGAGTCGTAGTCATGAAAAAGACATGTCAACTGTGAGTCATGTGACCAACTGACTCAAGTTTACACATAAATCGAGCGTAGCAGACCCATAAGCCCTACGCTCTAACTCAACACCTTAACACTCTTTAACTCACGGAAGGCGTCGCCATAGCAACATCGCTATGACGGGGGAAACCCTGCACACGGCTCCTGTTTGTAATAGGAGTCGGCAGGAAAACCCTTCCCCCCCCCCCCCCCCTCCCTGCCAAGACGTTCTAACGGCTCGGCCCTGACTGGCACAGCAGAATGAGATAAAAACTCCTAAACCAACCAAGTGGGAAGGAGGGGTTTATTCGACACCCCCTCACAAAAAACCCTTCTTTCCCTACACACAATAACAACTGTAGCATTTTGAAAACCTCCGGTAGAATGCTAATGTATAGCGTAAGCTAATACAATGCCCGCTACCCACAAAATGTGAAAAGGATTTACAACAAAACAAGTCGCATGCGTGTGAATCCTACACCCGTTGACTATGTCGTACATAGCAAAAACGCTGACCGAGAGTAATGGCTAGGCCGTGGAACGTGTGTGTACGAGTATTACTGCAACTAACACAACAGCGTTGTGGGACACATATACTTTGTTTAAGCAATGGAATACCACCAGTTTCTACCTGCATGTGGAGCGTCAGGCTAATAGAATCTCCTACGACTGAGTGTATGCTTGCAGACCTTGCTTAATCTCGTAACACAACATGACTCATCTCTCAACGTAATAGTGCAGATTCATATTTACGCAACCCCATCATATGATTTGTTGAAGAAACACACAGTTTGTTTGGCCAAAAACATAGTCCCCCTTATATCGGGGAACTTTTTATTGTATCTGGCACAAAAACAGAATCAAAAGGGGCCGGGGAGGGTGTAGAGGAGAGGGGACACAGAGGGAAAAAGTCACTCTCAGCGGCGTCTGCCACCTCGCGCCGCTCGAGTCTTGCCACCCCGAGGAGCCCCGGAGGGACGGTAGGTAACTGTCTGCTGGTCTCGACGTTCCCTACCGTCTCCTCCGGTCGTGGATGGGCCGGCGGTAGCAGAAGCGCTGTCTCTTCTCCTGGCCTTCTTGGAGGGGCCAGCAGCGGCGGTAGAGGCAGTGGTAGGGACGACGGAGGCAGCTCGACGTCGTGGAAGCCTTCTGACCCCACCGGCAAGGACGGGAGGCGGAAAATGGGGTTGAAGAATGGATCTCTCCTCTGCCATCTCTCTGCACGTTGAGGTCATCAACCGCAGGGCCTTCCCGAACAGACCAGCATCGGAGAGGGTGGCCGTCAGAAGAGGGGCTCTCTTCTTCTCTGGCACACGGGCCTGCTCCAGCCAAAGGTGGCGCTGGCTCAGGGTGGCCAGGGCGCGCACTTTCCCCGAGGCTATGGCCAGCACCTGGGTAAGGTGCAGGACAGCTCCTGCCGCCTGGGTGATCTGATCGCATTTTACCTCGGTCAGATCCATGCCGCCCGTCATAATCCCCGATACAAATCTAGCTAGGTGGGCGATGTTAGAAGCCGCAGCCAGCGATTGTGTACCAGCGATAAATGACTGGTCACCCCAATATGCCAATCGCCTAGCCGATCTTCCATGGAGAACCGGCTTGCATAATTGTTCCCACACCACATCCGGACAGAGGAGAGCGGCCATCGGACTATCAAGCCGAGGCACGCCCTCCCTCATACCTTTGACCAACCCCGACACCTGCGTAACTGGTACGTAGGTGGGGGTAAGTCCCATGATGTGAGACACCGCCTGACCCTGACGAACATAGGCCCCCATTGAAGGGAAAAATGGGTAGACAACATCCACCCCTCTCACCGGGCGACGCTGCCAGAGATGACCTATGAGATCGTCAGGGACAGGAGCAGGCAATGGCAGCGGCAGCGGCACGCCGTTTGCAGCGGCGGCTACCGCCATGAGCTCGGGAAACAAAGCCCGCAGTTCCCCCTGCTGACCTTCCTCCACCGAACCCGCATCCCTCACATGCAGCAGGCTGCGACTGGTTAAGGAGCCACAGTCTGATGTGGCTGATAGTAGGGCATCCTGCTGATGAGGCCAAGGTGGTTCCTCGACATCTTCAAACAAGGCGTCCCAAGGAGCCATTTCTCCCCCCTCCGGTGTTTCCTGGATAGGAGGGATACTCTCCTCCACAGGACCTTCAAACAAGAATCCGTCCGACTCTTCCATGAAGTCCTCAGTTTCCATCGGAAATCCAGAGCCGGACGCATCCTCGCTGGTCTCCAGCAAGTCCCCAAACCCAGGTTGTTCGCGCCTGCATGCCACCATCTTGCGACGTGAACGGGCAGACGCGAAAAGTTTGCGTCGCAAATCCTCCGGACCCAAACCAACCGCCCGTTCACCAACGGACGATTCCCTGGAACCAGAGTCGAGATCAGGCCATCGCCGGAGCGACGGCACCGACTCCTCGGCTCCTCGGCGAGGCAAACTACCCATCGGCTGCCTCCTGGGCTGGGTCGGCAACCACGAAAGTGGCAGCAGCCCAGCACCAAAACGCACGACGGAGGCGGGAATGGAGAACCACAGGTGAAGAGTAGGTCTACTCTCCGAAGAAGACATTATGACTTAGCTTTTTCCTTATAACAGATATGAGAGAAGAAAAAACTAAGCACAATGTAAACTCGTCACAACTCTTTTCAACTAACAACACGTCAAGTGGGGTACTACCGAGGCACTTCCTTGTGGTGAAAGCGAGAAGGAGGAGAGCAGGTGACCACACACCTGCTTATGAAGGTAAGCTAACGAGGGGTGTGGTCAGACGAATACTGGTATTAAAGGTACATTTGTGGAATTTATTCAGTGCACGTGCACGTACGCGAGGGAGTGCATGAGTGATGCCGAGCGGATCCCCAAATGATACAGAACGTTATGCACATTTCACAACACAGCCAGCTGTTAGAAACTGTTTACACTGTCTTTCTTCTATTATAACCCTCCCAAATCATATTCAGAAAGTATCACAGAGACTTCTATTGACCAAGGAATTAGTTATTATTTCGCGGTTTATTCACATAACGTTATATTGTTTACACTGTCTTTCTTCTATTATAACCCTCCCAAATCATATTCAGAAAGTATCACAGAGACTTCTATTGACCAAGGAATTCGTTATTATTTCGCGGTTTATTCACATAACGTTATATTGTTTACACTGTTTTTCTTCTATTATAACCCTCCCAAATCATATTCAGAAAGTATCACAGAGACTATTGATCAAGGAATTAGTTATTATTAGTAAGGCACAACATTTAATGATAAACCAATTACATAATCCAACATATGTGTAAAGGCACACACAACATATTCCAGTTAACGGTATATTTTTTTAATGATTCGTTATGGCGTAATCAATACTTCCATGCGTATAAATTGCGTTCGCGACCTCCATGTTTTGGGGGTAGTCATCAGAAACCTCGGATGAGCTTGTCGCGGATCATGCGCATGCACGCGCTCAACCAATCAGAGAGGGTCTGCAGAAATGGAGCTCAACCAATCAGAGAGGGGTCTGCAGAACTGGAGCTACGAAATGTAGAGACGCAGACGCAGTAGGGACCATAGATATCTATAGAACACTAGATAGGCCAATGTACCCATGTACATGTCAAAATACTTCCCAAAGGTCAGTGAATACCACGATCAGTGTTGGGAAAGTTCACTTTCTACATGAACTAGTTCAGTTCACAGTTCAAATTTTTTTAAATGAACTAGTTCAGTTCATAGTTCATAATTCAAAATGTTGAACTAAAGTTCATGGTTTCAAAAATGAACTAATTTAGTTCTTTTTAGTTCTTTTTTGAATATTTTTTTTTATTATAGATGTTTCACGTACAGTTACTTACATTACAAAAACACACATTGGGACAAGGGGGGGGGGGGTCCTCCAGTTCATCTATATGCCATCATCCACACCATAAGCAAGCAAAAACAAAAAAAGAAAAACAAGCAAAAAGGAAAGCAGACCAAGACAGGCACTGTACATTATTGCACTTGCCTCGAGCCCATTCACATGTAAACATACATATATTTATTTTTTCTATCCTAGGTCTGTCCATACAATGGGGCATTGGGCCTTTAGAAGGATCCGATACATTTCAGCAGGAAAATAGTCTAATAGTGGGGCCCACACACCTCCTGAAAGGAAGCGTTGTTGCCTCTATGCACAGTGTCTTTCATGGGGTAGCAGCATACCGAAGATCTCTCTATACCACATTTGTAAAAATTGAGGCTTATCCTTAATCCAGTTTATCAGAATGCATTTCCGGGCTGAAAGTAGAAGTTTATCAAATAGTTTGAATTGTAAACTCTTTTAAATGCATACGACGACGTCTAGAGTCTGACTCTGACTGAGCGAGTGCTGCTGCAGCGCCTCTCGGCTTCTGCGCGCAGATTCTGCTGTAAGCACTGTTCCACTGCTTGTTGTGAGGAGGAGTCTGATCACGTAGCCAATAGCAGGGGGTGACAGGCACGTTGCCAGATCGGGTGGTTTTTACGCATAATTTTTGTCCAGTTTACAGTGTGTTTTAACTGAGTTTTCGGCTGAAATGCATATGAAATATGGCACATCTTTGAACGCCGTTATAATAACAGAGTGCCGAGAATGAACGCACTTTTGAACTCCGTTACACAGGGCTGAGAATGAACTCGTTCTCAATTACGTTCATTTAGCGGATATACAGTACGTTCAGTTCAAGTTCGCCCAAAATACGAACGCGTTCATGAACGATCGTTCATTGAACGCGTTCAGGTACATCACGATCACAACACCAGAGGGAGCTCCACAAATCATGTTAAACCCAGATTCGGCTCAAACAAGGGACTAAACACGTTTCGCAATTATGCCACATCAATGTGGAACGCCCTACCCAAAGCTGTAAAGGAATGTGAATCACTACCCACTTTCAAAAACACTCTAAAAAAAAACACCTAAGGGAGACTGCAACTCGAAACTGGCCCCTGTAAATGTCCGAACACAACCCCCTCCAATGTACAGTAAATTACCAAGTATGGTCTTGTCAATAATCCAATGTACAGTTTTGTTTGTACAGTTGTACAGTGTCCCCCACCCACCCCTCCTACCCAACCTCCCCCCACTCCTACCCAACCCCCCCCCCACCCCCCCCCCCCACCCACCCAACCACCTCGGTTTGGTGTAGACAGTGGCGCTGCTGGCTCTCCGGCTAGTGACGTCACTGGCGCGCCGGCTGTTGTGGAGGGGGGGGGGGGCAACCGCGGGGGGGCGGGGACGCTCTCTCGTTGTCGGAACACAGTGTGAGAAGAGCATTTATGCAGGTGAACACCAGGAAGGCTGCTGGCCCAGATGGCATAACAGGACGCATACTCAAGTCCTGTGCCAACCAGCTGGCCCCAGTGTTCACCGCCATATTTAATCAATCCCTGGCGGAGTCAGTGGTCCCTGCCTGCTTCAAGATGTCTACCATCATCCCTGTACCGAAGAAACCCTCCCCAACATGTCCAAATGACTACAGACCGGTGGCACTCACCTCTGTGGTCATGAAATGTTTCGAGAGGCTGGTCAAGGACCACATTTGTGCCTCCCTCCCCAGTGATATGGACCCTATGCAATTTGCATACAGGACAAACAGGTCCACCGACGACGCGGTCTCCCAGGTACTGCACAGCACCCTCTCGCACCTTGACCGTCAGAAGGGGGGCTATGTGAGTCTGTTGTTCATTGACTACAGCTCAGCGTTCAACACCATAGTCCCCACCAGACTGGTGGACAAGCTGATCGAGCTAGGTCTGAGCTCCGCCCTGAGCTCCTGGGTACTGGACTTTCTGAGCGAAAGACCCCAGGCGGTCAGGGTGGGGGGTCAGACCTCCAACACCATCACCCTGAGCATCGGGTCCCCCCAGGGCTGTGTTCTGAGCCCCCTGCTGTACTCACTCTACACACACGATTGTGTGGCCAAGTTCAGCTCCAACTCCATAGTGAAGTTCGCAGACGACACGTGGTGGTGGGGCTGATCTCGGACAACGACGAGAAGGCCTACCGGGAGGAGGTTGAGGTACTGGAACGCTGGTGCCAGGACAACAGCCTGCTCCTGAACATTGGTAAAACCAAGGAGCTGATCGTGGATTATAGGAGAGGACAGCAGGAGACGCACACACCACTGATGATTAACGGGGCTACCGTGGACAGGGTGAGCAGCTTTAAGTACCTGGGGGTCCACATCTCAGAGGACCTGACATGGTCAACACACATACTGTAGACACAGTAGTAAAGAAGGCAAAACAGCGCCTCTACCACCTGAGACAGTTAAGGAAGTTCAGAGTATCGGGGAAGATACTCCAGTCCTTCTACTCAGGAGCTGTAGAGAGCATCCTGACCGGAAACATCACTGCCTGGTATGGAAACAGCACGGCACAGGACAAGAAGGCCCTACAGAGAGTGGTGCGCTCAGCCGAGCGTACCACGGGTATTGCACTACCTCCCCTGCAGGTTCTATACAACAAGAGGTGCAAATCCAGAGCCTGCAGAATAATGAAAGACCCCCACCACCCCAATAACAGCCTGTTTCAGCTGCTGAGGTCAGGCAGACGTCTGCGAACCCCAGCTACTAGGACAGAGAGGCTTAGGCTTAGCTTCTTCCCCCAGGCCATCAGAGTCCTGAACAATGAACATTGAGTACCACAGAACACTGAACTATCCACACATAAGCACACATGAGCACACACACGACACGCACGCTGTGCACGCTCACACACTAGCAGCCACTTTAACACTTCAACATGAGCGGGCACACACTCATGCGCACACACTCATACTTATTGCCAAAAGGAAAGGCCACTTTAAATCAGTATTAGCAACAGTAACAGTGTATTGCACTACCAAAGCTACCTAGCATGCCCTATATGCTCTGTAAATAACTATGTACAGATACCGATTTTGATGTCACACCATGTTACCTGTTACCTGTTATTGCACAATTTTTTTTGTATTGGATTCTATTATATGTTGTACCCACTGTATTGCACATCGTTGCGGGCAAGACCACCCGCATTTCATTGTATACTCGTATGCCGTGACAAATAAAACTCTTGACTTGACTTGACTTGACACCTCCAATGTACAGTCCCCCCCCACCCCCACCTACCCAATCCAATGTACAGTTTCTACGTCAAATGTATATACTTTTTTTTCTGGACTCTTTTTGTATCACAAACAGTACTTGTAACTGAGAGGTTACAAAACCCTGACTGTATTAAAGATTGTGATAGATTAAACCACTGCTAATTATCATTATTATTACTTGCCAGAAAGTACAGTTAATTATGGCAGACACTCAGAATAATACGGCACGGTGACAAAGAAATATCATTTAGAATATTTATTGTTATGCAGCAAATTGTACAGAGATGGGAATTAAGGTCGTGCTTGTATGGCGAAGAATATGAATAAGTCAGTCAGTAGCAAAAGTCAGTTGGAATGAATAATTCCTACGATGGGGTACTAGACTAAACGCCGCCTGGCGTAGGATGGCAATATAGGGGGAAACGCTGGTACCGCTGGAGACAGGGGGTTTCCTCCCAGAGATGTAAGCTCTGGAGGAAGGAAGAATGTTCGGATACTCAGTCTGTTCAATTGAAGAAGAAGGGGGTTCTCGTATAGAATCCAGTCCTTGTAATCCAAATGCTCAGCAACAAAGCAATAGCTGTAATCCAATTGCCCGATAGCAATGACGATAGCCAGCTAGCTTCGGTCCACGAAGCTAGCCCGAGGTAAATCTTCAAGGTGGTTAAATCCAAACGACAGTGGGTATTAACGAGGCTCTTCTCCAGGTAGTACGTTCCACAATCACTATAATCCAACCAATACTGGTTCTGCAATCGCCGCCGTAGGTTCCAATATGCACATGTCCAGTAGGTTCCAAGACTAGGCCCTCCTCGTGTACTGGCACCAATGTATTTAGTCCACGCACACTGGCTAAGGTTTCACTAGTCACTAAATGAACAAACTGCTGGGTAATGCTACACACAAACAAACTGCTGTTGGCACGATTCACACTAAATAACGACTCTTTACTTTACATTAAGCTAAGTCGAACTTGACGTTACTGCATTAACTCTGACACTTTTACTATTCACTTCGCACGTGGTTCACAACACTCTGTTTAGACGAACTGCTTGCACTTCACTGTTTTACCGAACGCCGAACTGCTGCTGTTCGCACCTGCCACGATATATATACTTAAGTGGCTTTCTAGTGCCAAACCTCAGTTCTCGTCTCGAATCAATGCGCCGGCTCCAGGCATGCTCCAACATGCCCAGGCTCGCCTTTGAACCTGACTTTAGGGGCGCGCCGTCTGGCGCCGAGAGCGTTATCCAATGAAGAAAGTGAATATTACTAGGATTCAAACGCAGGCTTAAAGGGATATAAATTGTATATATAAATAATATACAAGGTATATAAAACAATAAACGTAGATTCTCAGCTTTAATCTGGCCCTTCACAACAGCCGCCTCCTAATTAGTCCGCACCTAATTAGTTAAGGGAGACAGATTAATAGTCCAGTCAACTGCTCAATACTTGTTGTGAGGAGTAGGTCAATCTACAAAGTCAGTGGGTTATGGTCGTCATCAGGGGAGTCAGGGAGCTCCGGCAACTCTATCAGCTTCGCCACGGGTCGGGTGTAAGTCCGCCCTTGGACTATGACTTCTGCCGCTCTGACCTTCCCATCGGCACCAGTAATCACTCTGCTCACGCGGCCGGCCGGCCACGTAGCTCGGGGTAGTGACTGGTCTATGATCATAACGACTGTGTCCACCTTCAGGTTGTCCCTGTCCTTTACCCACTTCTGACGGGCTGGAAGGGATGGTAGGTAGCTTAGGAGGAAGCGGGCCCAAGACTGGTCGATCTGTGCTTGGTTGTGTCTCCACATCCTCCGTCCGTTCCTCTTGTTCTGTCTGTACACCGTCTGAGGAGGGGCCGGTTCCGGCCGCCCCATCAAGAGGTAGTTTGGGGTGCTGGGTTCGAGGTCAGCTACGTCGCTTGGAGCGCAGCTGAGGGGGGTGGAGTTCGGAACTGCCTCTTCTTGAGCCCACGATTCTCTCACAGGCATAGCATCTAATGTCCATAGCCTCTCAACGGGCTGTACGAGAGAGTGGCCTGTGTCGCTCACCTTTGTGTACAGGCAGCGTGTAGACATGGGTTGGCTGGCAAGTCCATAGAGGGGGCCCTGGAGCGTCCACCCCAGTCGGGTCTGAACCGCGACTGGGCATCCTTTGGGTCCGATGTGGGCCGCCTCGATTGGGACAATGAGGTCCGCGTGGTCGGAGCCTATGAGCAGGGTCGGTGTGGCGCCGTCGATGAGCGGTATAGGTAGTCTGCGTAGGTGCGCGTACTTCGCCATCAGCTGTGGGATGGGGTAGGCGTAGCTCGACAGACCTATGTCATGGCTTGTAAATGCCTTAGTGATGCTGTACCGCTTCTCGGGCTGCTCGACCGCTGCTATTGTGAATGAGACGTTTTCGCCCTTTATGGTCTTTAGGTCTCGCTGAATAGTGCGGATTGTCATTGTTTCTTTGGTACCCCGCAGGCCCAACTGGGCTGCGGCGGAAGCGAGGAGGAGAGTCTTTTCTGACCCATCGTCGAGGACGGCGTAAGTGTCCAGGACCTTGTCCTCGTAGCTCAGGAGCACTCTGACCACTTTGATGAGCACTCGGGGGCTCCCACTATACTTGGGGTCGATGTGGAGCACTCCTGTTGGTGGGTTGCCTTGTAGGGCTAGTTTTCTCCTGTGGACCCTGCGCAGTGTATCGCAGTACGCGGAGTCATGCGCGTTAGCCTTAAGCCGCTGATCCATTTCAGCGGGGGTCAGTGTCTTGTGGTCGTCGCACTTTGACAGCCAGTGTCCGCCGTGGCAGTAAAAACAGGCGATCTCAAATTCCTCTTCGGCGGGGGGGTTGAGGCTGGCCGGTGGTGACACCGCCTCGGCCTGGTACATCACCGTGATGGGCCGACTTTGGTTTCCTGGTGGGCGCTTGTTGCTCTCATGCAGGACTTCTAGGTGGGCGCCGTCACACTTGCCGCATCTTTTCTTCAGGCGGCACTCGGCTGCCATGTGGCCGCGCGCGCAGCGGAAGCAGCAGCGTTTGTCCTTAAGCCATTGACCTATTTCGGCTGTGGTTAGGTCTTTGAAGGCGTCGCACTGTGACAGCTGGTGTTCACTGTCACAGTACTGACAGACAGCCTTCCACTTCTCCTTGGCGTGGGGGTTGTGGCTCGTCTGCCGTGACACAGCCTCGGCTTGGTGCATCACGGTCACGGACCGGCGGTTGTCGTTGAACCTTCTCGGTCCATCTTTAGGGTCAGAACCACCCCACACGAACGTGTCTAATCGTAGACTGCTGACCTCCCTGGCGAGGAAATCAGCCAGGTCTAGGAGGGATGGTTCTGGGCCGTGGGGGTCACGGTGGTCTCTCTGCCGCCGAAAACGCTCTTGACGGGCTGGAGGGAGCTTCTCCAGTATCCGCTCCACGTTAGAATTTGCATATAGTTCATATCTCCCCTTCTCCTTTTGTGACCCCAGCATCCCCACAAGGGATTGTACCTTGATAGAGAGGTCATCTAGTGCTCTATTGTCTTTGGCTGGGGGGAGGCGGTCGATATCTCGTATTTCTTGGATTACGTAATCCCATATGCGTCCATAGCGCGCGTCGAGGGCCACCAGAGCATCCGAGTAGGGGGTTCTTGAGTTCGAATATGCCAGCGCTAGTGCGCTCTGGGCACTTTAAGGTGCTTGAGGAGGATGGCATATTTATAAGACTCGTCGTGTACATCGGACATGATAGTCTCTAAACACATGCGTAGTTCCGTATACTGTGCTCTGTCCTCACGCGTAAAGTCTGGGAACGTGGGTGTTCCAAGGTAAGATGCCATGGATGGCTGGGACACAGATGCGCATAGGGGGAGATGCCTCCTGGGCGATTCTCCCAGTACGTGTGGTCGTGGGTTAGTGCTGGGTGGGTACCAGAGGCCGGGCCCCCAGGTACTGCTCCTCGGTACTGACTGTGTATTAAACTCACCCATGGGTTGGGTCGGGGGTTCGTAACGCAGTGGCTCGGGGCTGAGGTCGGGGCTGTACTGGGCCTCCTGGTCCGAGATGGGTTCGTGCGTGGGGGCTTGATGTCCTCCCTCGTCCTCCGCTAGGTCTTGAAGTCTCTTAGTTAGTTTCTCGGCGACGTAGGCAGGATCTTCCCGTTGGCTGGGTCCCGTATAGACTGGTCGGGGAGGGGGCTCGGCGACGTAAGCAGGTTCTTCCTGCTGGCTGGGTCCCGTGTAGATTTGTCGGGGAGGGGAAGGTGCCCTCGACCCGTGTTGTGATGATCTCCGGGAGCTCCGGGTGGAGGAGTGGGGAGTCGCCCTCTGGAGCAATTGCTCCATCATCTGCGCCTGCCACCGGTCTCTTTCCGTCTCGCGCTGTGCATTGGCGACGTCGCGCTGTGCATCGCGTTGCGCGTTGGTGCGGTCTCACTGAATGTTTTCTTCAACCTGGAGGCGCCTCTCTTCCAGTCTGATGGTCATCGCTGCGTCAGCCTGGAGGCGACTCTCTTCTAGTCGGATGCGTTCTCGCTCGCTTTGTTGTTGCGCCTGGAGACGTTCTCTTTCCACTGCAGAATGTTCGCGCTCACTCTGTTGTTGCGCTTGGAGACGTTCTCTTTCGGTTGAAGCTGTCAGCGTGGCGATCAGGACTTGCGCTAGTCTCTGGTCAGCCTCGCTGGGGGATGATGCTGATGAGGGTGATCTGGCGTTGACAGGACTTGGTGGTGACCTGTTCTCTTTACGCGCTCCGAGGTCCATCTCTTGAACGCTGCTTCTTACTCTCTCCCGCGCCCCGAGATCCATCTCTAAGACGCGGTACTCTTCTCTTGGGTGCACGGGGAGGTCTATCTCGGGTGCGCACTCTTGGGTCTCTTGCGTTCCGAGGTCCATCTCGGTGGCGCTGTCTTTATCCTTTGGCGCTCCGGGGTCTATCCCGGTGGCGCTGTCTTTGGGTATAGTCACGTCATGTCCCGCTTGTTCCCCCCCGTGAGCTAAGTCAGTTTCGTTTGAACCCACTGGGGTCTCTACTGGTGGGGCCGACAAGTCGATAGGATTGGGCATGCTTAAACTATTAGTTTTATCCGTGCTTAGCGTCTTTTTAGATAAGCTAGGAGGTAAAACGAAAGCGTAGTCCTCCAGGTGTGGAGGGGGCTGACGTTTGCGCCTAGGGCGCTCTAGTTTGGGAGAGCCGTTTGGAGAGTGTCCGCCGCTGGCCATATCACTATTAATATGATATTAAGATTACTGATACCCTCCGGCTCGAAGGACCAATTGTAACTGAGGGGTTACAAAACCCTGACTGTATTAAAGATTGTGATAGATTAAACCACTGCTAATTATCATTATTATTACTTGCCAGAAAGTACAGTTAATTATGGCAGACACTCAGAATAATACGGCACGGTGACAAAGAAATATCATTTAGAATATTTATTGTTATGCAGCAAATTGTACAGAGATGGGAATTAAGGTTGCGCTTGTATGGCGAAGAATATGAATAAGTCAGTCAGTAGCAAAAGTCAGTTGGAATGAATAATTCCTACGATGGGGTACTAGACTAAACGCCGCCTGGCGTAGGATGGCAATATAGGGGGAAACGCTGGTACCGCTGGAGACAGGGGGTTTCCTCCCAGAGATGTAAGCTCTGGAGGAAGGAAGAATGTTCGGATACTCAGTCTGTTCAATTGAAGAAGAAGGGGGTTCTCGTATAGAATCCAGTCCTTGTAATCCAAATGCTCAGCAACAAAGCAATAGCTGTAATCCAATTGCCCGATAGCAATGACGATAGCCAGCTAGCTTCGGTCCACGAAGCTAGCCCGAGGTAAATCTTCAAGGTGGTTAAATCCAAACGACAGTGGGTATTAACGAGGCTCTTCTCCAGGTAGTACGTTCCACAATCACTATAATCCAACCAATACTGGTTCTGCAATCGCCGCCGTAGGTTCCAATATGCACATGTCCAGTAGGTTCCACGACTAGGCCCTCCTCGTGTACTGGCACCAATGTATTTAGTCCACGCACACTGGCTAAGGTTTCACTAGTCACTAAACGAACGAACTGCTGGGTAATGCTACACACGAACGAACTGCTGTTGGCACGATTCACACTAAATAACGACTCTTTACTTTACATTAAGCTAAGTCGAACTTGACGTTACTGCATTAACTCTGACACTTTTACTATTCACTTCGCACGTGGTTCACAACACTCTGTTTAGACGAACTGCTTGCACTTCACTGTTTTACCGAACGCCGAACTGCTGCTGTTCGCACCTGCCACGATATATATACTTAAGTGGCTTTCTAGTGCCAAACCTCAGTTCTCGTCTCGAATCAATGCGCCGGCTCCAGGCATGCTCCAACATGCCCAGGCTCGCCTTTGAACCTGACTTTAGGGGCGCGCCGTCTGGCGCCGAGAGCGCTATCCAATGAGGAAAGTGAATATTACTAGGATTCAAACGCAGGCTTAAAGGGATATAAATTGTATATATAAATAATATACAAGGTATATAAAACAATAAACGTAGATTCTCAGCTTTAATCTGGCCCTTCACAACAGTACTGTAATTGCAAATCTGGTATGTCATAAATGTATAGATGTAGCAGTACTGTCTATCTGTATGTCATGTATGTCATATATGTTACGATGAATTGAAAATGGGGGACCCTGATGTAAACAAGACGAAAGTCTTTCTCTGGTCTGCATCCCCTTAACAATTGTATGTATTGAGCTGTACTGTACTGTACCCATTCTGCAATCTGTTAATAAAGTTTTCAATCAATCAATCAATAGCTTAAGGCGGAGTCACCAGCGTCACTGAACCACCGCCATCTTGCTCCAGTTAGCCTTGAGTGAGAGTGAGTGAGCTGCACAGACAAAAATACTCACAACTCGCTGAAATATTGACGGATTTACAAACGGGTTGGTTTGCTATAAACATCAAAGATGTAGTTATGATACTGCATACTTATAAAAAAAAATGTAAAGATGTTTTTTTTTACAAACCGCTTGAATCATAGCCACGTTAATAATGCTTGTAATAAACCAAACCGTTTATACTGCGGCATGGTCATGCTGGACCTACAAAAGGCCTTTGACACGGTCAATCACTCCATTCTGATTGACAAGCTAAAAGCAATTGGTTTTGATAGTCTATCAGTGAGCTGGATGCAATCCTACCTTGAGGGGAGGGAACAGATGGTGGAGGTAAACGGTACCCTATCCCCCCCCCTCACAGTGAGCTGTGGTGTTCCACAAGGAAGCATACTAGGACCGCTACTGTTCCTAATTTATGCAAATGACATGTCGTCAGCTTGTGACTGCAACTTGTTCCTGTTTGCGGACGACTCAGCCCTGCTGGTCTCTGACAAGAACAAGTTACAGGTTGAAAAAACCCTCAGCTCGGAACTAGGCAGAATCTGCATATGGCTCGCTGATAACAAACTATCATTACACATGGGCAAAACAGAGTCCATTCTCTTCGGTTCAAATAACAAACTCAGCAAGACCGACGGCTTCTCAGTTACAGTGGGTGACAATATTGTCACAAGGAAAGATGAAATTACCTACCTGGGGTCCATCCTAGAGGCTAATCTCTCCTGTGACAAAATGGCATCCAATGTAATAAAAAAAGTCAACCAACGAACTCGATTCTTGTACCGGATCTCCTCTCTGGTAAACAAGAACACCCTGAAGACTCTGGCAGGAGCACTCATTCAGGGGTACTACGACTATGCTTGCACCTCATGGTACCAAAGCACCTCAAAGGCGCTAAAAACAAAATTACAAACATCTCAAAACAAACTGGTCAGACTACTGCTTGACCTTACTCCTAGAACCCACCTCACCCCTGCCCACTTCGACAACCTAGGATGGCTTAGAGTAGACGACAGAGTACAACAACTTGCAATGGGCCTGGTCTACAAGATACACTACACGACCAAGGTACCCATGTACATGTCAAAATACTTCCCAAAGGTCAGTGAATACCACGATCACAACACCAGAGGGAGCTCCACAAATCATGTCAAACCCAGATTCGGCTCAAATAAGGGACTAAACACGTTTCGCAATTATGCCACATCAATGTGGAACGCCCTACCCAAAGCTGTAAAGGAATGTGGATCACTACCCACTTTCAAAACCTCTCTCAAGGGACACCTACGGGAGACTGCAATTCAACACTGGCCCCTGTAAATATCCTAACCCAATCATTCCAACCCCCTCCAATGTACAGTCATTTACCTAGTATGGTTTTGTCAATAGTTCAATGTACAATTGTGTTTGTTTGTACAGTGTCTCCTCCCCCCCCCCCCTCAATGTACAGTGTTACTTGTTTATACAGTATGCCCCCCGCCCCCCCCCCCCCCCCCCCCCCCAACCACCTCCAATGTAAATTACCCAGTATGGTTGTCAATATCCCAATGTACCCAACCCCCCCCACCCAACCTCCAATGTACAGTTTCTACGTCAAATGTATATACTCCCTTTTCGTGACTCCTTCTGTATCACAAACAGTACTGTATTTGCAAATCTGGTATGTCATAAATGTATAGATGTAGCAGTACTGACTATCTGTATGTCATGTATGTCATATATGTCTATATGAATTGAAAATGGGGGACCCTGATGGAAACAAGACAAACGTCTTTCTCAGGTCTGCATCCCCTTAACAATTGTATGTATTGAGCCGTACTGTATTGTACCCATTCTGCAATCTGTTAAATAAAGTTTTCATTCATTCATTCATTCATTCAGTCGGAGCAGAGACATCATCCATGTTGGAGACAATGAAACGAGTCTCTTGCTAACGTCTCTGTGGAGAACAGAACTGTACTGGAACAAGACTTCACATCTGATCCAAACCTTCTTCTTGTGGAAACAGATCACACTGTAGACACCACAACATCTGACTGTAAGTACATTATGTTCACATTGTTCTCCTCTTCTTGCTGCTTCCTGAATGGAACTGTTGGGCGACATGTAGGCTGTCAATAAAAAGATGAGGAGTAAACACTGTGACGCACATCGTATAATAATTCAGTTCCACGTCCAGAATATGATGCTTTTAAACCATAATATCTTTCACTTAATGAAACACACGTACATACATAAACGAATACCCCTCCTAATGTGTTCCCTCCCCCTCGTATATATTTACTGTTAGGATCTGTTTAACAGTACTGTATATTTGCATATCTTGTATGTCATAAATGTCATGATTAGATTATTATATCTGTATATCTGTATGTCTGTATGTCATGATGAATTGAAAATGGGGGACCCTGATGTAAACAAGACGAAAGTCTTTATCTGGTCTGCATCCCCTTGGACCTATCTCAAACCTGGCTCGGAGGTAAGCGACAGTTGTGATTGGAGGATCAAGAAAAGAGGGCAGGGTTTGAGATAGGTACTCAGTACTCGACTTGTGGGGAAAAAAACGGGGGGATGGTCAGGGCTGCAGATCTCATGACAAGTTTGGGGGGGACGCAGAGTCCCCCGGTGGAAAATATTAATGATTTTAATTTAATACGCAAATGAAGCTTTTAGGAGTATTTTGAAACTAGAATTACAGAGCAGGAGTAGATACACTAGTCTTGATAGCACAAGACTAGTGATCTGCAGCCATGACTGAGCGCCCTCCAACCTAACAAGGCCACTGGACATGACAACATCCCCTCCAAATTCCTCAGAGACTCAGCAGCCGCCATCACCCCAGTCATCACACACATAATGAACTAGGGCTGGGCGATATATCGAGTATACTCGATGTATCGCGGCCAGGGGCGGACCTAGCCCATTTGTCGCCCTAGGCGAGATTCACCACTGCGCCCCCCCCCCCCCCCCCCCCCCAAAAAATGTTATTATTATTATTATTATTATTATTATTATTATTATTATTATTATTATTATTATTTTTTTTTTTTGGCTTTTTTCTTCATAGTTCTCTAACGTTAGTCTTTCTTTCCTCAACGTTCAATTCTATAAACACTTGACCGATACCCATCAATGCACAGCGCTCTAGCATGTTCTGACTGTGAACACCTAAAGCTGAGGCTCAGACCGACCGACCGTTTTAGATTTTTGGCTCATTTTCCCTTATGTTAGAATTTTTTTAATGTAAAAATAATGGTTGCAGATATAGAGGGGGGCGCCAAAACTGCACAATTTTATTTATTTTTTTTTTTTTTTTTTGCGCCCCCCTCTGGGTGGCGCTCTAGGCGACCGCCTATATCGCCTGTAGGAAGGTCCGCCCCTGATCGCGGCTTGTTCTACATGAGATGTAGTAAATTACTATATCGTGAACATCGAGTATATGTTGTCACGTCGCGGCTGAGATGAGACTTGCTTTAGCGCAGAGCTTTCCTCTCATTTAATTATAGACAGACCAGCGCGGACCTTCAATGACATGCAATTGTAATTTCATTAGACACACAGACTAGCGCGGACCTTTAATGACATGCAATTTCATTGACGCAAGCAATGGGCTAACGTTAGCTGCTAACTTATTTTTGATGACTAGGCTAACTAGCGTTAGCTGCTAACCCTAAAACCTCGAGATGAAGCCACGTTACAAGCCCAAGACTTCCCTGGCTCGCATTAGGCCTGACATTTTTTTTTGACATTGGTTTCTTGTTTGAATGCATTTATTTCTATAGACCAGTGACATGCAATATAATTGACGCGAGCAATGGGCTAACGTTAGCTGCTAAGTTATCACATAAATAGGCTAAGCTAACTAGCGTTAGCTGCTAACCCTGGAAGCGCTCAAAGCGGACTCCACGACACTAGTTCCATTCGTGAGGAAAAGGTAGGTTATATTGACGACGCTTGACAACAGAGGTTTAAAGATAACTTCATATTTATTGGTTATTCGTTTCTTTATATTGGGCAATGCATCCAGTTTCAATCTCCGTGTGTTCAACTCTTCCTGTGTTGTGAACGTCAATGAGAGTTGACGTTCGAGTGTGACATCATCGCCTACGGCAGCTTATACGCCCAAAACGCGAACCTAAAACAAAATCCGGGGGGAGGGGGGGGGGGGGGGGGGGGGGCTGGCTCTCTCGCGTGCGTTTTCGCCCTCTCTCGCTCTCGCTCTCTCTCTACATTCAATGATTTAAAGTAGCCAAACGTTACAGTATTTACTAACTGGATAGTTGATGATATAAACATTTAATTATCTGAAATGTGTGTGTGTGTTTGGCTAAAGTGGATAGAAAACACAGTACTGTGCAAAAGTCTTAGGCACCCAAGAGTTTTTATATAAATTGTCTTAGATGTAAATACATTTTTTATTAGTGTGTCAGACTACTCTTAGTACATTTAATTATTTTTTAAAGCATCTTCATGGTTTAATAATGCAAACATATGTTGCAGGGACTTATTATAATCATCATATTGGCGTGACTGTATGTATCAAAGGGTTAAATCAAGCATTTTTAAGTGCTTTAGAGGAAATGTCAAAATATCGCGATATATATTGTAACAAGCTTGATAATAATAAACAACCTGTTCAGCTATAAAGAATGAGAGTACTGGAACAGTGTTAAATTCAAAGTGTTGTATTAACCGAAAAGAAGATCAAAATAAATGGGGCACCCCATAGCAACGTATGGTACAACAAAAATCATCTCAAACCAATAAGAACGGTCCCGTCAGCTTTACAGTCCATTAGCCCCAACATAAATGTTTACCATGTCTAATGTACCGTATGTTACCATGTCTAATGTAACCATGTTAATGTTACCATGTCTAATGCAACCATGTTATAATGTTACCATGTCTAATGTAACCATGTTAATGTTACCATGTCTAATGCAACCATGTTATAATGTTACCATGTCTAATGTAACCATGTTAATGTTACCATGTCTAATGCAACCATGTTATAATGTTACCATGTCTAATGTTACCATGTCTAATGCAACCATGTTATTATGTTACCATGTCTAATGTAACCATGTTAATGTTACCATGTCTAGTGCAACCATGTTATAATGTTACCATGTCTAATGCAACCATGTTAATGTTACCATGTCTAATGCAACCATGTTATAATGTTACCATGTCTAATGCCACCATGTTATAATGTTACCATGTCTAATGTAACCATGTTAATGTTACCATGTCTAATGCAACCATGTTATAATGTTACCATGTCTAATGCAACCATGTTAATGTTACCATGTCTAATGCAACCATGTTATAATGTTACCATGTCTAATGCAACCATGTTATAATGTTACCATGTCTAATGTAACCATGTTAATGTTACCATGTCTAATGCAACCATGTTATAATGTTACCATGTCTAATGTAACCATGTTAGTCTAATGTAACCATGTTAATGTTACCATGTCTAATGCAACCATGTTATAATGTTACCATGTCTAATGTAACCATGTTAATGTTACCGTCTAATGCAACCATGTTATAATGTTCAGGCCTACCCGACCATGCAGCCTGCATGGTAGAGCTAGTATTGTCCAGCAACACTCAAACCTTTGAGTGTCCAAAAGGTGATAAGTCCTGGGTTGATCCACATCTTAGAAAAAGGAAAGGCAAAAATAGTAATCCACTGGGAAGCACCACTGCAGCTGACCTGTCCTTGGTTACTGAAGAATGTTTTTGGAGGCCTGGCAAAATCCCTCCTTCCTCTCACAATAGCAGTAGCAAAAAAAACTCCATCAGGCCATGATTCCAATCCAAGATGGCCCCCTGATGGTTAGGACCGCCCCTAACCACACCCATACCTGGAATCTTAAAGGTCAAGTGACCCAAATATGCTGACATTGGCACATCCTAACATATTGGGCCCACACTTCACTTATCAACACATTGACATCTTCTTCATAAAGTAACGCATGTTACACATCCCCCCCACCAAGCGTAGTACCACCGCCATAAAACATCTTCATGTTCTCAACATGCAAGGTTTCATGGGTGGTGGGACTGCTATCCATGGCTACTCTGTAGTTCACTGACCCTAAATGTCTGAGAACTGTGGCTGGCCCTCTCCACTTTGGAGCAAGTTTTGCCATAAACATGACCTTGGCATCAGACTGTGGGTGCAGCTTAACCCATACCTTCTCTCCTACTTGGTATGTGACAGGAGACCTCCTTCTATTGTAGCTTCGAGCTTGATGCTCCTGGGCCTGAGCCACATTTTGCTGAACTTGTTGCAGGATTTGCTGTTGCCTTTCTAACATGGAGTAGGCCTTTTGGTCCGGCTTGGGAGGCTGATATAGAAGTCGCTCCAGAGGTCCTTTCAATTTTCTTCCCAGCGCAATCTCTGCGGGAGTGAACCTAGTACTCTCATGGTAGGCGGTGTTGATGGCAAAACGGAACTCGCCCAACCACAGATCCCAATCCTGATGCTGATCTTTGACGTAAGAGGCCACCATGGTCTTCAGGTTTCTGTTGACTCTCTCGGTCAAGTTAGTTTGGGGGTGGTAGCTTGTGGTCAGTTTTTTTACTACACCCCACTGGCGACAGAGTTCTTTTAAGAGATGGCTGGTGAACTGTGGACCCCTGTCAGATAAGAGGTACTTTGGGGTTCCCCAACGAAGGAAGATCTCCTGTCTGAGGATATGTATTATCTTTGGTGTTTGAGTCTCGTAAAGGGAAGTGTTCCACCCACTTAGAACAGTAGTCTACTATAACCAGAAGATACTGATTCCCCTTCTTACTTCTGGGGAAAGGACCCATCAAGTCAATTCCCAACATCTCCCCTGGTTCGCTGACCGTGGTGGACTGAAGGAAACCCGCCGGTTTCTGACACCCAGGTTTGTACTGCTGGCATATGAGACAGTTCTTTGTATAGGCCCACACATCATTCCTGACTTGAGGCCAGTAGGCTACCTCCAGCAGTCGCAACAGTGTCTTCAGCCTTCCCATGTGACCACTAAGCGGGTTGTCATGATAATACTTCAGAAAGGACTCCCTTAGTGATCTAGGCACGAAAAGCTGTAACTTGTGGCCTAGAGTTTGACCAGGTATTTGTCTGAACAGGATTCCATTTTCAAGAACATAGACTATCCGACTTGCTTTAGGATTTCCTTTTCCCATCTCCTCCATCAACGCTTGGGACTCTGCGTCAGCAGCTTGGGGCGTCAGCAATCTCTGCCCAATCCGTTGGTAGATCGCATCCCGAAGAATCACTTTTGTTCTGCTTGGTCACACAGGCCGCAGCGATGGAGTCTGGGGTTGTGAATGCCCGTGACAAAGCATCAGGTACCACGTTCAATTTTCCCTTCCGGTATACCACCTGGAAATCAAAATCCTGAAGCCGAATGGTCCACCTGATGAGCCTTGATGTGGGTTTGGGGTTGTTGAAAGCCCAAACAAGGGCAGCGTGGTCGGTAATTACTTCAAACCGTTGACCCTCGATCAAGGCCCGCCACTTCTCCACGGCCCATACAACAGCAAGACATTCTCGCTCTGCGACAGAATAGTTGATTTCAGCTGGCTTCAACAATCTTGAGGCAAAAGCAAGAACATGGTCCTGTCCGTCTCTCTGCTGGGTCAGTACGGCTCCCAAGCCAATCCCACTAGCATCGGTCTGCAGTGTGAATGGCAGGCTGTAGTCTGGCTGTTGCAAGATAGGAGCTGACTGGAGTGCTGCCTTGATGTCCTCGAATGCGCCTTGGCACTCTGGTGTCCATTGCCATTTTACATCTTTCTTTTTCAGGGCATTAAGGGCTGCAGACCGTTCTGCAAACCTAGGAATGAACCTATGGTACCAGCCCACCATTCCCAGAAAACGTGCGACCTCCGGTAGTGTCCTGGGAGTAGGAAAGGCCTGGACTGCCTCAACCTTTTGGTTGTCGGTGACAATTCCCTCGGTAGTCACAATGTGTCCAAGGAACTGCAAGCGGTGTTGCATTAAGTTGCACTTCTTGAGGTTCAAGATGAGGTTTGCCTTCTGCAGGCGGAGAAAAACATCAGCCAGATCCTGAAGGTGCTGTGCTTCAGATTTTGAATAGACTATAATGTCATCTATGCAGGGACCGAAACTAAAGCCAGGGGCGGTCTGTTTTTACCTTTGGCGCATGACACTTAGAGGGCTGCCCGCCGTGTGGCGTGTAGACGTGTAGTTCATAACGATACTCTTGTGCGAGTACAGATTATAGCCGCTCGTCTTTTTTTTCTCCGCCGCGAGATCGTTAAAAAACTACAAGTCCCACATCGCACTCAAGTCAACGGTCCAATCACAGTAGAGTGACGTGACTGGTTTCATGAGAAAAAAAAGCAAATGACCAATCGGAAGCTATCATTTGGCTTGTTTACTTCTGTCTGCTAGTCTATATCGGACCTCCATGAGCTAACGTTACTGTTTAAACAATGACCCAGTCAACTATTCACTTTTAGTTTAATACATGACGAGGCATTGTCTAACGGTATCTAGCTGGCTAGCTACTGATAGCTGCTGATATCAACAAATGCTCCAGCAATAGTCTACTCGAGTGCATAATACCTCCGTTCCCTCGTTAGCTAGCTTAGCTAGCTCACGTTAGATCCATCTATCCCAGTAAACTAAATTGTCTTAACGTTATCTACCGGGCTAGCAGTAGCTACAGATAGCTCCTGATATCAATGTCTTATAACATTGATTGAATGCGTATTCTAGCTGAGGGCATGTTGAATGTGATTTGACAAAAGAACCGTAACGTTAAATAGGGTCCAGCTGCATCGCCGGAGAATCCTTGCATGCTGAATGTAGGGTCTAGCTCAGGGGTGGGCAACTTTGTATATGGTGAGGGCCATTAAATTTCCACAATCAATCTGGGGGGCCGGATTGTTTATCGGCAGTCCCACCAGTAGTACCCCATCACTCAAATAGTCCATACTAGTCACATATGTGATAAATAAGGCATATAAACTATTATAATTTGTTGTAACTTTGTTTTTATTCCATTTAAAACGCATTTAGTAATGCTTAATTTCAACTTTATGAATTTATAAATACAGCTGAATTTGAAAGTATTGCTGTGTAACCCAAATATATACAAAAGTGACAAATTATAATTAAGGCTTCTATTAAAATAAATGTATGAACTTAAAGCCCACTGCTCAACAAACACAAAGCAGCATTCCTGCTGCATTTCACTACAACAGTAAATCAAAAGTGCAATAATAAATTATTTTGTTAAATGTATAAACTTTTATCCTGCTACTAAACAAAACATTCCTGAGTGCCTCCCATTGACCCTTTATCAAACTGGCATGACATTCACCCTCCCCCACAGTGGGTCAATAATGGTTCTGTCTTTAATGAGACACTTGTGGTCTCTCCTGTTGGCGCACAATAGAAGGAATGTCAACTTCAATGTTTGTGCATGCAATCTGCATCAGATGAAATAACATTTCATTTTTGTGTGCGCGCGTGCACGCGCATGCACATCCGTGCGCGTACTTCTGCTCAGAAAAGTGCTGGGACAGCGTGGTACCGCGTGGCATGACCACTGCACCCCTGATTATTAGTGACCCACAATAGATGGAAATTATGTTAGCGAACTTATCTGATGTATAATGCAGTGCAGCATTGGACACTCAACGCCACTCTGCCTTAGAAGCCCGGCGAATCATGTGTGTTTTCCTTTCATTGCGGGTGCTCCAGCGGTAACAACAAATGGTTTATCAAACCCCCCATATTGCTGCATGGCACTTTCAACAGTGTTGAATATGTCCACACTAGGGCTGACCCCTATTAGTCGAATAGTCGACTAATCGATCGAAAGGACCCATAGTCGACTGCCAACCTCTGAGTCAAAAATAATAATAAAAAGAAATTTAATTTAATTTTTTATTTTTTATTTTTTTAAATATTGGCCTGGGGCCGCATGGAGTGTCGGTGAGGGCCGCATGCGGCCCACGGGCCGCCAGTTGCCCCTCCCTGGTCTAGCTGAATATAGGGTCTAGCTGCAGGGCCGGAGAATCCTTGCTGGAGCTGGAGGCTACTCAAGTATACACACAGACAGTGGAGCTGTTTGCAGATAGCAAGCATTTTGACTTATTGCGTGGTGGCGATGTCTCGCAGATAATACAACTACAAGTATGATTATATAATATATATTTTATTAAAAAAAAATGTTTTATATAAAATATATATATATTTTTTTAATCAAAAAAATGTTGGCAGGTAAGAAATATGCTTGGCGGGTAGACTCTTCCCATCTACCCGCCACTGGCCGGTGAGTCAAAAAGTTAATTTCGCTCCCTGCATCTATGTAAACAAAGCACGTGACTCCCTTAAGATCGGCTAGCACCACTTCCATTAAGCGCTGAAACGTAGCAGCAGCATTCTTCAAGCCAAAAGGCATGACTCTAAATTCAAAGAGTCCGGCATGGGTCACAAAGGCAGTTTTCTGCCTACTGGCTGGATCCATCCTCACCTGCCAGTAGCCACTTTTGAGGTCTAAGGTGCTGAACACCTTTGCACCATTCAGTGATTCCAAGATTTCATGAATGCTTGGCATATGGTAGGCATCAAGAGGGGTCTTGGAGTTGAGACCCCTATAGTCCACACAGGGGCGATCGCCTCCATCCTTTTTCTTAACGATTACCATAGGCGCAGCCCAAGGAGACTTGGAAGGTTGGATAATGCCTTTTTCCAGCATGGACTTCACTTCCCTATCCACCACAGCCTTTTTCTTCTGTGAGACCCGATATGCCTTTTTTCGAACTGGCTGCTCATCTGTCGTTTGGATGGTGTGTGTCACCACCTCTGTTTGCCCAAGCTGCTCTGAACAGACCTTTGGCCACTGGAGTAGAAGGTGATGTAGGGCTTCCTTGGTGGACTGATCCACGTCAGCCTTGCTGACAAGTACTTGGAGATTGACTTCTTGCTGGGCTACAGGGGTTGCTGCTAAGTACAGCCCCACCAAGGGCTTCCTCTTTTCATCCCAGGCAGTGACCCTCCCATCCTACCTCCTCTTGAAGAAAGCGATGGAACTGGAGTTTCCCTCCATGCCTAATCCCATATGTCCCCGACTTAAAGTCAAGTTGGATTCCCGTCTTAAACAGGAAGTCAAGGCCTAACACAACTGGGAAGGCCAAGTGTTCTTTGCTCATAACGTAGGCATCCATCAGCCATAAGTCCTCATGCAACTCAAAACAAAGTTTAGCCCGCCCCCAAGCAGGATGAACTTTTCCGTCTGCCAGGAGGAATGATTGCTCTGGACTTGATGTCAAGGATTCCTGAGGTTTCTTTATGTGTGTCCAGAGAGACTCTTGCAGCAGGGTGTATGTAGCCCCTGTGTCCAGCAATGCATTGCACCTCACTCCACGAACCAATATTGGAACTACAATCTTACTCTGGAGTCCTTGAATGCTGGAGCCACTAGGGGAGTCATGCATGAGTGTGCTCACATACCCTGGTCCTAGTCCCCTGTAGCTCTCCTTTGGCTGGGGGGAATCCTTACTCGGTTTGGGTTTCTTTCCCCACTCTCTGTCTCTACTTGCATTAGCATTGACTTTATCCCAATAGGAAGACTGACTAGCCCAGTCAGCTTCAATGAGAGTCCCGATTCTCACCAGCTCATCAACTGTGTGGGCGGTTCCTCTAACACTACTAGCTAACTTGGGATTGCAGTTGCGCAAAATGAGATTGACTATCTCCTTTTCACTGTAACCTGGCCTCCAACGCATACACAACGCCCTATATTGGAATGCAAAGTCTCTAATACTCTCCTTTTGGCCTTGAATCCGATCCCGAAGCCTTTTCTCTCCTTCCGCCTCATAGTCTTCTGAGAGGAATGACCTTAGAAATGATGACTTAAACTGTGCCCATGTCTTGACCCTTGACCTTTCCACCCGCCACCAATCTTTGGCGGTGTCCTTTAGCACAGTATTTAGGGTTGCCAAAATACCTTCATGGGTCAGCTGATGAAGGGCCAGGAACTCCTCACACTTCTCTATGTGTGTCACCTAGCAGCGCTTGCGACCACAACTCGGCCCGCCCCTTTGTTGGCTAGACCTTCTAGAGTTTTCTCTTTTTTTTTTATGTGTTTTTTTCTTTTCTTCACATTATTATAAATTGAATGTATAAGTACTTGTTTACTATAAAAACGAACAGTTAGAATATCTAAAATAGTGTCAAACCTGTGTTTAAATTTAGGTTGTTCACGGACTTTATTTCAATGAAACGGGGGCGTAATTACTGTATTTGCATGTGAATCAAACCTAGCCTGCAGCCCGCAGAGATTTACATTGGGGGAGTGTTTGAAGCGACGCACTGGCTGTTTACACTTTCAATGGGATTAGCACTCTGGATCAGAAAGAGATGAATGCATTGGATCTAATGAACGAGTACATGAACTTTGTTAAACCAGTTGATTCAGTCTCTGGCTCTCTGCTCACCGGTGAAAACACCGCGCTATTCAACGAAATTAACTGAGATCGGTCGAGATGCGTCTGCATGGGTAAGTTTAAGAATGTTTGTTTATGTTTACAGTAGCATGTTTACAATTCCGCATCTTTGATAAAACTACACCAAGTTTTTCTGCCGACCACAAGTCCAACCATGTCACGTTTATTACATTAACGTTAGCGTTCGTCTTGTTTACATCAGGGTCCCCCATTTTCAATGCATCATAACATTGACATACATGAACACAACGCATTGTAACGTTAACGCAGCTGTCAACTGTACTTTACTATGGAATATACATGTATATTATCGCGACGCGTCGTCACAGACTAAACAGTGTTGTGAACACAACACATTGTAACGTTAACGCAGCTGTCAACTGTACTTTACTATGGAATATACATGTATATTATCGCGACGCGTCGTCACAGACTAAACAGTGTTACAACACATTGTAACGTTAACGCAGCTGTCAACTGTACTTTACTATGGAATATACATGTATTGTTAGAAAATGTTTTGGATCTAAATCACTTGGAGTTTGAAAGTGATATCAGAAGAAACTACTCAACCTCGGCTGTCTTTAACTATGATTGAACACAACACTCTAACTCACCATGTTTAGATAATAAAGTACTCAACCTCTACTTGTCTACTGTCTGACTGAACACAACACGTTTAGATAATGAAGTACTCAACCTCTACTGTATTTAACTATGAGTGAACACAACACTCTAACTTACCATCTTTAGATAATGAAGTACTCAACCTCTACTGTATTTAACTATGAGTGAACACAACACTATAACTTACCATCTTTAGATAATAAAGTACTCAACCTCTACTGTATTTAACTATGAGTGAACACAAAAGTTAGAGTGTTGTGTTCACTCATAGTTAAATACAGTAGAGGTTGAGTACTTCATTATCTAAACATGGTAAGTTAGAGTGTTGTGTTCAGTCAGACAGTAGACAAGTAGAGGTTGAGTACTTTATTATCTAAACATGGTGAGTTAGAGTGTTGTGTTCATTCATAGTTAAAGACAGCCGAGGTTGAGTAGTTTCTTCTGATATCACTTTCAAACTCCAAGTGATTTAGATCCAAAACATTTTCTAACAATACATGTATATTCCATAGTAAAGTACAGTTGACAGCTGCGTTAACGTTACAAGGTGCAAGGTGGAGAGCTGTAAACAAGACGAAAGTGTATGGATGCAGGGTCCATGTGTGTGTGTGTGTGTGTGTGTAATAACAACAAGTTTATAATCTCAGCACAGATTGCAGAATGGGTACAGTACAATACAGCTCAATACACACAATTGTTAAGGGGATGCAGACCTGAGAAAGACTTTCGTCTTGTTTACATCAGGGTCCCCCATTTTCAATGCATCATAACATTGACATACATGACATACAGGTAGACAGTACTGCTACATCAGTGTCTAAGAGAGGTGATGAGCATCAGATAGCAAGGTGGAGAGCTACATAACATTAGGTTGTGGTGGCTAGGAGGGATATGAGAACTGTGTGTGTGTGTGTGTAGTTTAAGATGCTGCATCACCGCTTAGCCACTGAGTCCAGCTAGTTTAAGATGCTGCATCACCGCTTAGCCACTGAGTCCAGCTAGTTTAAGATGCTGCATCACCTCTTAACCACTGAGTCCAGCTTGTTTAAGATGCTGCATCACCTCTTAACCACTGAGTCCAGCTAGTTTAAGATGCTGCATCACCTCTTAACCACTGAGTCCAGATAGTTTAAGATGCTGCATCACCTCTTAACCACTGAGTCCAGATAGTTTAAGATGCTCATCACCTCATGACATGAGGACCGTGCGTATGTGTAGCTAGGAGTGATATGATAAGCAGTGTGTAAGCAGCTTGCAGAGCTACATAACATTAGGCCCATGCCACTGAGTGAGGACTTTGTTGCTTTTTCTCGTTGTGACATAGATTTAACAATAATTCTGGTGTCAAAGCAGCATGGGGGGGGGGGGGGTACATAGCTTCACAGTCCTATACAGTCCAGATAGGGGGTCCTGGAGAGACAGGGGTCCTGAGGAGAGAGAACTCTGATTCAGCAGCACTTAATTATGTTAATGTTATTCAGGTGAGGGGCGTTGCTGGAGGGGGGTTTGTTGACGCCCAGTTGAAACTGTCTGAAGTGTGAAAAGTTGCCTTCCTTTGAGACACCTTTTCACCTCTTTGGTAATTTAGAACACAGCCAGTTTTAGAAGTTATAATTGGGCACATCGTGTTCAAAACATTCTCAGATGTCAACATATGACACATCATTTGAAAGCTTAGATTCTGTACTTTAGCAATCTGGAATAATCTGAAAAATGAAAATGTAGAGATCTGGCATAAAGCGCTGTGAGGTGACACATGTATGACAGCGGATCAGTGTCGTCCTCTGGACCACCAAAGCAAGGAAACTCGACTTTCACCGGCAGTTTGTAGCTGTGAACAGGTGCTCCCATTTCTCTCCTCGAGCTCCCTCTGAACTCAGCAGGCTCGCTCCTAGGGTTGAAAACAGAAAAGTGAACAGACGGTGTATCATCCCGTACAGGAGTGCTAGTCCTCCTGATGGGGTTTTGTGGTTGGGTATTAAGTTGTTTGTCTCGTCTTTTCAAACACTCCACCATTGACTGTTGGAGGTTATTAATATCGCTCTGAAAAGTCTGTTGTAGTCGTTGACATTTACGGTCAATGTAATACCTGAGCATGTCATCTTGTCTAGGTGTATTTATATGGAAAGCCTGGATCTCTCTTTCCACAGCACTCAAACGTGACTGAAACTGTGTAATGTCAGTAGCTACTTCGGCTTCCCCCATCCCAGAGGTAGATAATGCGCCAGAATGGATAACAGTGACCTCAGGTTGCTGTTCCTCACTACCCCAAGAGCAGTCATCATTCACATATAAGTCATTAAGAGTCTCAGCTAGCTCCTGTACAGGATCAGCTAGCTCCTGTACAGGCTCTCTCCTTGTCACAAAAGGGCCAGCCGTGAAGTCCATGAGAGCTTCAGCAAGTTCTCCCTCTCCCTGGTCTGAGGCAACCTCTTCTCGGTCTGAGGCAACCTCTTCTTCGACAATACTCCCTGGAGTAGGAGAATGCATAGGTGTAGCCATGGTATAGCAACCCCAAACTAACAAAACAAAACAAAAGCTCTTAACAACAACATAGAGAATATTTTACACTGTTACTGTTTTTTTTAAGGTCCCTTCGTGGTTGCTATTTCTGTAACAAGCTTGATAATAATAAACAACCTGTTCAGCTATAAAGAATGAGAGTACTGGAACAGTGTTAAATTCAAAGTGTTGTATTAACCAAAAAGAAGATCAAAATAAATGGGGCACCCCATAGCAACGTATGGTACAACAAAAATCATCTCAAACCAATAAGAACGGTCCCGTCAGCTTTACAGTCCATTAGCCCCAACATAAATGTTTACCATGTCTAATGTACCGTATGTTACCATGTCTAATGTAACCATGTTAATGTTACCATGTCTAATGCAACCATGTTATAATGTTACCATGTCTAATGTAACCATGTTAATGTTACCATGTCTAATGCAACCATGTTATAATGTTACCATGTCTAATGTAACCATGTTAATGTTACCATGTCTAATGCAACCATGTTATAATGTTACCATGTCTAATGTTACCATGTCTAATGCAACCATGTTATTATGTTACCATGTCTAATGTAACCATGTTAATGTTACCATGTCTAGTGCAACCATGTTATAATGTTACCATGTCTAATGCAACCATGTTAATGTTACCATTTCTAATGCAACCATGTTATAATGTTACCATGTCTAATGCCACCATGTTATAATGTTACCATGTCTAATGTAACCATGTTAATGTTACCATGTCTAATGCAACCATGTTATAATGTTACCATGTCTAATGCAACCATGTTAATGTTACCATGTCTAATGCAACCATGTTATAATGTTACCATGTCTAATGTAACCATGTTAATGTTACCATGTCTAATGCAACCATGTTATAATGTTACCATGTCTAATGTAACCATGTTAGTCTAATGTAACCATGTTAATGTTACCATGTCTAATGCAACCATGTTATAATGTTACCATGTCTAATGTAACCATGTTAATGTTACCGTCTAATGCAACCATGTTATAATGTTCAGGCCTACCCGACCATGCAGCCTGCATGGTAGAGCTAGTATTGTCCAGCAACACTCAAACCTTTGAGTGTCCAAAAGGTGATAAGTCCTGGGTTGATCCACATCTTAGAAAAAGGAAAGGCAAAAATAGTAATCCACTGGGAAGCACCACTGCAGCTGACCTGTCCTTGGTTACTGAAGAATGTTTTTGGAGGCCTGGCAAAATCCCTCCTTCCTCTCACAATAGCAGTAGCAAAAAAAACTCCATCAGGCCATGATTCCAATCCAAGATGGCCCCCTGATGGTTAGGACCGCCCCTAACCACACCCATACCTGGAATCTTAAAGGTCAAGTGACCCAAATATGCTGACATTGGCACATCCTAACATATTGGGCCCACACTTCACTTATCAACACATTGACATCTTCTTCATAAAGTAACGCATGTTACAATATCGTGTATCGTGTTATGGCCAAAAAATATTGCGATATCATTTAGAGGCCATATCGCCCAGCCCTATAATAAACCTCTCCATAAAACAGGGCCACGTCCCCAAGGACTTCAAAATAGCGAGAGTGACCCCTCTGCACAAAAAGGGCAGCAAATTAGACCCAGGCAACTACCGACCTGTTTCTATCCTTACCTCCATCTCGAAAGTCATGGAAAAAATAGTCTACGTACAGGTCGAAAAGTACCTAGCGGGAAAAAATCTAATCTACGAATTCCAATCTGGCTTCAGAACATCCCACTCCACTGACACATGCCTTCTCTATTTGAATGACCACATCAAACAAGAGGTGGACGCGGGCAAATACTGCGGCATGGTCATGCTGGACCTACAAAAGGCCTTCGACACTGTCAATCACTCCATTCTGATTGACAAGCTAAAAGCTATTGGTTTTGATAGTTTATCAGTGAGCTGGATGCAATCCTACCTTGAGGGGAGAGAACAGATGGTGGAGGTAAACGGTACTCTATCCCCCCCCTCACAGTGAGCTGTGGTGTTCCACAAGGAAGCATACTAGGACCGCTACTGTTCCTAATTTATGCAAATGACATGTCATCAGCTTGTGACTGCAACTTGTTCTTGTTCACAGACGACTCAGCCCTGCTGGTCTCTGACAAGAACAAGTTACAGGTTGAAAAAACCCTCAGCTCAGAACTCTGCAGAATCTGCACCTGGCTCGCTGATAACAAACTATCATTACACCTCGGTAAAACAGAGTCCATTCTCTTCGGATCAAATAACAAACTCAGCAAGACCGACGGCTTCTCAGTTACAGTGGGTGACAATATTGTCACAAGGAAAGATGAAATTACATACCTAGGGTCCATCCTAGAGGCAAATCTTTCCTGTGACAAAATGGCATCCAAGGTAATAAAAAAAAGTCAACCAACGAACTAGATTCTTGTACCGGAGCTCCTCTCTGGTAAACAAGAATACCCTGAAGACTCTGGCAGGAGCACTCATTCAAGGGTACTACGACTATGCTTGCACCTCATGGTACCAAAGCACCTCAAAGGCGCTAAAAACAAGATTACAAACATCACAAAACAAACTGGTCAGACTACTACTTGACCTTACTCCTAGAACCCACCTCACCCCTGCCGACTTTGACTACCTAGGATGGCTTAGAGTAGACGACAGAGTACAGCAACTTGCAATGGGCCTGGTCTACAAGATACACTATACCCCCTCTTAGGGCTGGGCGATATGGCCTAAATATGATATCACGATATTTTCTGACCTTTCGGCGATACACGATACGCATCACGATGTTTTTCTTTTTTTCCCCAAACAATTCATTATGAGGCTTCAAGACAGTATTTGAGTTTGCAAGCTAACATTAAAGACAAAATAAAATACCCATGCATTTAGCATTTTTATATTATATATTAGATTTAGATTATTGGATTATTAGATTATATATTGCATATATTTAGCAATGAGATATTATATGATTTAGATATGAAATATGATGAATTGAAAATGGGGGACCCTGATGTAAACAAGACGAAAGTCTTTCTCTGGTCTGCATCCTCCAGTCCACTGTTGACTGTTGTTGTATTGAGCTGTACTGTATTGTACCTATGCTGCAATCTGTTAATAACGTTTATATTCATTCAGTCGGCAAACAGAATCATTTTGATTGACAGTCGCGTCTGCCAATTACGTCACATCGCTTGCACCCGCCCTGCTGTTCTTAGCACCAATCGGTAAGCGTGTATTCATTTTTTACTTCCGCCATTGGAGAGCTCAATGAAAACAACAATGGCAGCGGCAGCTCGCCGCGGCCGACGTTTAGCTTTTAGCTCTGCAGAATGACTAAACGACTGGAGGCATAATGATTTTACTGCAACGGATGTTATAATAAAAGCCTTTCCATACATCTGTCTGATTGAAAACGTTATTAACAGACCGCAGAATGGGCACAACGGAGTCAGCACGGGCTGAGATATGAACGGCTAATGCTTGCTATATCTAGGTCGACCTCGGTCGTTGCTATGTAAATACGCTGATGTTATTGAAAGTGTAACTATATAACGTCAATGCCACAAAACGAATGCCTTTGTTATCATAAGTAGTAACTTTTGATGCAGTAGTGCAGGGCTATTCAACTAAATTGTTCAGGGGGCCACATTGTCAGAAACCCAAGGGGCCAGGGGCCGGACTGCCACGGCGCCTCCCCGTGCTATGAATATATGTACACTTGACACAACACGCAACCACATTTTCACAACTTTTATTTAACTACATTGCAAAAGTAGTATACTTTTCAAAAAAAGTGCTTCATTTATGTGCCACATCTGCAACATCTCCTGCAGAAAGTGCTTCATTTATGACTGTGCAACAACTGCAACATCTCCTCTTCAACATTTCAATATAAAAATAAAATAAAAAAACAAACAAGTGCATGATGTGCATCTGAACATTCTAACATCAACACTTGAACAAAAAAACACATTATAGTGCAGCTGAGCTTATGAAAAAGTGCTTCATGTCTGTGCAACAACAGCAAATCACAGCATCTTATTAGCACTTATTGTCCACTCTTAACTCTCAAACATCAGGGGGGTGGGGGGCAGACAGGCCTAGCCTACACACATCTAATGAGAGCGATTGCACTTCTTTGACTGGGCAATGGCAGAGAAAGAGGGTTCATAGGAAGTGAGGGCTACCCACAAACAGTGATGCAAATGCTCATTTGTCAAGGAGGCACGTTGCTTGTTTTAATGGCATTCATGTGAGAGAAACTGGATTCACAGGTGTATGTTGAGCCAAACATTGTTAGCACAGATATTGCCAGCGTTTTTATTTTGGGGAATGTCTTGACATGAATACACTTTATCCAAAATGTTGTGGTGGATTCATTCTCAAGTGCCTGCTTCAGAGCAGATGATGCTTGCATGTCAATTATTTCAAGTTGCAGGAGACCTTCATCAATGTGAAGTGATGCAAGGAACTCTTTTCCTTTTGTGGAAATAGCAGCTACATTGGCAAATGGGTTGCTCACAAAATGCATCAATTCTCTGGACATGTCAAATTCATCAAATCGACTTGCAAAGTTTTCCCTCAATTTATCAATGAAATCTGTCATTAATTGAGTGACTTTTGGCTCAATTGTGCGTGTTAACGTTGACATGAAAAGAAAAAAGTAAAAAAAGAAAAAAAATATTAATTTTTTTTTTTTTTTTTTTTTTTTTATTATTATCATGTAATCTTTGGCGGGCCGGTCAGAATCATCCCGCGGGCCGGATCTGGCCCGCGGGCCGCCAGTTGAATAGCCCTGCAGTAGTGTGTGTGTGGGGCGGCGCTGTTCAAAAGTGTCAACGTGTGGACCAGATTGACGCAACACAAGCCTCTTGGGCAAAACATCACGATATCCACGATACGTTTAAAAAGTGTATCGTTAATGAACTGTACCCGATATTTATATAATATCGTCATATCGCCCAGCCCTACCCCCTCTTAATGTACAGTCTCCTCCCCATCATATATACTCTGTCAGGATCTATGGGTAACAGTACTGTATATTTGCATATCATATATGTCACAAATGTAACAGTACTATATACCTGTATGTCATGTATGTCCCTATGCCATAAATGTCATGATGTCATGTATGTTGTGTGTGTTATAAGGGTTAGGGTTAGTGTTATATGTCATAAATGTCACTATGAATTGAAAATGGGGGACCCTGATGTAAACAAGACAAACGTCTTTCTCTGGTCTGCATCCCCTTAACAATTGTATGTATTGAGCCGTACTGTATTGTACCCTTTCTGCAATCTGTTAAATAAAGTTTTCATTCATTCATTCACGCAGAGTAGGGGGTACCGGGAGCATCGTCCCCCGGTAGAACATTTTAATCATTTTAATACGCAAATGAAGCTTTTAGGGAGTATTTTGAAACTAGAATTACAGAGCAGGAGTAGATACACTAGATACACAGTCTTGATAGCACATATTATTGGGGGGGACAATTATATTTGAACCTTCTCTTTCTCCTATTTTTCTCAGATTTTTTCTCCCCGTCCCAATTAGTCGTTGTGCCAATTCCCCCCCTCCCCTACCTGGTTGTTGTTCGCATGTTCTCCCACGAGTCGGTACAAGGGTGTCCTGATGTCGAACGCACGCTTCCTCCGAGACGTGCGCCGTCAAGCCAGTGACGCTCTTTTCACTTGGCAGCGAGGACTCTCATTGGTGGAGTGTAACGCGTGGGAGGGCACGCTATCTCCACCAAGTCCTGCCCCGCTTAGCAAGCGCCGAGACCTGACCTGTAGGCGTCGCTGTCCACAACGCCAGATTCCCACCCGCCAGCTTTCCCACCCCCTAATACTGCCAATTGTATTAGTATGAACGGCCAGCCAAGCTGGTAGCAACGGCGAGAGCTGGGCTCGAACCCAGCGTCTCCTGCATTGGTGATGAGCGCAATCTCCGCTACGCCACCTGACCGCCCTTATATTGACGAGGCTTGACAACAGAGGTTCAAAGATAACTTCACATTTATTGGCTATTCGTTTCTTTATATTGGGCAATGCATCCAGTTTCCGAATCTGGGTTTAACATGATTTGTGGAGCTCCCTCTGGTGTTGTGATCATGGTATTCACTGACCTTTGGGAAGTATTTTGAGTGTACATGGGTATCTTGGTCGTGTAGTGTATCTTGTAGACCAGGCCCATTGCAAGTTGCTGTACTCTGTCGTCTACTCTAAGCCATCCTAGGTTGTCAAAGTGGGCAGGGGTGAGGTGGGTTCTTCTAGGAGTAAGGTCAAGCAGTAGTCTGACCAGTTTGTTTTGAGATGTTTGTAATTTTGTTTTTATCGCCTTTGAGGTGCTTTGGTACCATGAGGTGCAAGCATAGTTGTAGTACCCTTGAATGAGTGCTCCTGCCAGAGTCTTTAGGTTATTCTTGTTTACCAGAGAGGAGATCCGGTACAAGAATCGAGTTCGTTGGTTGACTTTTTTTATTACATTGGATGCCATTTTGTCACAGGAAAGATTAGCCTCTAGGATGGAACCCAGGTAGGTAATTTCATCTTTCCTTGTGACAATATTGTCACCCACTGTAACTGAGAAGCCGTCGGTCTTGCTGAGTTTGTTATTTGAACCGAAGAGAATGGACTCTGTTTTGCCCATGTGTAATGATAACTTTTGATTACTGTAAGATAATACACTTCTAAAACAACATGCATGATGTTATTATGGATGTTTGGCACCTCAGTCCCCGCCCAGGCTGCCATGGCACCACTTACAGTTAGGGTCAAAAGTGTTTGTAATGGAAGTCTATGGTCTTGTAGGTTAACAGTCCCAATTCACCATTTTGTTCAATTCAGCAAAGTCAAATGTGTTTCTAGAATATTGAATTATAGTGTATTTAAAAAAGCAGTTACTGGTATGATCAAAACTGGTATCTAAAGGGTTGATTTTCAATTGTGATTAATTCAATCATTATGTACAATACAATAACCCCTTCTAAAAAAAGGAATGAGAAAAATATTGATCCATCATCATTTTATTGCTGTTCAAATACAAATATTCATTCTTACCATTCCCAAATGCTAATTGAAACTGCTTAGAAAAACTAATTCTAAATATATTCAAAAGTATACAGAAAATACAAAATAGGACCAATCTTGTCAATGGCTGCCTACCCCACTCTCCCCCATCTCATAGACGTTTCCAAAGATTTCCATAATCATGCTTTTTGTCCTCAATCTTCTTTGGTATAAAGATTCAGCACTATGGACAGGTTGCTCAAAATAATTTATTTTCCCAATGCATTGTCCCGTGGGATAATGCCCCCCTGCGGCGATATTAATTGAGGGGCGGATTTGCGGTGGAGAAATGAATCAGAATCAGATACAAGGAATTTGCTTTGGTCGTTTTCGGTGCAACCTCTGTATGAAAAGTGCTATACAAATAAAGTTATTATTAGCGGACAGACACTCACAGACAGATAATACAATAAAGAGGTGGAGTAAAATTAAATGAAATATGAACTAAGTTAAGCACAATAGAATAGAATATAATTATGAAATCAAATATAGGCCAGGGCCCTCATTTATCAATGGTGCGTACGCACAGATATGTGCGTAACCCGTGCGTACGATCATTTCTAAGCAAAGTGTGGGACTTATCAATTTGAACTTGTGCTTGACATTGTGCGTATTCTACGCACAGCTCAGACCGTGCGTACCTGGCGCCCAGTGGTAGAATATGAAGACTGCAGACGGGACGGCATATGCTTTCATCAGTTTCATGCATTAGTTTCAACAATAACGTGTTCTGTATGACCCGTAATTCACTATAGTTCATTGTAAAATAGCGACATTGGTGTAATTATTGTCAAACCATAGGTATTTCCGAATGAATTCAGCCTGGTTCATAGCATTATTATAGGAATACTTCTCGCGGTGTGCGCTCAGATGTTTTCAGAGATATAGGGCAGTCTATTTGTAGAGAGAGAACATAATAATATTAAGTAGAGTCCGCTACCCGAGACACATTCTCCTTGATTTGTACCGCAATTTGAGACCCAAATTGGAGCGTGGAGCAAAACGCAGTGTTGGATGTCGTAATTTCCCCAACCCCCAACTACATACAATATCCATATATCAATAACAGGAGGCCAAGAGAGGATTTTACGCCAGGTTACCCAACATCATCGGAGCAATAGACTGTACCCATGTAGCTTTCAAAGCTCCATCAATAAACAAATCCAGTAATGTGAATGGGATTCCACTCGGTCAATGTACAGATAATCTGCGATGCGCATTTTGGCTGATAATGTCGTTGCCGGTGGCTGGGAGGAACACGACTCATTCAGGCCTAATTGTATTTAATTCAATTGTAATGTTATTACTGGGGTATCTATAATTAAAACATCACTTAAATGCAGATCAGGGTTATCCACTGAAGCCATAATGACTCTGACCAAAACCACGGACCACGGAGCGCACAATAGGCATTGTAGAGTGCAGAGTTGGCCTGCTGAAATTGATTTAATTTCAGTCATTACAGTGCTTAATGTCAGATCAGCTTGTGATTTATTTCTGTCAATGTGCTGGTTCTGTAGCAGGACTGGGTCAGTCAACATCCTTGGCTCCCGGCACACCGAAGATAGTCTACACGCTCCCTCCTCCTCAGCGGAGTTGTTTGTGAACTTGACAACTTCATTGGATTTATTTATTCTCAAAAAATATCTATAATAATACGATTAAATATTGTTTAAAATAAAACGCTAAATACTATTATTCTGTGTGTCATGTTTCCAAATAAGATTGTTCACAACGGGAAATGCTGTATACGTTGAATTAGTTGGTTAGACCTTGGTGATCAATCTCGCTCTCAGTGAAGTTTCTCAGAGTTCGCTCGGGTTAGTCCATTATTTCACATCCCATGGGGGTGTTTCATTACCATATATGGATAATCGTGCACGAGCATAGACGGTAAGAACAAATGGTATTTATCAACACGGAGTGTGCGTAGGACCCGTGTACGCACGGTTGATAAATCCCTATTTTCTAGAGACATTCTAAATTCTGTGCTTAAGAACGAAAATAGAACACTTTCTAAGCATTGTTGATAAATGAGGGCCCAGGGCTTTACAACTTAATAACGTGATTGAATAAAATTAAATGAGATATCAACTCAATGAAATATAGAAAAAAATTATAAAAAAAAATTGAATTGGAATAGGACAGACAAACATATGCAATGGCGAAAGATAGTGACAAAAACAAAGGATGCAATGTGTCATGAAAATATAAATTAAGCAAGCTTTATACATTACGAAGTAAACTAAATACAATACGAAATGAACGGAATACTAATGGTGAAAAATACTGTTATGTCTTCTATGCCTCATTTATTTCCCCCCTTCCTGATATCTGCCAACAGTGCTGTCAGGTGCAGACTGCTCCACGAGCTAGGGCTGCACGATTTTGGGAAATAATCTAATTGCGACTTTTCTGACAGATATTGCGATTGCGATTACATTTGCGATTATAATTTTTTTTAAGCAGCCCCACAGAGGTTTATTGTAAAATGCGGCTTGCATGTGGCCTACGCGGTGGGTCTGTTCGGGACACCGAGTCTGAAAATGTTTCTTTTTACCTGGGAATCGATACCGGTACGGTACCCAACAGTACTTTTTTTTCTGTACTTTACTCTCCCTCTCTGAAGTCTAAACTTCACAACACACAATCTAAAACCCCTTACCTCCCTCTCCCAAACTGTTCCTCCTACAACAATTTTTTTTATGTTGCATGATCATGTATATTTATTTTGTATTATAATTTTTTTTGTGTTTAATTATCAACATTATCTGTAAATACTATCAAACCCCTCTGATGTCAGACCAGATATGAGACGTGTACACACACACACACACACACACAGAAAAGGAGAATGGCTTAAATGATTTTAGAATACTTCAGCTAATGAAGTTAAATGTTTATTATCATCAACTATCCAGTTCGTTTTTATAGTGCAACGTTTTTCTACTTTTCTACATTAATTGAACCAGTAGAGAGAGAGAGATGCCCCCCCCCCCCCCCCAAGCCCCGCTCCCCCCCACCCTTTCCTTACTCAGCTCAGATGTTTTCTCTGTCTTGAGCAGGGTTAGCTAGGAACAGCTTTCTCAAGCTTCGCACCTTGGACATGGAATGGGCTACAGGACCATTATCCACTTAGACACAATTTAAATCTCTATTACATAACTTCCTACAAGAAGAATGTTGCTGCTTTCTGTAGTCGGGTCCCAACTGCAAAATTACTGTATTACCCTGTATTATACACTTTCACTATCATGTGTAGACTATTCTGCTTTGTGTTTTTGTGTTTACATGTGATGTATTGTATATTGTATACATGCACATTTATTATGTTCTTGTGTGATGTATCGCACATTTTATTGCTGTGTGATGTATTGCAAATGTTATTGCTGTCATCTTGGCCAGGTCTCCCTTGCAAAGGAGATCTTGTATCTCAATGGGACTTCCTGGTTAAATAATAAAACATTTAAATATATTTTTTTTAATTGCAGGCCTGGCGATTTTTAATTGCATCCTTTCAAATCACGATTTCGATTAAAAATCGATTAATCGTTCAGCCCTACCACGAGCCAACTGCGCTGGAGCATATCAGGAGCAAACTGCATACATTAGGGCGTGTCTGCACTAGTATCTCATCCGTGCAATGTCCTTTGTGGATAGCTCGCAAAGACGGAGCAGATACCGCATGCTAAACTCGTGCAGTTAAGGATGCAATTAGCACAGCGCAATCCATTCTTTGTGGATGTTGAAATAGCAGTAATGCCATGTTCATTAATAAAATTACATAAGGGATGGGAAGGGGGGATGACTGTTTTAGAAGGGGGGATGCCATCCCCCCTCATCTGGAGTACTGTATTGTACCTATTCTGCAATCTGTTAATTAATGTAATCAATCAATCAATCAATTGCGATCTTGCGCTCTTGCAATACTTGCGGTCAATAGAAAATAATACACTCCCTGAACTCACCCCCTCTCTCCTGAGCTCACCCCCTCTCTCCTGAACTCACCCCCTCTCTCCTGAACTCACCCCCTCTCTCCTGAGCTCACCCCCTCTCTCCTGAACTCACCCCCTCTCTCCCTGAACTCACCCCCTCTCTCCTGAGCTCACCCCCTCTCTCCTGAACTCACCCCTCTCTCCTGAACTCACCCCCTCTCTCCTGAGCTCACCCCCTCTCTCTTGAGCTCACCGCGATTATTATATTATTTATTATTTATCTATTATTATTTATATTATACCGATTCAGGCAACGATTCGATGCACCATGAAATGTCTTCATTTGACCACGATTCGATAAATTTTCTATAAATTTCCCATCAGTTAATTCCCCCAAAAAATTTGTATACACAAATGTGGCTGGGGGAACTGATTCACTCAGCATGAATGGACTATAGGTCAATAAAAACAATACACACAAAAAAAAAACATAAGCATTACACATTTTTTGTATTTTATTTAGATTTTTTTCTATTATAATCGATTAACATAATTCAAATTGATGCATCGATTCTAACACATTAGAATCGATGCATTTCGATTAATCGATGCATCGTTACACCCCTAATAATAACATTATTTCTCTCTCTCTGTCTACACAGACTAGGGATGGGTACCTTTCACATTTGAACCGATACGGTACCAGTACCGCCGTCCGGTACCTGTGAATCGATACCGGTACCCAACGGTACCTTTTTTCGGTACTTTAGTCTCAAGAAATTTTATTTACCTACCTCAGTCGTAAAAAAAATCCAAACTTCAAATAACTACAATTTCGACCGTTTTCGGCTTGCCATTGCTCCGACTGCTTTTTTCTTTTCTTTTCGGTATCTCACTTGAATTGATACTCGGTAGTACCGACGTGTTTCGGTTCGGTACCTCAAAAGTACCGAATTCGGTACCCATCCATAACACAGACACCGGTTATGAAGTGAAGCAAAGTACACTTAGATTACTACAAAGTGTCCAGAGAGATAGAAAGAGATGAAGAGGAGGAGGAGGTAACAGGAGCACAAGACAGGCAGGACTTACGACCTTCACCTACAGACCAGGCTCACAAGACTCCAGCTAGCAGCAGCTACTGGGTTAAAACAGTTAGTTACAGATTGAGGCCCTTCCAGCACCAGTCTCTCGGTTAGTTACAGACTGAGGCCCCTCCAGCACCAGTCTCTCAGTTAGTTACAGACTGAGGCCCCTCCAGCACCAGTCTCTCAGTTAGTTACAGACTGAGGCCCCTCCAGCACCAGTCTCTCAGTTAGTTACAGACTGAGGCCCCTCCAGCACCAGTCTCTCAGTTAGTTACAGACTGAGGCCCCTCCAGCACCAGTCTCTCAGTTAGTTACAGACTGAGGCCCCTCCAGCACCAGTCTCTCAGTTAGTTACAGACTGAGGCCCCTCCAGCACCAGTCTCTCAGTTAGTTACAGACTGAGGCCCCTCCAGCACCAGTCTCTCAGTTAGTTAAAGACTGAGGCCCCTCCAGCACCAGTCTCTCAGTTAGTTACAGACTGAGGCCCCTCCAGCACCAGTCTCTCAGTTAGTTAAAGACTGAGGCCCCTCCAGCACCAGTCTCTCAGTTAGTTACAGACTGAGGCCCCTCCAGCACCAGTCTCTCAGTTAGTTACAGACTGAGGCCCCTCCAGCACCAGTCTCTCAGTTAGTTACAGACTGAGGCCCCTCCAGCACCAGTCTCTCAGTTAGTTACAGACTGAGGCCCCCCTGAATTGAAAATGGGGGACCCTGATGGAAACAAGACAAACGTCTTTCTCAGGTCTGCATCCCCTTAACAATTGTATGTATTGAGCCGTACTGTATTGTACCCATTCTGCAATCTGTTAAATAAAGTTTTCATTCATTCATTCATCCAGCACCAGTCTCTCAGTTAGTTACAGACTGAGGCCCCTCCAGCACCAGTCTCTCAGTTAGTTACAGACTGAGGCCCCTCCAGCACCAGTCTCTCAGTTAGTTACAGACTGAGGCCCCTCCAGCACCAGTCTCTCAGTTAGTTACAGACTGAGGCCCCTCCAGCACCAGTCTCTCAGTTAGTTACAGACTGAGGCCCCTCCAGCACCAGTCTCTCAGTTAGTTACAGACTGAGGCCCCTCCAGCACCAGTCTCTCAGTTAGTTACAGACTGAGGCCCCTCCAGCACCAGTCTCTCAGTTAGTTAAAGACTGAGGCCCCTCCAGCACCAGTCTCTCAGTTAGTTACAGACTGAGGCCCCTCCAGCACCAGTCTCTCAGTTAGTTACAGACTGAGGCCCCTCCAGCACCAGTCTCTCAGTTAGTTACAGACTGAGGCCCCTCCAGCACCAGTCTCTCAGTTAGTTACAGACTGAGGCCCCTCCAGCACCAGTCTCTCAGTTAGTTACAGACTGAGGCCCCTCCAGCACCAGTCTCTCAGTTAGCTGTGCCTCAAGCAACAAGCCGCCACTACCAAGCCAGCAACCATCAGAATCAGAAAGGTGTTTATTGTCAAGTAGTTTTCACATACTGTACAAGGAATTTGCTTTGGTCGTTTTTGGTGCGACACTAACGGACAGACAATAACAGACGGATAATAAAATAAAAAGGTGAAGTAAAATAAAATGAATTATGAACTAAGTTAAGATAGAAGCACAATATAATATAATTCTGAAATAAAAAATGTAAACTTGCGGGGGGAGTAGAAGGGTTTACAATTCAAAAGTGTCCAGGTCAGGAGAACAGTGTTGTAGGATCACTGTCACATCGTTACACCAGCCACGGTTAAAAACAGGACCCGGCCTGATTCGGACTATATCCTGCACCTACACTCCTTTACCATCACTTATGTTTTTATGAAACTGGATAGTTCCTGGTAGGCTATGTTTTAAAATGTCTTACACCTTTTACAAGCGATGGTATAAAAAGCTGAAAAGATGCATATGTTGCAGCTTTTATTTTGAAAGATTCTGATAGAAAGTCATATTGTTGTCGCTAGCTTGACACAGGTCTTTGTTACGAAGCTTGCGTTACAATCTCTTGGAAGATTCAAGCACTTTGACAAAAATAAGTTTGGCAGATGTAGGCTATTGTCGGTACATTATGAACTATGACATGAAGGTATCTTTTTCTCTTAACCTGCTGTAATTTAGCCTTTAGTTTTTTGGAAAATAATCCACTCCGTCCACCATGATGAATTTGTTTTGTGCATCTTTGTGTCGACGTCTAGAGAAAACCCTAATGGATTGTCCAGACGTCCACACGCTTCCCATCACCCGTGGCAACAAGGATGGTCTGCTGGACATAGACGAGCTTGCCAGAGGTGATCATTTTACCACTTTATTTACATTCTTTAAAGTAATTTTGTTCTTAATTTCTACCATTCCTAAACACCTCATGGATGTCAATCAATCTACATTTTATTAAGGACTCGGGGTCCATATAAAATACAATACATAGAATAAATTACACATAAAAACATAGTTTAAAAGATAAGAAAAGAAAATACTGATTAATGTCTTACATAAAGACGACTGTCTCGGGGCTAGATCCACAAAGAATGGATTGCACGGTGCTAGTTGCACCCTTACTTACAATTAATTATGAATTGAAAATGGGGGACCCTGATGTAAACAAGACAAAAGTCTTTCTCTGGTCTGCATCCCCTTAACAATTGTGTGTATTGAGCCGCATTCTGCAATCTGTTAATAACATTTTCAATCAATCAATCTGCGCGGTGATATATAATATTCTCTGAACAATACATCTTCACTACATCTGTACACATAGTAAACTAACTGAGAGAACAGAGACATCTTCACTACATCTGTACACATAGTAAACTAACTGAGAGAACAGAGACATCTTCACTACATCTGTACACATAGTACTCACAACCAGTCACAAACTATTAGCCAATCCTACACTGAGTCTGCACTTGTCTGGTGAACCCATACAACAGGTTGATATGGTTAAATTACTGGGAGTCATAATAGATAGTCAACTGACATGGGTAGAGCACATTGACACAGTGGCTAAGAAAATGGGTAATGGCATTTATATGGCAAGAAAATGCCTTCCTTATGTTCCAGCACATATTCTAGGACAGGTCCTTAAGTCATTAGTTTTAAGCCACCTGGGCCCTGTTTCTTGTACGTGGTTCAACTAAGTCGATCAAGATGTCATTATCCAGCTTCAGTTAACCCGATGTTTGAAGCCGGGATTTTCCTGTTCCAAGAAGGTGGATTCAGTCTCGTTAACTCAAGCCAGACTTGATTCTCAGGATCAGTGCGCGCGCCCGCCTCAGCTGAGAAGACAGCAGGTGTCGATCGCAGAAATCCTGATTCTCTAGCGGCATTGATTGATTAATTGATTTAAAACTTTATTAACATATTGCAGTACGGCTCAATCGCCTCGCCGACAAGTTAAATGCGTTATCTATAGGCTAATTTTAAGTCCCTCATTACCTCAATCAATCAGATTATATTTCTTTAAACTTGCCTGCTGGATTGAATAATCAAATGAGATCTTGCTAGCGAAAATAATTAGTTAACTGTTATACAGAATTACGATACGGCTCTCTTACCCATTGATTGATGTATAGTCAATCTTTAACTTATCTCCAATGTGGTCTAACGGGTTGTTCTTTTGACTTTCACACAGACGACCGGGGTTCAAGACCCTAGTCGTCTCCTTCTTTTTGCAATATAGGAATAATTCAATTTGGTGCACGTTGAGAGCTATATAAAGAATGACATCCTCAATGCATGTAGATTTATAATATTTTAACTTAAAACCAGGCTACTTTGGCGTATTAATATTATATTCAAAAAAATCATATTGGAAAGACCGGGTTTTGAACCCCGGTCGCTGGGTTGGCAGGCTTGAGCACTACCGCTGGACCACTGTGCCAGATGGGATAAATTCATTGTTTATACATTAATGAACGAGAGACCCGTGTTTAGAATATCCTTTGTTATGAATGAAGTTTATCTCTTTATCCTCATTCATTAATGTGACGTCAACGGCTCATTCAATTTCTCAAATCCGTCAAACCGTCTCATCAGACATCTTAATCCCAGTTACAATTAAAATAACCACATAATGTGTACATCGCACGAGCGAGCGCCACCGTCGCCACGGTATATATAACGTGCATTATTTAGGACAAAGTGAATTTAGTATCAGCATTTTGGGTCTATTTTACATTTCAAAAGCCCCCTCTGGAAGAATGGAGCACAAGAACGTAATTCAGAATGGTATAATGCAGATCGTAGACTGTGGGAATAGTTTCAGGAAACGGGCCGTCACTTCTTTGCGGGGGCGTGGCGATGGTTCAGGCTAAGTTGAACTTGAACTTTCGACCAGGCTCTTTTGGATCTGTTGTCATGGTGATTTGGAAAATCCACGTACATGGAACCGGAAAGTCCGGCTAACTCAGTTATCCAGTTAAAGTTATCCGGCTAACTCAGTTATCCAGGTACAAGAAACAGGGCCCTGGACTACTGCTCACCTGTTTGGGCCTCTGCATCTGACAGTGCACAGAGGAAACTACAAATTACCCAGAACAGAGCTGCCAGACTAGTCCTACATTGCCCCATAACAACAAACATAAACAGTATGCATAGGGAACTCTTATGGTTATTGGTAGATAAAAGGCTTGTCTTAAATATAGAGATGTTCCGATACCATTTTTTCCTTCCCGATCCGATTCCGATACCTACGCTTTGGGTATCGGCCGATACCGATACTGATCCGATACCAGTGCATACATACATTTTTTTATTTATTATATTATATCAATTATAAAATTATTATTATAATTTTTTTACAGCTACAGATACTGTTTTATATATACTGTTATAGGGCTGGGCGATATAACGATAACGATAAATATCGCGATATATTTTAATAATCGATATCGAATATCGAAATAAAATAAAAATCGAAAAATCGTTTTTTTTTTTTTATAATTTTTTTTTTTTTTTACCTGCAACAGGGCAGTTTTAAAACCAGAGACAGTGGACAGACTTGTCTTTCTTGCCTGCAACTTAAAGTAATGGCTTTGCTTGTCCAAATGACAATACTTACCAAATTCAGATTTCTTTTTCTCTTGTCCATTTATTTTGTTTGCTTTCTAATTTAAAATACATTTTGAAACAGTCTGTACACAGTAGGCTATGTGTGCTAGCAGAACTAGACTCCAGTCACGAGTCACAGTGCACATGTGCGGTGGTTTGTCCACCAAAAAAGCGCCAAAAGATCGAAAATAAACTAGCAGAGCCAGAACTGTTCAACTCCTCTGGAGCCACAGCCAGCAGAGAAGCCGGTTTACTTTAGCTTTTAAACCAGCTGCAGCCTGAGAACTGGAGTGTGAGGGGATGTAACACTAAAGATGGCGGCAATGACAAAGAATTGCTGCAAAATAAACATACATATGTTGTTAAAAAAAAAAAAAAAAAAAAAAAAATTATACTTATAACAATTCGATAATTATCGATATCGAGAAATAAAATAAAATTATCATATCGTTATCGCGATATGATTTTTTCCATATCGCCCAGCCCTATACTGTTAGTAATAACTAAAAAGTAATGGTATTTAATCAACAACAGGCGATTGTATAGATTAGTATTAGTATCATTAATTGACAACAATGAGGTTGAGGTTGTTGGGACATTGGTTCCGCACGGACGTTATACGTTGTTGCGCTTGCTATCCACAGTATCCAGTCTGCTCCGTTTCAGTTAGCTAGTAGCAGAGGCTCTGACTAGTAGTAACGTCTATGTTGTGATTTTTAATGCACAATAAATATTCAACATTCTCTTTTGAGACTCTGCCTCAGACTTGTATCCTTAGGCACTAAAAGCTAAACATTGTCACCGGTATGGCTGTCCGCAACATGTCAGTAATTGCGTGCATGTGTGGGAGAGGTCGATCAGTGACGACACTTTGGTTAGCCCGTTAGCGTGAGCTAGATGGAAAGACAATGTAACGTTACTGGTGAAAAAGTGATTTACCTTGGAATACTCCTTTGCCAACTTGCATCACGTGCAGGAGTGGATTGTGAAAATTAGACCATGCCTAGGCAGCAGGGGGCGCAGGATTTAGCGCTTGAGTGCCAGCGCTCTATTCAATGAGAGGGCCAGCACATTTGCGAACGCATAAACTATATCTTAAATTATGGCTATTATGTGTCTAATACGCCCGTCGCTTATCAATGACTTGCTTGCTTTTCGCCCTATTTATGAACCGTTTTCAAATAAACGCTAGATTATCGATAGTATATGTGTACTTATGCACGCTAGAGAAGCGGGCTGAAAAATCGATTATCTTATTTCCTGATCAGCGCTAATGTCATACACGCACACACACACACACAGACACGTTTATATATCTGTGAAAAAAGCTCTGATTATCCCAAGACTGGTAAAATAGATTCCTTACCTCAGATCAGATGTTCTCCAAAAAGATTATTCCAATTCCTGATCGCCATTCCAAATATCGATCGCGTTTATTGATCCAACGCTGGGTGCTTGAAACACATATTCCACGCTGTTATGAGGGACCACAAAGACTGCAATCGGCTCGGATTACATGCCTGACAAGTAAAATGTGGATTCCGGATTTTCTTTTCCCCATGCGTTTTCATTCAGTCCAATCCAAAGGGTGCATTACCATCCGGGAGACGATAGCGGGCGGTATTTTCCCTGTTCAAGCTCAGAGAGAATCCCAGTGGTAACGTGAGGCTAGATTGATGAAAAATGAATGAAAATCGCTAATAAAAGATATAACAATTCAAAAACTAGATTTCTCGTCTTTGGCACTCAAAGTGTTAAAGGAGCAGGTAACACCCTACTACTTTTATCACATTTCAGAATGTTGAGGAGATTATCAAATAGGGATGCCCCGATCATGTTTTTGCCATCGATACCAATCACCGATTGCCTTGAGCCATATCGGCCGATACCAATCCGATATCGATCGTTTTTGATAAAAAATTTTTTAATTTTATATAATTTTTTTAAATTTTTTATAAAATATATATATTATATAATTATACTTGTAGTTGTATTATCTGCGAGACATCGCCACCACGCAACAAGTCAAAATGCTCGCTATCTCCACTGTCTGTGTGTATACTCTGCTTTGATCAAATCACATTCAGCATGCCCTCCGATCTGCCCCCTCGCTGGAGACATTTAAGGCCCGTCTAAAAACCCACTTCTATTCCCTGGCCTTCAATAAACCCTGATTCTCCCACACCCTAACTCACACACTCATGTAATTTTATCCTGCCCCCTCCCTCTTGTATCTCTTCTTATGCTCCTCTGTCCCCTGTGTGCTACTGTACTTTGTGTTCCCCTATTCGTGTGTTGTCCTACTGTCCTACTCTCTGAATGTACTGTCTTGTCCTGCTGTGCCTTTTTGTATTTTTGTATTTGTGTATTTTATATTAGGACATTGATTTTAAGCTTTGACTGTACAGCACTTTGGTTGGCTCTTGTGCTTTTAAACGTGCTATATAAATAAATTACCTTACCTTACCTCAGCAGGGTATATCTGCGGCTCTGCAGATATACCCTAGGCTCTGCAGATATACCCTACTCCCTCAGCTAGCCCTGTTTGTGACTGCGATGCAAGCCGGGGCTCGAATACGCATCGAATCACTGTTATAAGACATTGATATCAGGAGCTATCTGTGGCTACTGCTATCCGGTTATATAACGTTAAGACAACGCCTCAGTGAACTATTTAGTTTAATGGGACGTTTCGTTTTGAGCAGTGGGCTAACGTGGGCTAACGTGAGCTATCATGCACGTCTCTACTAGACTATTGCTAGAGCATTTGTTGATATCAGGAGCTATCAGTAGCTAGCCGGCTAGATACCGTTAACAATGCCTCATGTATTAAACTAAAAGTGAATAGTTGACTGGGTCATTCTGTTTAAACAGTAACAGTGGCTAACGTTAGCTCAAGGAGCTCGCATGCACTAGGTTAGAGCAGACTATTGCCCGAGCTTGTTGTTTACACGGGGAAGGGAGGAGGAGGAGACGGAGCGTCTGAGACAGAACTCAGCGAGTGAGATCTCGTTTTTCGATCGGTTTTGACGATCAACGAAAATAAAGCATTATCACCGATCACCGATCGCATATTTATACTGATTATCGGCCGATAACGATCGGTGGCCGATCAATCGGGGCATCCCTATTATCAAACATGTTTAAAATAGTTTCGGGACTCCTACAACCTTATAATTTGTGTCTAATCACGATCGCGGGTGAACTCGCATGTCTTAATAATAAAAAAAATATATACAGGTATATAAAAAAAATGCAAATGGAAACTTTTTTTTTATAGAAGTGCGGTACCACCGCATCCCGCTGTGATTAGCCACACACACAACCGCGGTGAGAAAATGTCATACCGCGACAGCCCTAGTTTGTCATGATCCATTGTCCAAACAATAATACATCGCAGGATTTATATGAAGTTTGTTGTTAGATGGCATGCTTTGAAGCATCGCACCTCCCTCTGCTTCTAGACACGGAGGCAATTATAAATGTTTTTGGGTCTACTTTCTCTGCGGATGGTTTTGTGAATAAATCTCCATTATGCTTCAATTACTGTGTGTTTATTCTATAGCAATAAAAGGTTGGGTGAATTCGGCCATTGTATAAAAGACATTACATCACTTGAAGTTGTGTGTTATAGGAATTAGATCACGCCTATGGGGGTCTAACGACCCTCTGGCCTAACAATCAGTGTTCAGTGTTTCCCCTGAAAAAAAATCAACAGCGGTGCTGTGCTGCGCGCACTCTGCCGGAATCCATATTTGTGCGTGCGCACGTGCCGCCGGAATCCATATTAGCGCACGCTGCTGGAGAAATAACTTAAAACGACCTTAGAATTGTTCGAGATAGGTTATTCATGTTCATGTTCATGGAGTCATGTGCGTGTGAATTTGCTAGGATGTTTTTGGTGTGTCCGCTGACTCTAGAAGTGCTCTGGAGGCCCAGCTAGCTGCATATTTGTACACTGCAAAAAATGTATCTTATCAAGTGAAAATATCTTGTATTTGGTACAATAAGTCCAATATTGAGTTGAATTATCTTATTCCACAGATAATTTTGCTTCTTTTTTTTCTTGATTTTGGTCAATTTAATCTTGTTTTAAGAAAATGTTAATCTTGTTTTCTTAAAACAAGATTAAATTGACCAAAATCAGAAAAAAGCTAAATTATCTGCCAGTGGGATAAGATCATTCAAGATAATTCTACTCAATATAGACTTATTGTACCAAATACAAGATATGTTTTTGCAGTGTATTTGTAATCAAAGTAAATGTCAAGATTAATGACATGCCTCAACACTTATACACTATTTGTATTGAACATAGATATAGATGATTTAATAGATAATATAAATACTAACATACTAACTGCCTAACATACACAAATCATAACACTACAACAGCACTTTACACCTAAGAAGTCTCAGTGGCATAGGCTACATTCTGCCTTAGAGCATTTCATTTTCCTGGGCTTTTGAAAGAAAAGCTCCAGGGCTCTTTGGTGGGGAATTCACTGGTAGGGGGTCCATTGATGCTGAGACGTATACAAGCGGCCAGATGGTCTCCCTGCAGCCTGTTCCTCAGGTCAGTATTTTACATTAAGCACCCCCACAGCCCAAATGAAATGATACAAAAATTAAATAAAAATAAGAATCTTTTTTTTTCTTTTTTTTTATAAATGTTTTTAATAGTCTAGTAAGTTCATAGCAGTGGCGGTCCTAATTCAGCAGCGGTGCAGCGCTGCATATAAGGGAAACACTGAGGCGTGAGCTAATTCCTATAACACACTCCGTCGGCTTTGCGTGATGTAATGCTTAAATCCACCACCAGATTCTATAAATGAGTCTTTTTTTTTATAACTTTCTTTTTATTGTTTTTCACAATAAGCAAACAATCACAAACAACAAGACATAACAAAAACACAATCCCGGGCTGCATTATTAGTGTCACTTTACAAAAATATATACTTTTCACATGCTGAGTTCTCAATTCTCTTACTTTCCCTATAGATATGGTGAATATTCTTTACAACTATACATCATCCACTGGTTGTCGTAATTAACATATAAAAGTCCCATTTTTCCCAGTACTTCAAACCTTTCTCTTCCTGTAATCTGAGAATGAAAGTAAGTCTTTCCATTGTGTATATTTCACCTATAATGGCCAACCATTTTTCTTTTGTTGGAGGTTCTTGTTGATACCAGAGACGCGTGATCGCTTTCTTACTTGCTGCTCAAAATATTTTTATTATCTGTCTCCTCCTACCCAGGTACAAATAGGAGAAGGTCTCCGGTATCTTAAAATTCAATATATCCTGCATGGTGGAGTGAACATCTTGCCAATAACGTTGAATACCTGGACAATTCCAAAAGATATGAGAGTGTTTTGCCTCCCTCTGGCCGCACTGTCTCCAACATGGTTGCTCTATGCCTACTTGTCGGGATTTGATTTTGGGGGTTATGAAGAATCTAGTCAAGTTTTTCCAGCAGAACTCTCCATGTTTTTGAATTAGTCAAGCTACATTGAGTTCTGAATGTTCTCCCATTCGTCTTCAGTTATTTCAATGTTTGATTCATTTTCCCAATTTCTTTTAATGTAACTTGTGGAGTCAGTTCTGGCCTGAACAAAGCTATTATATAATTTAGACACAGTTTTACTCATCTTGTTTTTGTATGCCTGAATGAATATCTGAATAACACCGTCTATTGGGGTATTGACCTCAGACACCTTTACCTCTTTTAGAAAGTACTGGCGTAGTTGTAGGTATCTGAAGAAGTCGTGTTTATCCAAACCGTATGTATCTTTCAAGGTTTGAAAGCTCACAAGTTCTCCATTCTCTACCATTGTGCTGAATGAGGTAATACCTCTGAGAGCCCATTCCTTAAATGTTTTATCATACATTCTTGGTTTAAATCCTAAATCGAAGGCAAACCACCTCAGGATCCTAATCCTCTTTTCTAACTTGAATTGTTTCACAATTTTGAACCATGTCCGTAGTAGGGGTGGGACGATACATCGATCCAGATCGATACATCGATGTAATTATCAACGATCGAATCGGATCGATGCAATGTAATAAGATCGATTCATATCGATACTCTTATTTTGAAAATCCTGTGGCGAGTCTCATATCCGCCCAAGAACAACAGCAGTAGCTCCGTGTGTGTAGACGTTACAGCATAGCATTCTCCCTTTCTGTGTGTGTGTGTGTGTGCACGTCTTTGGAAAGACCAGATGAGGTCAGAGGAGTTTGATGTTTAAATGTTATTTAAACATAAACAATATAATACATAATAAATGTAGGCCTATACATGATCATGCAACATCAACAAATTGTTGTAGGGAGGGGTTTTAGGTTGTGAGTTTTGAGTTCCAAAAAATGGAGCTTAAAGTTTAAAGCTCAATATATCAAAACGTGGCACTTTACAGTGAACAGGAGGTCTATTTGTATTAAAAACAATAGATTGATTTTCCTTTAAATGTCTGGAAGAGCTCAAAAATACAAATGTCAAATGATATTTTCGTTACCTTTTTTTAGTTGATCTAAATGTTACTGATTGTGTTAAATGGGCATATGATATCATCTCATATCGATTGCAGGCACCTGAATCTAATCTAATCGTATTGTATCGTGAGAGACTTTGTGATATCGGCAAATATCGTATCGTTGTCCAAAGAATCGATATCGTATCGTATCATGATGAAACTGGTGATTCCCACCCCTAGTCCGTAGGGTGTGTACAATAAATGGGTTTAAGTTTCTATATAGGTTGCACCCTTACTTACAATTCGAAAATGAGGGACCCTGATGTAAACAAGACAAAAGTCTTTCTCTGGTTTGCATCCCCTTAACAATTGTGTGTATTGAGCCGTACTGTATTGTACCCATTCTGCAATCTGTTAATAACATTTTCATTCAATCAATCAATCTGCGCGGTGATTGATTGAATGAACATTTTATTTTGAGTAAATTGTAATGAACCAATTGAGAATATCAATAATTTTATTTTTAATCTTTGACTGTGAATAACACCATGCTCAAATTGACCAGACCTGAAAAATCTAAGCAAATTAATAGATGGAAGATGATTAAACAGAAGGTTTTGTAGATACAGTACTGAATTCTGCCATCCGGACACATGCAATTTGAAATATCATTATTGTTACGAAGGATCAGATTAAACCGAATATATATATTTACTAATTGATATATATTGCATAATATTTGTATATCGTCTGATATCCCTTGTGTATTCTTTGTACATATACACGGAATATCCCTTTACCTAGTACAGACCATAATATTTCGTTCTCCTATTGGACAGCGGTCCCTTAGGCGCCACTGCCATACCCCCAAGGTCTAGTTCAAAGTCACCGCCAAAGACATGCCTGGACATGAACGGCTCTGCGCAAGAATACGAGACAGGAATAAGGCTGGTACTAGTTTGTTCACCTAACGTATAAATATGGCGCAGGTGGATACAGCAGTTAGTTAACCTAGATCGAGTTACCCAAGTGAAGCCTCACCTCACGATACAACGTGCAGTGAAGTAGGGCCGTTTGGCCCCAAATAGAGCATTGAGACCGCGTGCGAATTGATAGCTGAAGTATCAGAGTTTAACGCTGTACCGTCGAGTTCGACCTAGTCTATTAATTCAGTAATAGTCTATTTATGTATAGTGTATCGTGTGGCTACCGTTCTACAGTGACCAGCATTACCAACGTTTCCTCGTACCAGCTAGTGTGCTTATCCAGGCTGGGCAGCTTAACCTGGCGCCTTCATCCGAGGAGCCCTAGACGAGGACCGTGTGGACATGTACACTGGATAACCTACCCGACGACTACATAGCCCTTTTCAGCTGGATTATATTTGCTTTGGTCCTGTAGCTGATGAAGCGGAGAATCGTCTACACCCACAATTGTGTGGGATTTACCCTGTGAGGAGCAACGTCGAGCCCGCCTCTAAGACGCCTGAGGCTGGCTAGCTTTCTTCCATGCGGAGCTGCATGCCGGAGAATAGCTGTTATTCGTCTGCGGATCAAGAGATTATTGCACTGTCTCCTGTACCTGGAGTCTCCCTATTCTTCGTTGACCCAGACTTTGCTACCGACAAATCCTCTCCCCTTGCTGGCCTACAACCGGAGGGACCCTACTAGTATCTCCCGCTGCCCTACTAGTGTACCATAGATATAATTCCTAAGATACAGGTGGTATTCATTATCTCCTGCGTAATATTATAATGGACTTACGCTCTTGACTTACTCACGCACATTCTTCGCCTTACAAGCGCGACTCTAAGTAAAGTAATGTAATCTACTATTATTGCTGCTAATAAATATTATTCTAACCAAGATTTGTGTGGAACCGTGTCATTGTGGAAGTGTTCATCTCATATACCTGTGTACTGTATGGCCAGTAGTAATGTACATAAGACAGTAGTGGTTTAATGATACCATACTTATTTAATACAGTCAGGGAATTGTACCCCTCAGTTACAATTATAGAATATAGAATATCATGCGGCTAAGTGGCGCAGTGGGCAAGGCGCTTGCCACTAATGCAGGAGATGCTGGGTTCGAGCCCAGCTCTCGGCATTGCTACCAGCTTGGCTGGTCGTTCATACTAACACAATTGGCAGTGTTAGGGGTGGGAAGCTGGTGGGTGGGGATCGGACGTTGTGGACAGCGACTCCTACAGGTCGGTTGGTGCGCCTGTGCAGCAGAATCAGGAAGCAACGGGGGCGGCGTGTCCCTCCCACGCAGACCCTCGCCGCTGAGAGATTGCGCTGTGCAGGTGAAAAGATGCGACGGCTGCCTCTTCGTGTACCGGAGGGGACACGTGATGCAAGGCTTTGTCCACATTGCAGCCGGCCAGTGGGAGGCATGGCCTAACAGCGTTCGAGACGGGAGGGTAGAATTGGACAATACGAAATTGGGATGGGAGAAAAATAGAAAAATGGGAGAAAAAGTAGATAAAAAAAAATATATAGAATATCAGGCATAAAATGGTTATGCGATTAAAATGCGATTAATTAGATTAATTAATTACAAATCCTGTAATTAATTAGATACAATTTTTTTATCGCCTGACAGCACTAATAATTTTGTTAAGTCCTTAGTCAGCCATACTCCCAGATATTTTATGGACTTCATGTTCCAATTTAAATTGTAATTTTCTTTTATTTTTCTTGGGGGGGTATAGTTATATGTAAGTATCTGTGTTTTTCCTATATATCTGTGTTTTTCCCCTCAGTTACAATTATAGAATATAGAATATCATGCGGCTAAGTGGCGCAGTGGGCAAGGCGCTTGCCACTAATGCAGGAGATGCTGGGTTCGAGCCCAGCTCTCGGCATTGCTACCAGCTTGGCTGGTCGTTCATACTAACACAATTGGCAGTGTTAGGGGTGGGAAGCTGGTGGGTGGGGATCGGACGTTGTGGACAGCGACTCCTACAGGTCGGTTGGTGCGCCTGTGCAGCAGAATCAGGAAGCAACGGGGGCGGCGTGTCCCTCCCACGCAGACCCTCGCCGCTGAGAGATTGCGCTGTGCAGGTGAAAAGATGCGACGGCTGCCTCTTCGTGTACCGGAGGGGACACGTGATGCAAGGCTTTGTCCACATTGCAGCCGGCCAGTGGGAGGCATGGCCTAACAGCGTTCGAGACGGGAGGGTAGAATTGGACAATACGAAATTGGGATGGGAGAAAAATAGAAAAATGGGAGAAAAAGTAGATAAAAAAAATATATAGAATATCAGGCATAAAATGGTTATGCGATTCAAATGCGATTAATTAGATTAATTAATTACAAATCCTGTAATTAATTAGATAAATTTTTTTTATCGCCTGACAGCACTAATAATTTTGTTAAGTCCTTAGTCAGCCATACTCCCAGATATTTTATGGACTTCATGTTCCAATTTAAATTGTAATTTTCTTTTATTTTTCTTGGGGGGGTATAGTTATATGTAAGTATCTGTGTTTTTCCTATATTTAGTTTGTATCCCGAATGTTGACCATAGGTTTCAATAAGGTCCATTAGTCTAGGGAGGCTCAGACTAGGGTTTTTTAAGTAAATTAAGACATCATCTGCGTATAATGCTATCTTATGCTCTGTTTATTTTATTTTAATACCTGTTATATCGGGGTCTTCCCTAATTGCTTGGGCTAGCGGTTCAATGAAAATCGCGAACAGGGCGGGGCTACATGAACAACCTTGGCGTGTACCGCGTTCTAGGACGATTGGATTTGTTAATCAACCGTTTACTTTTATTCTCGCTGTGGGTCTTGTATATAGTGTTTTAAAACTATTCCTTGAATCCTAACCTTTCTAGTACCAAGAATAAATAGTCCCAGCTCACACAATCAAACGCTTTTTCCGCGTCCAGACTTAATGAGGCCGAATACATTTAGGTTTGTTTTATCTGATTCATAATATGTAGTGTTCGTCTTAAGTTATCCTGGGTTTGGCGACCAGATATAAATCCAGTTTGATCCGTGTTTATTAGGTCTGGCAAAAACTGTTCTAATCTTTTCGTGATAATGATGATGATGATGATGAATGATTTTATTTCAGTCTTCTTTTACAAAGCATAGTAGTAGAATATTAAAATTAGGCGTACAGCTTATAATCCAAATTAAGGATCGATATTGGTCTAAACGAGCTACATAATTCCTTATCTTTACCCTCCTTGGGAAGTGCTGTTATAGTCGCCTCCCTCCAGGAGGGAGGGGGGATGCCCTTTCTAAGAGTGTAGTTAAATGAGGCCAACAGCAATGGCATGATTTCCTGGCAAAAAGCTCAAGTTCAAGTTTCAAGTTTCTTTAATAGTTGTCATACAGAAGTACAGAATACTTTTATACAAAATGCTTCTTACTGTTTTGCTCCAGAGACTGTGTTAGACAAGATAAGTATGAAATAAAATAGTATAGCATGTAAAATAGAAGTAAAAATAGAGGTCACAGTGTTCAGTATAGACACATGTACAATGTTCGATGCAGAATAGAAGTAACTGAGTTACCATACAATATACAATATACTATGCAATGTAGTTAATATACAATACTATATAGTGCAGAGCAGAAATGGGATGAGGTACAATTTAGGTAAAATTTACAGTAAGGTGTACGAGTTGTAGTGCAAATCCTTTACCAATAAATATAAAGTGTAAAGTGTGTTTAGGTGTTCTAAAGTGTGTAAAGTGGGTGCTGCAGTGAGTTGTTTGTTTAAAGTGAGTGTGTGCGTGTGGATGTGTGTGCTGTGTGCATTTGATGGTTGTTGTAACTGAGGGGTACAATTCCCTGACTGTATGGTTAGATATGATACTTACTACCACTACCTCTTGTACTTTAGACTCTGGCCACCCAGTACTAGGTATGAATATGTTGAACACTCCCACCTGATAAACGGATCCAACACAAATGTACCAAATCGAAAGTTTGAGTTTTAATACATAGCAAAAGGTATGTACAACGATCACTTAATTACATTTATGATTTGAAATAGTATGCACTTTTATGGCAAATGAGTATTCGTAGGTAGATCAATATCGAATGTCCAATCTCTGATTGCGCAGGAAGCAAATATACAACCTGGAATATTTAGGGAACAATAGCAATGATACTTGAATGATTATATAGCTGGATACACTAGGGGAAGGTTCCGACTGCTTGTAGGACAGCTGGAGGGGGGGGGGTTAGAGAGTCACTGGCTGGATCCCGTCTGACCGAGGGTATCTTGGGAGAGTCCACAGTTGTGCGACACGGTGCCCAACGATCCTCGATCCACAGATGAATGCAGTTGGACCCTCTGTGGCCGGCGTCCTCCGGTCCACGACGGAGAGACGTGAGGCGACCTCACTGTGCAGAGCGCCGTCTCACCTGTCGTCCTCTCCGGGGGGGGTATTTCCAACACACCGCAGTGTTGGCCTTTATCCATAGAATAATCAAAGTACTCAAAGCATAATCCAAGCCGGGGAAGGCTAGCCGTCGTCGGTAGAATAATCCAATATACAGGTCCACTCGCTCTTTGGCCTGGAGCTCCTCGGGTGCAGCTTCACGTGGGGTCAACCACCCTGGATAAGCGTCCAGCTGATGCCCGAAACGATGGGGGTGCTGATTACTATAGAACTCTTACCGCACGAGGCACTACATATGAATAGACTATTATTAGCTTAATAGAATACGTCCAACTCGACGATATAGTGCCAAATATGACTATTCAAATATTAATATACACGATGTCTCAATGCCGATACTGGGCCGAATTGGCCTTACTGCCCACACGTGGTTCGCGGGGAGGCTTTTGCGTCTGTCACTCTGTTGGAGGGTAAGGAACTGGACTAAAAGAAAGCTCCACTTCAATAGCGCAGTATATATACGCACTATGAACAAATAGTACCATTAGTGGTGCGGTAGACATATTCCTACGCGGAACTAGGACTTGTCCATACATGTTGAGCGGTACGATTGAACCTGGTTTGAGGGGTATGGCGACCTGGCACCAAGGTCTCGTCCAATGGTAGAATGGAGACTATTATGGGATGTTCAGTAGACTAGAAGGGATATTCAATGCATATTGTACAAGGAATATACAAGGGATATCAGGGGATATACAAATACAATTAAATATATATATATAAATAAATATATATATTCGGTTTAATCTGATCCTTCAGAACAGCCGCCCCCTAATTGGTCCCAACCTAATTAGTTAAGCAGAGACAGATTAACCGCACTGTCTACCACTCAAGGGTTCGCTGTAAGGGTCAGTCAACTCACAAAGTCATAGGGTCATGGTCATCATCGATTGTGTCTGGGAGTCGGGGCAGTTCTATGAGCCTCGCCACAGGACGGGTGTAAAAGAGCCCTTGGACGAGTACTTCAGCTGCTCGGACCTTGCCATCGGCACCGGTGATCACTTTGCTTACGCGGCCAGCCGGCCACATAGCTCTGGGTAGTGACTGGTCAATAATCATGACGACTGTTCTTTCCGTCAAATTGTCTCTCTCTTTTACCCACTTCTGGCGGGTCTGTAGAGACGGTAGGTAGTGCAGTAGGAAACTGCTCCAAAACTTGTCGGCTAATACTTGGCTGTACCTCCACATTCGTCGGCCGTTCGCTTCTTCAGGCCGGTACATTGTCTGGGGTAACGCGGGATCTAGCCGCCCCATCAGGAGGGTGTTGGGGGTGACTGGGTCGACATCTGCTACATCACTGGAGACGTAACCGAGGGGCTTTGAGTTCAATACTCCCTCAATCTCCGTGAGGACTGTCATTAGGACTTCTTCCGCCACAGTCTGGGCCCCAAGTACTGCGTACAGGGCTGTCTTTATAGAACGTACTTCTCGTTCCCAAGTTCCACCGAAGTGGGGTGCGTTTGGGGGGTTGAATTGGAAGTCAATCTGGGCTGGAGCGAGGTGGGTCTTAAGTTCTGGGCCCATAGCTTGGAAGCTCTCCCTCAGCTCTCTTTTTCCGCCTTTGAAGTTTGTCCCGTGATCGGACAATAATGTAGACGGTTTTCCTTTCCGTGATGTGAATCTTCGGAAGGCCATAAGGAATGAGTCTGCGCTTATGGTCGGAAGGAGCTCGATATGTATCGCTCTGGTGGTCATGCATTTGAATACAATACCCCACCGCTTCTCGGTGCCTCTTCCTTTCTTTATGTGCAGCGGGCCAAAACAGTCCATGCCTGTTGAGTGGAATGGCTTGTCGCCGAGTCGGAGGCGACATGGAGGTAGGTCAGCCATCCGTGGTATGCTGGGCTGCGCGCGCCACTTTCGGCAGTCTAGACAGGTTCGCTGGAAGCGTCGCACCGCCTCTCTTCCTTGAAGTATCCAGTAACGACGTCTGATCTCCGCGAAGACTCTCTCTGCTCCTGCGTGGTGTACATCCTCGTCGTATTTCTTTATAATCAGCTCTGTGACCTTGTGTCGGCTGTTCAATACGATCAGGTACTTAATGTCATCCGGTAAATTGGGGGCTCTCCGCAGGCGACCACCCACTCTGATGAGGGTATGTGTGTCGCTCTCGGGGGCCAGATGAATCAATCTGCTGTCTGATGGGACGGGCTTTCCTCCCTGTAGACAGTCTAGTTCATCGGGGAACGAGTCTCTCTGGGCTCGTTGCAGTAGAAGCAGTTCTGCTTCCTCGTAGTCAGCTGCTGACATATCAGCGGGGGACTGAATCTCTGGGTGGTGCCGCAGGAATGTCCGTTGCTGCGCACTCTCTATGGTAATGCAATCGTCTATGTTGGGGTCTGCGGAGACAACAGTGCTCAATCCACAGAACATAGGTTTCTTATTCTCAGCCTCCTCGTCACTTGCTTCCCTCGGGGTGGGCGTGGGCCAATCTCCTTCCGGGAGCTTGAGGAATGCTGGTCCGTCACTGTAGATGTTATGACGGGTTAAGTCATCTAGGGACATTCCCCGGGTGATGACGTCAGCTGGGTTGTGTTTTGTATCAACATAGCGCCAGTTTGCTTCTCCGGTTAACTCTCCGGTTAACTCTTGAATCTCAGTGACTCTGACTCCCACGAAGACTTTGTATTTGCATGAATCCGATTTGATCCAGGCGAGTACTGTCGTGGAATCTGACCACAGGATTGTTCTATGCACCGGAATGGTGAGCTCACGTTGGATGAGCGTGGCTAGATGCGCTCCTGCGAGGGCTGCGCAGAGCTCTAGACGTGGGATAGACTGTTGCTTGCGTGGGGCTATTCTCGAGCGGGCGAGGATGAATGCTGTGTAGATCTCTCCCCCCTCTTCTTGGGCCCGCAAGTAGGCTACTGATCCGTAGGCGACCTCGGAGGCGTCACTGAAGACGTGTAAATCCATTTTACATGTCTCTGGCCTCACCGTGGGTGGGAAGTAGCTTCGGCGTATATTAACGCCTGGGAGTGAGTGGAGTTCCATCTCCCACTCTCTCCAGGTGGATGCAAGGTGTGCGGGAGTGGGGTCGTCCCAGCCCTGGTCCTTGTCCCACAATGCTCGTACAATCATCTTTGCCCTGGTGGTGTACGGTAGTATACATCCTAACGGGTCATATTGTCGGGCGAGTGTTCTGTACACACTCCGTCTGGTGGTCGGTATTGCCGTCGACCTTCCCTGCTCCGTGGTCAGGGGTTTGTGTCTATAGTGGAGCGAATCTGTTTTGAAGCGCCACACTAGTCCTAGTGTCATCTCTTGGGCTTCTCCTGGGATTGTGGCCATCCAGGTCTCGCTGCTCGCTGCCTTGTCCTCGGAGGAGAGGCTGCGCAGTACGTGCGGATCGCTGCTGGCCCACTGCCTGAGATCAAAGCCGCCTTTGATCAGAGAGGCGCGGAGTTTAAGTAGGAGAGCCTCGGCTTCTTCCTGGGTCGAAACGCTTTGTAGACAGTTATCTACGTAGAAGCTGTTCTTCACACTGTGTCGGACCTCTTCGTCCGCTGCTGGGTCCTCTGCGACATGTCTCTGTAGTGCAAATGTAGCACAGCATGGGCTGCATGTAGTTCCGAAAGGGAGGACTTCCCATTGGTAGATGGCTGGGTGCTCATCTCCTGGCCTCTCTCTCCATAGGAACCGCAACAGGGGCTTGTCCTCCTCTACTAATCTCACCTGCAGGAACATCCCTTTGATATCCCCGCTGATAGCCACCTTGTCCTGGCGGAAGCGGAGTAGTACGCCTAGTAGGGAGGGGCCGAGTGTAGGACCGGGCAATAGCTCTTTATTCAGATTTTGGGATCCGATCTGGTAGCTGCAGTTAAACACGATGCGGTCTTTGCCGTTGTGATGAACCTTGTGGTGGGGCACGTACTACGATTCAGTCGTCTGGTCGGCCTCTTTAATGTCAATCTTTGTGACGTGTCCCGCTGTGATGAGCTTCTCAATCTCAGCGCGGTATACACTTTCTTGGGCGGGGTCCTTGGCTAAGCGCCGCTCTGTTTAGTAGGTACCGCTCTGTGGCGTCTTTCTTTGCGTGAAAGGTAGGCATCCCTTCCCGCCGCAGGAGTGGCGTGGCGTATCTCAACACGCCGCTGACTGGGACTCTCTTTGTTCCCGTCTCGAGGAGGTTAATGGCGTAGATGTCGTCTTTAGAGCGAATGTCTTTCTTTTCGTTCTTAAAGGGCATTTGTTCTAAGGTCCATAGCCTCTCTACATGCTGCAGGAGTGCGGTGTCTCCCTCTGTGACTCGGGAGTGGAGACAGCTAGTGGCTGTGGTTCGGTTGAGAGATTTGGCGAGTGGGCCTTGGAGAGTCCATCCTAGGCGGGTCTCGACTGCTGCAGGACAGCCTCTGGGTCCGGTATGAACCCGGTCTATCGGGACAATGAGGTCTGCATGGTCGGAGCCTATCAACAGTGTCGGGGTAGCACCGTCTATGAGTGGGATCGGTAGCTTGCGTAGATGTACATATTTCTCCATCAGCTTGGCTACGGGGTATGTGTACCGCGACAGTCCTATTTCTTGGCTGGTGAAAGCGTCTGTAATCCTGTACCGTCGCTCGGGCTGGCCGCTTGCTGCGATAGAGAATGAGACATTCTCGCCCTTTATCGTTTTCAAATCTCTTCTTATTGTCCGAATTGTCATTTGGTTTTCGCTCCCCCGCAGCCCTAGCTGGGCCGCAGCGGACGCGAGCAGAAGGGTCTTCTCTGACCCGTCATCAAGGACGGCGTAAGTGTCCATGACTTTATTCTGGTAGCTCAATGTCACACGGACTACCTTTAAGAGCACTCTGGCTCCGCTGCTGCTGGCGGGGTCGATGTACATGACGCTTGCTTTGCTGCTTGATGGTGCGGGTGGAGGCCGCCGTCTGTTACTGTCGTGGAGTATGTCCAGATGGGCTCCATCGCACCAACTGCACTTTTTCTTTAAGCGGCATTCGGCTGCCATGTGTGATCGCGCACAGCGAAAACAGCGTCTGTTGGACTTTATCCATTGACTCGCTTCCTCCGCATTTATCTTGGGGAATGAGTCACATTGTGACAGCCAGTGTTCTTTCTCACAGTAGGGGCACACTATCTTCCACTTCTCCTTTCTTGAGGGGGTACTGTGGCTCCTACTGCTTGGCACTGACTCCGATTGGTGCATGACAGTCACCGATCTTCTTCCATCATTTAGTCTCCTGGTTCCTTCTCTGGAGCCAGGGGTGCTCCGTCCGAATGTATCTAGCCGTAAGCTGCTGACTTCTCTCGCCAGGAAGTCGGCTAGATCGAGGAGGTTCGGTTCGGGGCCATTAGGGTCTCGGTGGTCTCTCTGCCGCCTAAAGCGCTCCTGTCGGGCGGGCGGTAGCTTCTCCAAGATCCTCTCTACATTTGAGTTGGCGTATAGTTCATGCCTACCCTTTTCCCTCTGCGCTCCCAGCATCCCTACCAGGGACTGCACTCTGATGGACAGGTCGTCCAGTGCTCGATTGTCTGTTGCTGGGGGTAGGCGGTCGATGTGCCTGATCTCCTGGATCACGTAATCCCATATACGTCCATATCTCTGGTCCAACGCTACCAGCGCTGCGGAGTATGGGGTCGTGGAAGTGGCGTAGGCGAGCGCTATGTTGTGCGCGCGGGGTACCTTTAAATGCTTCAGTAGTATCGCGTATTTATGGCGTTCATCAATGACATCCACCAACATTGTCTCCAGACACATGCGGAGCTCCGTATACTGGGCCCGGTTCTCCTGGGTGAAGTCTGGTACCATAGGTGTGCCAATGTATGACGCGGATTGTTGATACATCGGCGAGCGTTGGGGGAGAGGCCTCCTAGGCGAGTCTCCTCCTGCTCCTTGGCGTGGGCTGGTACCGGCTGTGTACCATGGCCCGCTGGTCCAGGTGCCGTTCCTCGGTGCGGGTCGTGCGTCGTGCTCACCCGTGAATAGCGTCGGGGGTCTGTAGCGCAGCTCCGCGGGGGTATAGCCTGGGCTGTACTGGACCTCCTGGTCCGGTAGAGTACTGTGCTGTCGTCGGGCGTGGTTCTCCTCCTCTTCCTCTTCGTCTTCCGTTAGGTCATCCAGGGCTTGTAGTCTCTGATTTAGCCTCTCCGCAGTGTATGCTGCTCCTTCCCGGTGGCTGGGTCTCGCTTGGACCGGTTGGGGAAGGGGGTCTGCGGGGGGTATAGACCTCGTCTGTTGGTCAAGTTCAGGGTCGCTTACTCGGCTAGGGGATGCCGCCCTGGAGTGATGTCTAGACGAGTTCCTGGAGCCTCTGGTGGAGGGATGGGGTGTTGTCCTTCTGATCAGCTGTTCTATTAGTTGCGCTTGTGCTCTGTCGCGCTCGGCTTCGCGCTTGGTGAGATCCGATTCTCTCTGGGCACCGGTGGCGGCGCGCTGGGCGTCGGCCCGGTCTCTTGCCATATTCTCTTCCATCTGAATGCGTCTTATTTCCAGGCGTATGTGCTCTTCTTCGCTCCGTTGCTGTATCTGCAATCGATCGCGTTCACCCTGGAGTCTATCGCGTTCAGTAGAGGCTTTCAGGCTGACGAGGAATGCCTGCTGTAGTGTCCTCTCTGCCTCGCTGGGAGAAGACGGTTGTATAGGGGAGCCGTCCCTTGGGGTACTCCGTGCGGAGTCTTGGAGCTCTATCTCCACGGTGCTCTCCTCATCTTCTTCCGTGCCGAGTTCTCTCTCGGTAGTGTTGTCTTCCTCCCGGGACTCGTCGGGGACTACTTCTTCGGTATTGGCGGGGTGTAAAGTCATGTCTGGTTCCCCCTGGTCCCCACCGTGAGCTTGGTCAGTTACATTAGAACCCATAGGGGCCTCTATGGTCGGGGTAGCCTGGTCGTTAGGGTTAGACATAATTTTACTTTCTAGTTTTACCGCGTTTACTGTTGGTAGAAGACTAGGTTGTTGACTGACAGCGTAAGCCTCTAGGTACTGAGGGAGCTGTCGTTTGCGCCGCGGGCGTTGTTGGTTAGGAGGATCGTTTCGTGGAGTGTTCATCATAGGCCATTTTAATATTAATAACACTATATTAATATTACACTGATTACCCTCCGGCTCGAAGGACCAATTGTAACTGAGGGGTACAATTCCCTGACTGTATGGTTAGATATGATACTTACTACCACTACCTCTTGTACTTTAGACTCTGGCCACCCAGTACTAGGTATGAATATGTTGAACACTCCCACCTGATAAACGGATCCAACACAAATGTACCAAATCGAAAGTTTGAGTTTTAATACATAGCAAAAGGTATGTACAACGATCACTTAATTACATTTATGATTTGAAATAGTATGCACTTTTATGGCAAATGAGTATTCGTAGGTAGATCAATATCGAATGTCCAATCTCTGATTGCGCAGGAAGCAAATATACAACCTGGAATATTTAGGGAACAATAGCAATGATACTTGAATGATTATATAGCTGGATACACTAGGGGAAGGTTCCGACTGCTTGTAGGACAGCTGGAGGGGGGGGGGGTTAGAGAGTCACTGGCTGGATCCCGTCTGGCCGAGGGTATCTTGGGAGAGTCCACAGTTGTGCGACACGGTGCCCAACGATCCTCGATCCACAGATGAATGCAGTTGGACCCTCTGTGGCCGGCGTCCTCCGGTCCACGACGGAGAGACGTGAGGCGACCTCACTGTGCAGAGCGCCGTCTCACCTGTCGTCCTCTCCGGGGGGGGGTATTTCCAACACACCGCAGTGTTGGCCTTTATCCATAGAATAATCAAAGTACTCAAAGCATAATCCAAGCCGGGGAAGGCTAGCCGTCGTCGGTAGAATAATCCAATATACAGGTCCACTCGCTCTTTGGCCTGGAGCTCCTCGGGTGCAGCTTCACGTGGGGTCAACCACCCTGGATAAGCGTCCAGCTGATGCCCGAAACGATGGGGGTGCTGATTACTATAGAACTCTTACCGCACGAGGCACTACATATGAATAGACTATTATTAGCTTAATAGAATACGTCCAACTCGACGATATAGTGCCAAATATGACTATTCAAATATTAATATACACGATGTCTCAATGCCGATACTGGGCCGAATTGGCCTTACTGCCCACACGTGGTTCGCGGGGAGGCTTTTGCGTCTGTCACTCTGTTGGAGGGTAAGGAACTGGACTAAAAGAAAGCTCCACTTCAATAGCGCAGTATATATACGCACTATGAACAAATAGTACCATTAGTGGTGCGGTAGACATATTCCTACGCGGAACTAGGACTTGTCCATACATGTTGAGCGGTACGATTGAACCTGGTTTGAGGGGTATGGCGACCTGGCACCAAGGTCTCGTCCAATGGTAGAATGGAGACTATTATGGGATGTTCAGTAGACTAGAAGGGATATTCAATGCATATTGTACAAGGAATATACAAGGGATATCAGGGGATATACAAATACAATTAAATATATATATATAAATAAATATATATATTCGGTTTAATCTGATCCTTCAGAACAGTTGTTGCATAGTGTTTATTGTTCGTTGAGCAGCCTGATGGCCTGGGGATAGAAGCTTCTTCTGAGTCTTTCTGTGCTCGCCTTAAGACTCCGGTATCGCTTGCCTGACCGCAGCAGTTCAAAGAGGCAGTTGTTCGGGTGGCTGGAGTCCTTGATGATTCTCTTAGCCTTCCCCCTGCACCGCTTGTTGTAAATGTCTGGAGGGTGGGAAGCCCCCCTCCAATTGTGCGTTCGGCTGAACGTGTCACTCTTTGTAGTCTGCTACGGTCTTGTGCAGTGCTATTCCCAAACCAGGAGGTGATGTTGCCAGTCAGGATGCTCTCGATTGTACATGAGTAGAAGTTCCTAAGGATCTTCTGACTGACTTGGAACTTCCTTAGGCGCCTGAGGAAGTAGAGGTGTTGTCGTGCCTTCTTCACAACACTGTCAATGTGTGTGGTCCATGTCAAGTCCTCGGATATGTGGGCTCCGAGGTACTTGAAACTGTTCACTCTCTCAACTGGTGCCCCGTCGATGCTTTGTACCATTCTGCTGGAAGGCCGTCACTAGCTGGCGATTTGTTAGCTTTAAGATTAGATATTGTCCTGTCTAACTCCTCTATAGTGATTTCTGCAGTTATAATTTTGTTCTGCATTTTGCCAATGGAGGGCAGGTCAAGAGACCTTAGGAATGCAATAGTGCCTTCACTATCTATTTGTGCTGGTTGTGTATATAGGTTTTTGTAGTATGATTCAAAGGCCTTCTCTATATCTTCCAAATTACTGGACACTACTCCAGTTAAGGGATCTTTAATCTTATTAATTGTATTTTGGGTATGTTGCTTTCGCAACCTTCTGGCCAATAATCTAGTAGCCTTTGGGCCTGATTCATAATATGTTTGATGTAAAAATCTAGATTTTTTTTCTCAATGTCGTCTTTATAGACTTTGTCAATCAATTTTCTTGTTTCCCTAATTTGCTGTAGCAGCTGACTAGTTGGAGTATTTTTATGCTGTTGCTCTAGAGATGTACATTTTTGGGTTAGATCCTGATATTTGCGCTCTTTCGTCCTCTTCAGTGTTGCTGTGATGGCAATCATTTCCCCCCTTAGCACAGCTTTTGCAGCATCCCAAACAATCACTGGATTAACCTCACCATTATCATTATTCTCTATATATGTTTTTATTTCTGTCCTAATACTTTCACTAATTGTTTTGTTATTCAATATTCCTGTGTTAAGCCTCAATAGTGTGTTCCTTGGCCTACTATCCAAGTGTAAAGTCATATAGACTGCAGAGTGGTCTGATATGTCAGTAGTTCCCAAAGTACAATCCCTTATCCTATGTCTATCATCTCTAAACATAAAAAGATAGTAAATTCTTGAATAAACAGAGTGAGGAACAGAATAGTGGGTGTAATCTCTCTCAGACGGGTGGAGATCTTGCCATACATCAAGTGAAGCAGTAATTATTTTTGTCTGTGGAGTCCTGTTTACCCTATGGCTTGTAGTGTCCAGCTCACGACTAAGAATAGTATTAAAATCTCCCCCACAGATTAGTATCCCCTCAGATTCCGCTGCTATCAGACCAAATATGAATTTATAGAAACCTTTGAAACCCGTTTTAAACGAGCTATAGAACGTATTCCTATATCCATATTTCTTGAGTTTCTCGTGCTCCGTCTGAGAGAGATGCGTTTCTTGTAAAAAGATAATTTGAGCTTTTTCACGTTTCAATTTGGTTATGACTTTACTCCGTTTAACTGGGTTAACCAGACCATTTACATTTATAGATACCACCTTAAAGTTTCTACTCATCTGTGCTTTAACAACATGAACCTGACACTGTCAACCCGGAATTCACACATTACTAAACATGAACAGTTAGACATACACATAGAGAACAGGTGTAACATTAACAAAAACAACAATTGGCTTCCAAAAACAAACAGACGTTCGCTCGCCATCCCATGGCTTACGTCCCGTTGGGGGGATAGACTCCACTCAAGTGCAGGCCCCCGCGAAAAAAAGGAGCAGATCCTGTGCGGCTTCCTCAGCGCTGTCATATGTGTGTGTGCCAGAGTCCCAGTGGATTCGGATCTTAGTGAGGGGTGTCTGGAACCGAATCCCCTTTCTTTCAGTGCCCTCCGGTACGTTATAGATGCGCATATTTGTTCTTCTGGACCTCCCTTCCATGTCCGTTAGCACTTCTTGCATGGCTCTCTGCTGTTCCAAAGACTTGAGGAGTGTTTCCTTGACTGTCATGTTCCATGTTTCTGTTTCTCCGATGCGTGCCTCCGCCTCGTGTATTCTGGTGCTTTGTGCTTGGGCTTGTAGTGCGTTAGCTCTCAGTTCTTGATTAATTTCCTTTTTAAAATCTTTGAGTTCTGTCATCAGTTCTGTCTTTAATTCTTCTTGTGTCGTTTTCAAATCGTTTTTCAGTTCTGTCTTAAGGTTGCATATCTCTCTGCTAATGTTGGCTAGTCCCTCTTGAATTGTTTCAGTCGTGTTTTCACCGTCGCCATCTTCATCCATGTTAGCTAGTCTTACTTCGTCCATCTCGCCGTTTTCGTCATCGTTCTCCTGTTTTTTACGTTTCCTTTGACTCTTTCGACTCATTGTTTATGTCCTTTCATTATTGTTTTAGCTTTTCTTCTGAATTTGGAGAGGTTATTTTAATTGACCGTCGGGAGCTATAACGTACGGTTATGTATATAACCATAGTTATGAGTATAGTGACGCTCAGCGTCATAGTGCAAATACTCCACCTCAGTACTTGCGCACTGAATAAAAACTCACAATGTACCTTTACATACCATCTGTCTGACCACACCCCCATCCGCTACCTACATAAGCAGGGGTGTGGCCATGCCCTCATCTCCTTCCCAATCTTTCACCACAAGGCAAGATCAAGGGATGCTCCGGGGAGTCCTGACGCTGAGCGTCACTATACTCGTATAACTATGGTTATATACATAACCGTACGTTATATTATTGTATAGCTCTGCTCAGTGTCATAGTGCAACACAGGAGCTGAGCAGAGCTGAGCTCGACAAATGTACCCCGCTGAGGCCCCCCACAACCATCAGAACCGGGGAGGACCCGAGCCCCCCCGACCCTCCCTATTGGAGGACGGAAGGGATACGGATCCGACTGCGCGAAGAGGAGCTTGAGCAACTCAACACACAGGGTGAGCAGACCGTGGGGCGTACCCACGACTACACAAACGCACAACCCGCATGCCACTAGGGAACGAACGGAAAAAGGAACAAACCCCCGCTACCACCCCTAAAATCACGGGGTCAAGAGCAAAGCCCAACCCCGTGGCAAGGCCGTAGCAGCGGAGTGCGAAGGAGGACCCAGACCCAGAAGGGACAGGACCCCCCCCCCCCGGAAAAAGGGGGGCCTGGAGAGGCCAATGACGCCACAGCATCGAGACCTCACCAGGCGGTCACTAGTGACACCGCCCCCCACATCGCCAGCGTATTCGGACAGGGCCCATCCAAGAGCAGGCCCTTCCCACCAATAGCACGCCGCCTGACTCACTGACCCTGGTATACTCAGGCAGTCACCCATCCAAGCACAACCCAGGCCTGAACCTATACCGCCTCCGAAATCAAACGAGATCGGGCGTGTTCAGGATGGCATGCCTGTAAACTCGAAGCACTCAAGAGGCTACACCTACAGCGGGAGCAGGCAGCGCACCGGGGAGACGAGCTCCAGAAGAGGTCGATCCCTCAATCCAGGCAACAGGCACTTGACCTGAGCCTGGAGCACTGCGGACTAGACAGGCGCCAAAGGGGTCAGCTGAAACAGCACCCCGGTGGAAAGGGCGTATGCTGGCATTGTTGTGCACCATGTCACAGCCTCCACAAAACCCCCCCGACTCTCTAGAGGGGTCGACACACGCACACTCAAACGGACTAACCCGGGAGTTGACTCCACTCCAACACACCGGGGAACCAACCACCCCCTTGGTTCAAACATGAGGTGGTTGTTCCTATAACCCCTCAGGAAAAAACTCAAACACACCTGCGGGTATACACTGGCTATACCGCAGTACAAGTGTTTCAGTTTTCAAAAAGGGGTTATCCCAGGCCTACGGGTTGACGAAAACAATTTCAAACCGGGCCCGGGACGTACACAGGGATGCCAGAGGAGTTCCATAAGAACCACCTCAACAGCCCCCTCCCAGCCATGCTTAAGCAGGAGAAGAGAGGGGCAAAAAGAATGGAGAAGGACCAGGCCCCCTTAGCGCAGCGCAAGGTACAACACAACATGGACCAAGCAACAGTGAGGGGTAACAAATAGTAACACAACCACGAACATCTCCATAACGGCAAAACCCTGTGACACCCCCCCCCCCCCGAAGAAAGTCCCTCAGGGTACCAGAACAGCAGATCTGCGTCCCCGGCGGACAACGGGTTAACTGACCTGGACCGGCGCGACCAGAACCAGTCCCGTGCCATAATCACGCCGACATCCCCAACACTAGGAGGGGGGTAGGTACGCGTGTCGATCCAAAACATTATAGAGGGCGCCACCCAGACGGTCCCTTACGTACCGCGCTCGATGGCCCACCCCAAGGGCGTGAGGCCCCTCTACCTATGCTTTGATCTATTCCGTTAACATCCCCCAGATATGAACGAGAAGTCATCGAGACAACACTGGCGCTCGGAAGAGACAGACTCCATCCCAGTCGCCCCATAAAAACGCAGTTTTAATGATGAGCAACCAAGGCATGCAGGCCCATGCGTGATTCTTATGAGAAGCACCCAGGGCCAGCACTATGTACACGTCGAGACCCAAAACACATCAATGGATAGTCTAACAAGACACCAGACATTGTTCCTCCAAGCCGCCTGGGAGAACGACAAGAAGCCGTTGTTCTTTATTTCCTCTTTTCTATAAAAAAGAGAAACAAGAAGACGGACATGGGTCCCATGTGACGCGGCTGAGGGAAAAAGACAATACCCCGTCAACCTACTCCACAAGGAAGGGACAGGAACGCCCAGAGAGACTTCCCACGTGAGCAACAACTTGAAAAGTCAATGTAACATTGAGCCATGTGACAAAAAGGCTCAAGTTACACATATATCGAGCGTAGCAGAACACCAAGTCCCTACGCTCCGCCACGACAACTTGACAATAACAGAGAACCACACATGGGGCCTGTAAAGAACTCACGGAAGTCAGCGACCAATAGAAACGTGCCCAGTGACGTATTCTATGACGGGGGGGATTTCTATGACTCAACCGACCGTGATAGGTCAGGAGTCAGGGAATTCCTCCCCCCCCGTGCTGTACTGACCAATCAGCGCGGCAGGACCGAATGAAAAGAGGGTCAAACCCCCCGACCAATCAGAAAAGAGGGAAGGAGGGGTTTATCCGTATTTGCACTATGACGCTGAGCAGAGCTATACGATAATATAACTTCCAGCAGCCATCTCGTTTGCCTCTCCCTACGGAAGCCGAGGGAGTCTTTTTCATGTTATCTTTTCCCATGACTTCATTAAAGGTTCTTCATAACCTTTTGCTCTCACCCTTAATTTCTTCAAACTTGAATTGGTAGTATTGTTTTTTCTTTTGAGTTTAATTTTTTTGACTTTGTTCCTCATTGAACGGTAAGCCTGCCAATCATCTGAGCTGCCAGATGTAATAGCAGTTTTTTTCAGTTGTTCCCTCTCCGTCATACTACACCTTCTTAACTCCAAATCAAGCCAGGGGGCTTTTGTTGCTCTGATGGTTAATTTCCTCACAGGTGCATGTTTGTCACAGATGGTTAAAAACAATTTCATAAATAATTGTAAGGCCTCCTGAGTTCATTTAATCACACTATCCCACTCTATCTTGTTCAGATCTTCAACAAATGCATTTTCACAAAAACCTTTTTACATTCTTTTGTAAATTACCGTAGGCCCAGCTTTTGGCACCTTAGTTTTCCTTGCCATTGCAATGATATTATGATCACTAAAGCCTATTGGTACCGATACAACCTTTGAACACATATCAATAGAGTTAGTAAAACATGATCTATACAAGTAGAGGAGGATCTTCCCATGCCCCTGCTATTAACTCTTGTGGGTAAATGCACAATCTGTGACAGATTACAGACACTGGCTGCATCCTTTAACTTCTTTTTCAGTGTACTTGTTTTAGAGAACCAGTCTATGTTCAGGTCGACAGGTGCCCAACAAAATATATTTCACTGTTGATGTCAGTAACTGTCTGCAAATGTGTGCATATATCCTCCAGGTACTGAGTATTTGAGCCCGGTGGTCTATAGCAGCATCCTACTAGAATGGGTTTAAGATGAGGTAGATGCATCTAGAATGGGTTTGAGATGAGGTAGATGGATCTAGAATGGGTTTAAGATGAGGTAGATGGATCTAGAATGGGTTTAAGATGAGGTAGATGGATCTAGAATGGGTTTGAGATGAGGTAGATGCATCTAGAATGGGTTTAAGATGAGGTAGATGGATCTAGAATGGGTTTAAGATGAGGTAGATGCATCTAGAATGGGTTTACGATGAGGTAGATTAATCTAGAATGGGTTTAAGATGAGGTAGATGGATCTAGAATGGGTTTAAGATGAGGTAGATGGATCTATAATGGGTTTAAGATGAGGTAGATGGATCTAGAATGGGTTTAAGATGAGGTAGATGGATCTAGAATAGGTTTAAGATGAGGTAGATGGATCTAGAATAGGTTTAAGATGAGGTAGATGGATCTAGAATGGGTTTAAGATGAGGTAGATGGATCTAGAATGGGTTTGAGATGAGGTAGATGCATCTAGAATGGGTTTAAGATGAGGTAGATGCATCTAGAATGGGTTTAAGACAGGGCTGTACGTTAACTTTTTTTGCACATAGCACTGGTGCTACAGAGGTTGATCGTTTTGTAGCACAGGCCAAAATCTTGTAGCACAAGTATAAAATGTGTTATATTTGTAACAGTCACAAATGTGCCTATTGTATTTGTGTTATTTAGTTGCAGTGCCATGTTTGGCTGTCATTTTATGCTGACAAGTTGACGTCACACAGCCAGACACGTTACGTGTAAGGAATTATGGGATTTGGTGTTGGGTGTATGGACTCTACTAGGGGTGGGAATCACCAGTTTCATCACGATACGATACGATATAGATTCTTTGGACAACAATACGATATTTGCTGATATATGCCACGATATGATACGATGCAGGTGCCTGCAATCGATATGAGACGATATCATAACATAAGCCCATTTAACACAATCAGTAACATTAGATCAACTCAAAAAAGGCAACGGAAATATCATTTGACATTTTTATTTTTGACCTCTTCCAGACTTTTAAAGGAAAAACAATCTATTGTTTTTAATACACATAGACCTCCTGTTCACTGTAAAGTGCCACGTTTTGATATATTGAGCTTTAAACTTTAAGTTAAATGTTTTGGAACTCACAACACGCAACCGTTTTATGTTGCATGATCATGAATACATTTATTTTGTATTGTATTTTTTATGTTTAAATATCAACATTATCTGTCCACCCTCAGTACATTTACTATCAATATAATATACTCGTCTGACTTCATGTTATCTTTCCAAACGCACACACACACACACACACACACACAGAGAAGGGAGAATGTCTGCTGTTCTCTCTATATGGCTATGAACAGCTTGTTGTAAGCTCATGCTAACGTAACGTTCATTTCGGACTTTATGACGCGAGGATTGCAAAGCATGTTATATGCATTTGACCCGTTGCCGAATAAAACAGCAGGGATTTGTTTTGGGTCGCGACAACAATATCCACTAGCTCTGTTTCAATGTCCGCGTTCCAAACGCTGCTGAGACGAGCTGCTGCTGCTGAGACGAGTCCTGCTGTGTTGTGATCTGAGCCGAGCGGATATGAGTCACTGCTCGCAACTCGCGGGGATATTGTTCGCTAGGTATTATGGGATTTGGTGTTTGATATATGGAGTCTTACGCAGAAGGGACATTGTATTTAATCGCACAAGACTACAAGTACCAAGTGGATAGCGGGCCATCGCGGGCCATCGCACCAGTGCTATTGAAGTCAATCCTTTCATCGCACAGACTGACGTCAGTGTCGCACGTGCGACATATATATCGCACTGTACACCCCTGGTTAAAGATGAGGTAGATGGATCTAGAATGGGTTTAAGATGAGGTAGATGGATCTAGAATGGGTTTAAGATGAGGTAGATGCATCTAGAATGGGTTTAAGATGAGGTAGATGGATCTAGAATGGGTTTGAGATGATGTAGATGCATCTAGAATGGGTTTAAGATGAGGTAGATGCATCTAGAATGGGTTTAAGATAGGGATGTCCGATATTATCGGCCGACCGATATTATCGGCCGATATCGGCAGTAAAATGTGATATCGGAAAATATCGGTATCGGTTTAAAAAAAATTAAAAACAATAACAATATTTGTTATATATATATCCAGTGAAATGATTAGTTCCCTGAAATTATTCAGTTTTTTGGACGGGGAAACCCTGCATATATCGGTATCGGTTGATATCGGTTGATATCGGTATCGGAAATTACGAGTTGGACAATATCGGAATATCGGTATCGGTAAAAAAAGCCAATATCGAGCATCCCTAGTTTAAGATGAGGTAGATGGATCTAGAATGGGTTTAAGATGAGGTAGATGGATCTAGAATGGGTTTAAGATGAGGTAGATGCATCTAGAATGGGTTTAAGATGAGGTAGATTGATCTAGAATGGGTTTGAGATGAGGTAGATGGATCTAGAATGGGTTTAAGATGAGGTAGATGCATCTAGAATGGGTTTGAGATGAGGTAGATGCATCTAGAATGGGTTTAAGATGAGGTAGATGCATCTCGAATGGGTTTGAGATGAGGTAGATGGATCTAGAATGGGTTTGAGATGAGGTAGATGCATCTAGAATGGGTTTAAGATAAGGTAGATGGATCTAGAATTTTTTTTTCTTCTTTTTTTCTTCTCTCTTTTCCCCCTCCTTTTTTCCGATTTTTCTCCCATCCCACTGTTAGTCGTTATGCCAATTCCCAACCCCCTTCCTAGTTGTTGCGCACTTTCCCCTACTGTTGGTCCGAGAGGCCGGAGACTGTCACATGCTTTCCTCCGACACATGTGCAGCCATCCGGCAGCCAGCCTGGCCACGCAGATTCTCACTGGGAGAGTGTAACGTGTGGGAGGCCGCACTACCTCTCTCCAGATCCTACCCTCGCTGAGCAGGCGCCCCGACCGAACTGTAGGGGTCGCTGTCCACAACGCCCAGGACCCACCCGCCAGCTTTCCCCACCCCTAATACTGCCAATTGTATTAGTGTGAACGGCCAGCCAAGCTAGTGACAACGCCGGGAGCTGGATTCGAACACGCGAACCCAGCCTTGGTGACGAACGCAATCTCCGCTATGCCACCTGACCGCTAGAATGGGTTTAAGATGAGGTAGATGCATCTAGAATGGGTTTAGGATGAGGTAGATGGATCTAGAATGGGTTTAAGATGAGGTAGGTGCATCTAGAATGGGTTTAAGATGAGGTAGATGGATCTAGAATGGGTTTAAGATGAGGTAGATGGATCTGTCACCATAGCATTTCCACACCTGATGCACTTAGAACAGCTCTCACTTTGACTGGTTTATGTTCTTGAGTGTAAAAAGCTACACCTCCTCCATGCTTATTTCCATCATATCTGTAAAAGTTATACCCCTGTATTGCTACCTGGAAAATAATTTCTATGAACAGGTCGAAAAGTACCTTGAAGGAAAAAATCTCCTCTACGAATTCCAATCTGGCTTCAGAACATCCCACTCCACTGACACATGCCTTCTCTATTTGAACGACCACATCAAACAAGAGGTGGACGTGGGCAAATACATGGTCATGCTGGACCTACAAAAGGCTTTCGACACTGTCAATCACTCCATTCTGGTCTCTGACAAGAACAAGTTATAGGTTGAAAAAACCCTCAGCTCTGAACTAGGCAGAATCTGCACCTGGCTTGCTGATAACAAACTATCATTACACCTGGGTAAAACAGAGTCCATTCTCTTCGGATAAAATAACAAACTCAGCAAGACCGACGGCTTCTCAGTTACAGTGGGTGACAATATTGTCACACGGAAAGATGAAATTACATACCTGGGTTCCATCCTAGAGGCAGATCTTTCCTGTGACAAGATGGCATCCAATGTAATCAAAAAAGTCAACCAACGAACAAGATTATTGTACCGGATCTCCTCTCTGGTAAACAAAAATACCCTGAAGACTAACAGGAACACTCATTCAAGGGTACTACGACTACTTAGAAGCTTCGAAGCTCTGTTCGATGGGCATGGGATTCGAGTGGAAATAAAATTTGAATATATAAAAAAAAAATATCTATATATATATTTATTTTGTGCCAAATCAACTCTGCCTCTCTTTGTTAACTACAACAAGCAATGCTGTTTGTTTAAGATGAGGTCGGACTCGGCACTGACAGATTTGTGTTCATTGTGCTGCTTTTATAAAGCCTCAAATGACGGCTTACAATATTTCATGAAAGCAAAGTGTTTAGTTTGTCAAGATTTAAAAAGGTTTAAACTTTACAGCACTGACAAAGTTGAACAAAGTGCTGTACAAGTCCCACAACATTAATTTCTTTTAAATTTTAAATTTTCTTATTTTTTATCTCGAAGCTTCGAATTAAAATCAAATCTCGGCCCTGAAGCTTCTAATGCCAAAAATAAATTCAAAGGTCAGCCCTAACGACTATGCCTGCACCTCATGGTACCAAAGCACCTCAAAGGCACTAAAAACAAGATTACAAACATCACAAAACAAACTGGTCAGACTACTGCTTGACCTTACTCCTAGAACCCACCTCACCCCTGCCCACTTTGACAACCTAGGATGGCTTAGAGTAGACGACAGAGTACAGGAACTTGCAATGGGCCTGGTCTACAAGATACACTACACCACTAAGGTACCCATGTACATGTCGAAATACTTCCCAAAGGTCAGTGAATACCACGACCACAACACCAGAGGGAGCTCCACAAATCATGTCTAACCCAGATTCGGCTCAAACAAGGGACTAAACATGTTCCACAATTATGCCACATCAATGTGGAACGCCCTACCCACAGCCGTAAAAAAAAAAGGTGAATCACTACCCACCTTCAAAACCGCTCTCAAAGAGCACCTACGGGAGGCTGCAATTCGAAACTGGCCCCCGTAAATATCTGAATCCCCCTCCGACCCACCGACTCCCTCCTAATGTACATTTCCCTCCCCATTGAATGTATATATTTACTGTTAGGATCTGTTTAACAGTACTGTATATTTATATATCATAATGTACCAGTACTGTATATCTGTATGTTGTGTATGTCATAAGTGTCATTATGAATTGAAAATGGGGGACCCTGATGTAACCAAGACGAAAGTCTTTCTCTGGTCTGCATCCCCTTAACAATTGTGTGTATTGAGCTGTACTGTACTGTACCCATTCTGCAATCTGTTAATTAAAGTGTTCAATCAATCAATCAATAAATCAAACCTCCGTATCCTCTATAAATGTATCCAAATGTGTCTCAGATAAGGCCATAACATGTAAATCATTCTCAATTAATACAGAACTCAATTCTTGCACCTTACATTTAACTCAACGCTAGCCAACAGCTGCAAAAACGAACTTCAATGATGTTATCAGCCGTTGATATTATGAGCTATATATGATAGCCAGCTAGATAATGTTAGACAACGCCTCGTGTATTAAATAGGGATGCCCCGATCGATTGGCCACCGATCGTTATCAGCCGATAATCAGTATAAATATGCGATCGGTGATTGGTGATAATGCTTTATTTTCGCCGATCGTCAAAACCGATCGATGACATGGAAAACATGATCCAATTCTCAGCGGAGTTCTCACTCCCTCTTCTCTCACAGCCACACAGAGCTCTGCTGCTGCGCGTCTAGCCCCTCCTACTCCTCCCCCTCCCAGACCATTGTCATATTGTCAACAAACCCTTCTTACGGCAAGAGTCGAGTGGATGAGCACCGGAGAGCTCCTCTTTCAACATAACCAGCATTAAACAAAATGGCCCAGTCATCTATTCACTTGTGTTTAATACATGAGGCGTTGTATAATGTTATCTAGCTACTGATAGCTCCTGATATCAACGTGACAGTTTGGCATTCGTTTTCGCAAGTGCTGGGTAGCGTTGGCTAACTAGCTATCGCTCGTGAGCTAACAGCTACTGAGCTAATATTACTCAGGGTGTCCGCGGGACCTTAAAAAGTCTTAAAAAGTCTTAAATTCAACTATCAACTATAACAAGACAAACGTCTTTCTCTGGTCTGCATCCCCTTAACAATTGTGTATATTGAGCCGTACTGTATTGTACCCATTCTGCAATCTGTTAAATAAAGTATTCATTCATTCATTCAACCAAACCACAAAAACAAAACAACTGAATGAATGAATGAAAACTTTATTTAACAGATTGCAGAATGGGTACAATACAGTACGGCTCAATACACACAATTGTTAAGGGGATGCAGACCAGAGAAAGATGTTTGTCTTGTTTACATCAGGGTCCCCCATTTTCAATTCATAGTGACATGTCACAGTAATACACAACATACATGACATCATGACATTTATGGCATAGGGACATACATGACATACAGGTATATAGTACTGTTACATTCGTGACATACTGTATACGATATGCAAATAATATACAGTACTGTTACCCAGAGATCCTAACAGAAAATATTATATACATATGATGGGGATGATACTGTACATTAGGAGGAGGGGGGGGGTTGGACATTTACAGTGGCCAGTTTATAATTGCAGCCTCCCGTAGGTGCTCTTTAATAAGAGCGGTTTTGAATGTGGGCAGGGGTAAAGTGGGTTTTAGGAGTGAGGTTAAGCAGTAGTCTGACCAGTTTGTTTTGTGATGTTTGTAATCTTGTTTTTAGTGCCTTTGAGGTGCTTTGGTACCATGAGGTCCAAGCATAGTCGTAGTACCCTTGAATGAGTGTACTGAGAGTACCCATGATTTTTGCCATTTTGTTATTGTGAAATTGGCATAAAATTGTATTCTGAGTGGCATTAAAAAGTCTTAAAAAGCCTTAAATCTGACTGGGCTAAACCTGCAGATACCCTGATTACTGTTTAAACAAAACTACACACAAATGCGCATTTCAGTTTAAGAATGATAGGGATGCACCAGCATGAAACATCCGTTAGCATAGATAGCTAACGTTAGCTCACGTTAGATCACTGTTAGATCACAACAAAATGATCCAGTAAACTAAATAGTTCACTTTATTTTAATACATGATGCATTGTCTAACGTCATTTAGTCGGCTAGCAGTAGCTACAGATAGCTCCTGATATCAATGTCTTATAACTAGAGCTGGGCCGTTAACGGCGTTAACGTGCTGCGTTAACGCTATACTAGTATCGCGCGATAATATAATTAACGCATTAATCTTAAAAAAAAAAAAAAAAAAATTTACCTTTATTTACCTAGGGTAGGTTCGCTGAGCACAGATGCTCTTTTTCAGGAACGCCCTGCTTCACATTCACACAGTTCCATTCACACCTGGGAGCTGCCCAGTACAACCACAGTTGACACCATTGGCCACTGAGCAACTCCACTGGAGCAGTTGATTCAAGCCATGTCACATACCGGTAGTTCAAGTTTGAAATGATTCTTTCTGTTTTGCTCCTGAGAGTGTGCTAGATACTGTACTGTACTCGTAATATTATTTATTTGTGTTAACTTCTGAATAAAACAACTTATTAAACACAAGTACATCTTATTGAACATTATTTTGATTTCATTACCAATTATCATAGCAAAACAGCTTTTTCAAACAGTCTGTAATGCATTTTGGAAACGGGAGATGGGCTCATGGTGTAATGGGCCACCTGGCCTGAGAAACATAAGGAGGAAAGAAAAAGTAAGGACTTACTTCTGGTCATTATTTGGGTAGAACACACATATTTTGAATGCCTTCGGCAGGTTTTTTTTTTTTTTAGCCATTTTAATCTAGATTAATCTAGATTAAATCCAGGATTGCAGATAGATTCATTTTTTTAATCTAGATTAATCTATGCCCACCTCTACTTATAACATAATTTACATTATTCGTTTTTGCAGCTGAACATTGGCTAATATTAGCCAATCATGCTTCATAACACGTTTCAGACCCTGTTGAACTCGCTCTGACTCAATAGTATCCATCTGCAGAACATCAGCCCCAGCACTCTCAGGCCCCACGCTGAATGTGATTTGACCAAAGCAGAGTGTACACACAGACAGTGGAGCTGTTTGCAGATAGTGAGCATTTTGACTTGTTGCGTGGTGGCGTTGTCTCGCAGATAATACAACTACAAGTACAAGTCTAATTATATAATATATATATTTTATAAAAAAAACAAAAAAAAATTATATAAAATAATTTTTTAATTCTTTTTTAATAAAAAACTATCGCTATCGGATCGGTATCGGCCGATATGGCTCAAGACGATCGGTGATCGGTATCGGTGGCAAAAAAACGTGATCGGGGCATCCCTAGTATTAAACTAAAGTTAATCGTTTACTGGGCCATTTTCTTTAATGCTTCAGTGATGTTGAAAGAGGAGCTGTAACGACAAGTTGCCGGAGGTTCTGCACTTGGAGCGAATGAGAGGATTTGTTGACGAGACGGTCTGTGAGGGGGAGGGGGAGGGGCAATGTGTGCACTGCAGCAGCGTGTGTGCCTGTGTGTCAGCAACTTGCTGTAGGAGAGATGACGGCGAGAAAGCCAGCTGGTATCGATAGTGCAGAAAGTATCGATATTGCGGGAAATTATTGCGGGAAATTAGTATTGAAACTTTTAAATATTCAGAATTGATATGCATAGAAAATCGATATTTTTGACAACACTACTACTGCATCTTAATGTTTGTTATTCATATTATTATTATGCCTCCCTGCAGACCCCCCACAGCTCTCTGTCTGTGAAGAGGAGGTTCCCCCTGAGCAGCAGGAGAGGAGCCCCAGTCTGAGCCAGGAGGAGCCAGAGCCCCTACAGATGAAAGAGGAACAGGAGGAACTCTGGAGCAGTCAGGAGGGAGAGCAGCTCAAAGGTCTGCAGGAGGCTGATATCATGAAGTTTACATTCAATACTGTCTCTGTGAAGAGTGAACATGATGAAGAGAAACCTCAGTCCTCATGGTTTAACCAAACCCAGGACCCAGAGTCCCTACAGATTAAAGTGGAACAGGAGGAACTATGTCAAGATCTAGAGCAGGCTGATGGCTCCAAGATGACCTTACACCCTGTGAAATATGAACATGATGGAGAGAATACTCTGTCCTCACTGCTCAGCCAAACCCAGGACCCAGAGCTCCTACAGATTAAAGATGAACTACATCAAGGGCTGGAAGAAGCTGATGTCTCCAAGATCACAGTAGACCCAGTGAAATGTGAAGATGGTCAAGAGAACGCTCTGTCCTTCCAGCCTCTTCAAACCCAGAGGGAGAAAAACAGAGAAGCTTACTCTTTACCCAGCACCTCAACTGGACAGATGAAAACAGAACCTGATGGGGAGGACTGTGGAGTATCAGAACCAGCCAGTAACTTAGATCCAGCTGGTGATTTAGAACCAACTAGAGATGTCCAGCTTCGCTCTTCAGACTGTTCTGAGACTGATGACAGTGATGATTGGAATGAGAGTGGGGAACCTCAGTCAGGTTTAAAGATACTAATATCAAACAAGAAACAAAAAACATTAAGTTTGTCTCATACAGGAGAGAAACCATTTAGTTGTTCAGTTTGTGGAAAAGGGTTCACTAACAAAAGTAATTTGAAGAGACACATGACAACTCATACAGGAGAGAAACCATTTAGTTGTTCAGTTTGTGGAAAAGTGTCTTCACGGAAAGGAGATTTGAAGACCCACATGATGACTCATACAGGAGAGAAACCATTTAGTTGTTCAGTTTGTGGAAAAGGGCTTGGACAGAAAGTAGATTTGAAGAGCCACATGAGAACTCATACAGGAGAGAAACCATTTAATTGTTCAGTTTGTGGAAAAGGGTTTTCACGGAAAGTAGATTTGAAGATCCACATGAGAACTCATACAGGAGAGAAACCATTTAGTTGTTCAGTTTGTGGAAAAGGGTTCAGTCAGAAAGGATATTTGAAGATCCACATGAGAACTCATACAGGAGAGAAACCATTTAATTGTTCAGTTTGTGGAAAAGGGTTTTCACGGAAAGTAGATTTGAATATCCACATGAGAACTCATACAGGAGAGAAACCATTTAATTGTTCAGTATGTGGAAAAGGGTTCAGTGAGAAAGGAAGTTTGAAGAGACACATGACAACTCATACAGGAGAGAAACCATTTAGTTGTTCAGTTTGTGGAAAAGGGTTTTCACAGAAAGGAGATTTGAAGAAACACATGAGAACTCATACAGGAGAGAAACCCTTTAGTTGTTCAATTTGTGAAAAAGGGTTCAGTGAGAAAGGAAGTTTGAAGATCCACATGAGAACTCATACTGGAGAGAAACCCTTTAGTTGTTCAGTTTGTGGAAAAGGGTTTTCACGGAAAGTAGATTTGAAGAAACACATGAGAACTCATACACGAGATCATACTGGAGAGAAACCCTTTAGTTGTTCAGTTTGTGGAAAAGGGTTTTCACGGAAAGTAGATTTGAAGAAACACATGAGAACTCATACAGGAGAGAAACCCTTTAGTTGTTCAATTTGTGAAAAAGGGTTTTCACAGAAATCAGGTTTGAAGAAACACATGAGAACTCATACAGGAGAGAAACCCTTTAGTTGTTCAGTTTGTGGAATTGGGTTTTCACAGAAAGGAGATTTGAAGAAACACATGAGAACTGATACAGGAGAGAAACCTTTTAGTTGTTCAGTTTGTGGAAAAGGGTTTTCACAGAAAGGACATTTGAAGATCCACATGAGAACTCATACAGCAGAGAAACCATTTAGTTGTTCAGTTTGTGGAAAAGTGTTTTCACGGAAATCAGGTTTGAAGAAACACATGAGAACTCATACAGGAGAGAAACCCTTTAGTTGTTCAGTTTGTGGAATTGGGTTTTCACAGAAAGGAGATTTGAAGAAACACATGAGAACTCATACAGGAGAGAAACCTTTTAGTTGTTCAGTTTGTGGAAAAGTGTTTTCACGGAAATCAGGTTTGAAGATCCACATGAGAACTCATACAGCAGAGAAACCATTTAGTTGTTCAGTTTGTGGAAAAGTGTTCAGTGAGAAAGGAAATTTGAAGAGACACATGAAGACTCATACAGCAGATAAACCCTGAAGTTTAAGTTTGTGGAAATGGTTCAGTGATAAAGGGATTCTGAAAAGACACATGGGAAGTCATACTGGAGAGAAACTCTGTAGTTGTTTAATTAGTTGGAACAGGTTCAGCGATAAAGGGAATGTGAAAATGCACAAGAAGTCATAGTGTGTAGACCTGGGCCCTCATTTATCAACAATTCTTAGAAAGTGTTCTATTTTCGTTCTTAAGCACAGAATTTAGAATGTGTGTACGTACAGAAAAATCGGGATATATCACACGTGCGTAGACGTGTCCCACACACACCTGCAAGTACTCTGTTGATAAATATCACTTGATCTACGCTCCACGCTCGTGCACGGTTTTACGTATTTGCATATAGAACCGCCCGTAATTAACCATATACGGTAATGAAACACCCCCATGAAATGTAGAAAAGTGGACGCCTGGGAGAAATACGCGACAGGCTGACAGACATGTACACGGTGATGTCGGAAACAGTCGGATATGATATCTATTAACTTCCTAAAGACCATTGCTGCCTGGGCAGCGCAAACACTAATAAAGACCGTTAACCACTGTTTGGCGTTGGTGTCATTAATAATAACCATGCTGGAATATGAATGCCCTTTTTCGCTTCGTTCTTTTAAAGTTTGATTACCCAGGGATTAAAGTTCTTTGATTTGATTACAAATTGCGATGGATTTTCTGTAAATTTTCTACCTGCATGGTTTAATATGATGTGTAGAGGCATACAATCTATTTTGATGTTGGTATTAGGTATAGCCTATATAAATTATATATGCATAGCCTACATTATGCAACAGTAATTTGCGCATAACGCAGCATGGCACAGACATGTCACACGGAGCCCCGCGCCTGCATACAGTAAACTAACTTGATCGTTAATATAACTGTTGTCCTTGTATCTTTACGCTTATGAAAACATTAAATAATATGTATAGGCTATAGGCCGTTGTTTTTCCTTAATAGCCTATATTCTCAAATGGCATTTAATGGCTATCTGCTGTGGGCTATCTCCTTGCTGACGGACCAGTATACCTTTATATCATATCATATTCCTATGTCTCCAAGCAATCGTGGGGCTCTGGGGAATAAAGGTTGGGAACCCCTGCTATAGCCTATCCTAGGCTATTTTATTTACAGTAGTCTTTCTGATTTGTTTCCATAGCCGGTCTCAGTTATGCTGTGGCTGAGGTGGGTCGGGATTAATGAAGCTGATAGGAGACTGCTTCTCGGCTATACGAATTAAAGCCACGATTGAAAATAATGTACTTCCTTCTTGACAATAGCATATACTATAACAATAATACGAGAGTAGAACAATGAATCTCACTGCCATGTAGCCTATGTATAGCCTGCCTATGTGATCAATAAAAACGTGAACTTGAATTCCATCATCATTTATATGTTGTGTCTGTCCACTATGTTTGTTATTTTGTTATTTCTTTTTTTTTAAAGTGACATTGGGTCTCTTGAAATGAAGATATTATTATTATTATTATTATCACGTCTGTGCGGGAGCTCACAAATAGACTGTCTTAGTCTCAGTGAAGTTTCAACAGAGGTCATCTATTCTAACCAACAAATTGAAGTAGAAAGCATTTCGTTGTGACCAATCTTATTTGGAAACATGACACACAAAATAATAGTATTTAGCTTTTTATTTTAAACAATATTTAATCGCGTTTGGAGGTGGGTGTTCTGCGTCTGCATATGGAAATGCACTGTGCATTTTTTTATTCTATCACAAAGCTGTTTAATCAAATTACCAGCCAGTATTTCAGTTATTCTGGTTGCTGTGCTATCTGAGGGGGATTTGCTTTTGTTTGCCTTCAAACATGGTCTCCATCACTTCAGTCATACATTATTTTATTATGTATGCATCAGAGAGAGAGAATGGCTTCTTGTGTTTAGCCAACACCCATGCCACTGAGTGAGGACTTGGTTGCTTTTTCGCGTTGTGACATAGATTTAACAATAATTCTGCTTGCAGCTTGATATGATGATTTCATTCCATTTATTTGTGTGGTTCTTAGCACTGAATTCTGAGGGAAGGTTGCATCAAAATAACTGTTTTGTTTCGTAGTGGCATTTCAAATTGCCACTCTTCACAAGAGCTACCGTTTCTTGGCATATTATATCACATTGGTTTGGTGCTGGGACTCAGGATGAACGCATCTTTTTCAGTCCATTCACCTTTGAATTGCAGTCGACTTTTCTTTTACTCGCCATCTTTGAACATGCCATATTTTTCTGCTGCCTGCCTGCTGGCGAAACGAAAGGCTACTAGTTACATTTATCTCACAGAGATAAAACTGGGAGTGAGGCTACTGTAGATGCGCTGTCAACTCTCTGCTCTGACTCGGACTGAAAGAGACGACACGTATTCCGTGAAGACCCGCCCTACTCCCCTACTCTGCATCTGATTCGCAGACTGTGGGTGAGGGGGGAAAACGCTGACGGGACGCTGAATGTGATTGGACCAGACCAGAGCAGAGTACACAGACACAGAGTGGCAGTGCAGCCGGACATGCAGAGCACTGCTTGCATAGGAGATAGCGAGGATGCATTTGCCTTCCACTTTACTTGGTATCACTCCGGAATCACATTTCAACCAAGTCACTAACGTAACGTTGCTGTCATGAGCCTATGGTAGCCTACAGGTGGCCACGCACATACATGTTCCCTCGGTTGCGCACAGAACAGATGATTATTATGCATAACAATGTTTTAAATGTAATTGTAGTTACAATTTCTTTAATTGAATTAACTTAAACTAGAAAAGTAAATACAAACTAAATTAACAATGTAACTTAGAGTTAGTTTACTGAAGGACAGTTTCCTTCAGACTGAAGCACAACTTGTCTCATCCTTCCAGTCGGGAGATCAAGCAACCCCCCACCTACAGGGCTTGTATTTTGGTTGTCGGTATCCTATTATTATGCAAAGTCTAGGTGATAAGTGCCGGCCGGGGTATATGGCGCAACGAGTCATTTTTGTGTGCGTGCGTGCACATCATTGTGCGCACTTCGCTCGCAGTGTCAAATTTCCCACGGGATAATAAAAGTATTTCTATTCTATTATATTCTGCCTCAGTGACGTAGCCTAAACAGCGTTTAACCGCGTTTGACCACCACTGCATGCCTGGCCGCACTAACACTAAACTTTGATGTCAAGTAGGGGGCCGCAAAATATCATCCAGCGGGCCGCAATTGGCCCACAGGCCATGAGTTTGAGACCCCGCCAAAATATTTATTCAGAAAGGTACCTATAAAATTACTTTTTGAGTGATAATCCCTGCTTGTGGTAACTATTTTCACATTGGTCACACCAATTACTATTTTCTTAGTCTTCTAGTTTATAACAGAAGTATTGGGTTAAAAGCCCATGACTTGATGCAGTAATATGTCAGGTAAACTGGTTCCCCCTTGTGGTTGATCCTTTATTTCAGATCTACAGTCAGCCACTAGCCAGAGTATTGAAACAATTCCAGTCAGAGATGGTCGTTATTGCTGGTGTGAGGTTGACTGTTTAATATCTGAGATGAAAGAGATTAGCCTTTAATAAACACGTTGCTGCTGCTGGTCATGTATTTGAACATGAAAACACAGGGTCTCTTCTTATTAATGATGGTGTGCACCCAATAAGTCATATTTCTCTGTAAACTACAGCCTTTCTCTCCATGATAGAATAGCACAGATTCTTCCTCAGTCACAGGCCGGTAGATGACCGCTGGGGAAAATAACTTCCTGAGTCTGCTGGTCCGTTACAACAGCTGAAACAGTTTGTGGTTGGGATGCATGGGGTCCTAATAATCCTGCTGGCTTTGCTGACACACAGTCATGTTAGGGTTAACCCATTATATATTATGTTGTATATATCCTGGAGGGAGGGAACAACCACATGTTAGGGTTAACCCATTATATATTATGTTGTATATATCCTGGATGGAGGGGACAACCACAGATGTTAGGGTTAACCCATTATATATTATGTTGTATATATCCTGGATGGAGGGGAGCTCACAACATGTTACGCTATAATTTTGTAAAAAATATGAATAAAATTCATCTGATGATTTTGAACCAAAGTTACACTGCAATCCTCTTTCAGACAGCACAGTTATATGTCACACCAATGACTAATTTCTTAGTCTTCTAGTTCATAACAGAAGTATTGGGTTAAAAGCCCATGACTTGATGCAGTAACATCATTCTGAATATGAGCAGAATATGTCAGGTAAACTGGCTCCCCCTTGTGGTTGATCCTTTATCTCAGATCTACAGTCAGTAGCCACTAGTCAAGAGTATTGAAACAATTTCAGTCATAGATGGTCGTTATTGCTGGTGTGAGGTTAACTGTTTAATATCTGAGAGAGATTAGCCTTTAATACACATTTTGCTGCTGGTCTGCTGGTCATGTATTTGAACATGAAAACACAGGGTCCCTCACTAACCTGCGTCCCCAAAAGTGGCCATTTTAGTTTTTGTTTTTGAGGACTGCATACTTTTTTTGCAAACCAAAATACTATACTTTATACTTATCGCACATGCATGAGCCTGGTCTCTTTTGAAAGATAACATTCAAAGTTTATGATACAAAAAGAAAGATCACTTTTAGTGCTAATGAAATAGACTCTATAGAGTAACATAGGTCTGAACTTGAATTGTAGAACAACTTGTTACTCAAGTTTCTTTCAAGTTTCTTTAATAGTTGTCATACAGAAGTACAGAATACTTTCATACAAAATGCTTCTTACTGTTACGCTCCAGAGACTGTGCTAGACAAGATAGTATCAAACATAGTATACATGTAATTTAGAAGAAGAAAAAGAGGTCACAGTGTTCGGTATAGACATATGTACAATGTTCTGAGTTACCATATAATATACAATACTATGCAGTGTACTAATGTACAGTACTATCTAGTGCAAAGCAGAAATGGGATGAGGTACAATTTAGGTACAATTTACAGTAAGGTGTACGAGTTGTAGTGCAATCCTTCATCAATAAATATAAAGTGTGGGGAGTGGGTGCTACAGTGTGTTTGTTTAAAGTGGGTGTGTGCTATAAAGTGTGTGGAGTGGGTGCTACAGTGTGTTTGTTTAAGTGAGTGTGTGCGTGTGGATGTGTGTGCTATGTGCGTTTGGTGGTTGTTGTTGTGTAGTGTTCATTCATTGTTCGTTTAGCAGCCTGATGGCCTGGGGATAGAAGCTTCTTCTGAGTCTTTCTGTGCTCGCCTTGAGACTCCGGTATCGCTTGCCTGACCGCAGCAGTTCAAAGAGGCAGTTGTTCGGGTGACTGGAGTCTTTAATGATTCTCTTAGCCTTGCCCTTGCAACGCTTGTTGTAAATGTTCTGGAGGGTGGGGAGCCCCCCTCCAATTGTGCGTTCGGCTGAACGTGTCACTCTTTGTAGTCTGCTTCGGTCTTGTGCAGTGCTATTCCCAAACCAGGAGGTGATGTTGCCGGTCAAGATGCTCTCTATTGTACATGAGTAGAAGTTCTTAAGGATCTTCTGACTGACTTGGAACTTCCTTAGGCGCCTGAGGAAGTAGAGGCGTTGTCGTGCCTTCTTCACAACACTGTCAATGTGTGTGGTCCATGTCAAGTCCTCGGATATGTAGGCTCCGAGGTACTTAAAGCTGTTGACTCTCTCAACCGGTGCCCCGTCGATGCTGAGGGGGCTGTAGTCCTTGACCCCCGACCTCCTGAAGTCCACAATCATCTCCTTTGTTTTGCTGACGTTCAGGGAGAGGCTGTTTTCCTGGCACCATCCCGCCAGGACCTTGACCTCTTCCAGGTAGGCCCTCTCGTCGTTGGCAGAGATCAGGCCCACCACCACTGTGTCGTCAGCAAATTTGATGATTGTATTGCTACTCCGCTGAGCCACACAGTCGTGTGTGTACAGGGAGTAGAGGAGGGGACTCAGAACACAGCCCTGGGGGGCCCCTATGTTGAGGGTGATGGATGAGGAGGTGCAGTTGCCTGCTCTCACCACCTGGGGTCTGCCAGTCAGGAAGTCCAAGACCCACTGGCAGAGGTCATAGTTCAAGCCCAGGTCCCTGAGCTTGGCTATGAGTATGGAGGGGACTATGGTATTGAATGCCGAGCTGTAGTCGATGAATAGCATTCTCACATAGTTCCCCTGCCTCTTGTCCAGGTGTGATGCTGCTGTGTGCAGCACATGGGCTATGGCGTCCTCCGTGGACCTGTTGGGGAGGTATGCAAATTGCAGGGGGTCCATGTTGATGGGGAGGGAGGAGCAGATGTAGCCCTTTACTAGCTTCTCAAAGCACTTCATGGCTATGGAGGTGAGAGCTACAGGGCGGTAGTCATTGAGGCAAGCAGGCTTGGATTTTTTGGGTACAGGGATAATAGTGGACTTCTTCAGGCAGGTGGGGATGACAGCCTGTTCTAAGGACAGGTTAAATATGTCAGTGAATACTGGGGCCAGTTGGTCGGCACAGACTTTTAGGACGCGGCCGGGGATGCCGTCCGGACCTTCTGCCTTCCTGATATTCACTTTTTTAAAGGTCCGCCTCACCTCATGCTCTGTTACCCTGAACACTGTGCCTCCATCAGCAGCCGACCCCCCCCCCCCCCCCATTGCCGTGGCTTGTGAGCTGGTGTTGTTATTACCAGCATCAAACCTCGCATAGAAGGTATTGAGGTCATTTGCTAAGGAGATGTCACTGTTCAGTTTGAGGGAGGCGCCTTTGTAGTCTGTCATCGTTTTGAGCCCCTGCCACATAGCTCTAGAGTCAGCTTGTTCAAACTGGAGTTCAATTGTATCCCTGTAGCGCCGTTTGGCCTCTGACACTGTCCTCCTTACGTTGTATCGTGCCACCTTGTGGTCATTCATGTTGCCTGCCACTAGGCCGTCGTTGTATGCTCAAGTTTTTCTGTAGTAGTTAGTTGTCCAGAGGTAGTATTTCCCCAGAAGGTGGTATGGCTTAAAAAAGCCTGAAGCCGTATGTAGTACATGTCCAAATTTCATAAAGATCCATTCGGAAATGAGTGATTAGGAGTGATTTTGGTAAACTGTACAAATGAAAAACTCAGTTTTCTCATAGACTTCAATTCATTCGGCTTTTTTTCTCTTCCTTTTTTTGCTCATTCGTTTTTCACCTAGATCCCTGATTCATGCATCCCTAGGTGGGGTATCATTGGAAAGCCACACTCATTGGCTACAACTTTCCACAATCATTTTCGAGATCGCCAAATGATTGACGGAACTAGAGCCCCAAGAGTCGGGGGTGGTATTTTGCGCAATACCGTGTACTTTGCACAAGCCTCAAATACCGGCATGTAACTCGAGAACTGCTGAACGGATTTTTGTCACCTGAAAGGGCTCTCGACAGGCAACAAATGGGACTTTAATTCGATATATATATTGTATTACAAAATATGCACACCCGAGCCACTAGTGGTCGCCAAAGTGCCGGTGGGAAAATCATGTGGGCCCTTGCATGTTAAGAGGCTTTAGTGTGCACCCAATAAGTCATCTTCTCTGTAAACTGTACAGCCTTCCTCTCCTAATATTATTGAGGCATTGCAAGCCATTGATAAGAGGAGAACTTTGATAATTTTTCTAAAGCTATCTGCTCCATTGATTACAGAGTAAATAACACCTATTTAATCATTATATTTAATCTGGCATAGTTTGTAGGTTTTTGAAAGTCATGACTCATTCCTTTACATAATGGTGAAGATAGAAGTTATCTCAATAATTACAGACCAATTTCCAAACTATACTGTCTAACAAAAATCCTGTAATGAATAATCAACCCAATGTAGTCTGTATTGAGCTCTCAACAGTTAGTTTCAGAGTTAAGCACCATCTCTGTTGTTATTTAGTCTTAGTGTATCTGCTATGGGCAACAGAAAACATTGTGCTGTTCTGCATTTGATACAATTCACTGCTTTTAGAGAGATTACGTAGGATTGGTTTTGATTCAACAGGGATCAATTGAACCCTATCCGAGTTCTTACCGGTAACTAAATGTGTTCCAGAGGGATCAATGTTGGGTCCTGTCCTGTTTACTATTTCTATTATTGATATCGTCTCATCTCATTTTCATGCAGATGATGCTGTACTGTATTGTTTACAGACTCTGTAGAATTAGCTGTTGAGAATCTGCCACTTTAGTGCTGAGTAAGATTATGTATTAATGTTAAACTGGTACTGAATGCAAATGTGTTTTAAGCGTCTTTGGGTACCAAGAGAAGTGATATATAAGTCGGATGTATTATTATTATTATTAATAAAGTTCCAGCTGTTTTCTAGATCACTGTGAATGGATCTAACATTGTAGTGTTGTGGAATATTTAAAATTAGCCAAGACAGTGAACTGTAGAAATTCAGATCGATTATCGACTATTTCAAAAGAAAATAGTTTATTTCTGTGATCACAGAAGAGTCCTCAGTTTACAATCAGAGACAAGTCAAGCGTCTGACCAGAAAGTGAGACCGAGGTCTGGTCAGACTTACAATCAAATACACAAGCTTGGAGTGACAAATGAAAACAAAGATGACAAATGAAAAAACGTTTTAGGTATTTTTTTCCATATCTGACACAAGATTGATATGAAACAAGAAAAAGACAAGAGGTGATTTTCTGGAAATATGTCGTATCTAAGACTAACTGTCCTGGGTCTTGGGTTGTTGTTTTAAGAACACTGTTAGACTGTCGTCCTAGTGTCCTGTCTGTATATAGTTAAACTATATTAACTAGTTAAGGCTTGTACAGAGAATATGTATTTAAACAGAGAAACATGACATGTTCTATAACAAGAGCATTACAGAATATAAATTGCAGCTAAAATGGCCTCTTATACAGAATCAGAGCCACATGATGAAAACCTGGAAGAGGATCATTGAAGCCAGTTTCTTGGCAGTTTTGGATTACGGTGATACCTGGAGGGTATGGCAATCACTCCTGTGTCATTCTGTCTGTCGGTCTGCATTAGCCATAACTTCTGAGGTTCTGGTCTGATTTGGATAAAACATCGCCCAGGCAAAGGACTCAAAATCCAGAATATTTTCCAAATCTGGCAATGACAACTGACCAGCATTTTATTTGAATTAATTTCCATTATCGTCCATTGAATAGATACAGTATGAAGTTCCACATTTTAAACACAAATGGCGACACGACACAGGTTGCTGCTCAGAGCCACTGCTGCTCCACAAGCTGCTCTCTCCCACGGAGCGCTGTATCGTGACGCCACTGAGCAAGGGCTCGGATATTTCACATACCGGCCGAAAGAGAGACCAGATCCCAGCGATTCTCAGTTACATAAATATTGAGCTGTCAGAAGAACCATTTCATGTTTGTAGGTTAAGTATTTATTAATGTTCGCTATATAATATGGCCAATTCCTTGGAATGCCATCATTATTTGTATTTGTTTATTCTATTTATTTTTGGGCTTTCTGTATTTTTCACCCATCCCAAATTAGTCGTTATGCTAATTACCTTCCTGGTCGTTGCGTGCATTGCCCCACTGTCGGCCTGGGGAGGGTGTAAAGCTAAAACAAAAGGCCAGCTGTCACAAAACAGTGAATGAATGAATGAAAACTTTATTTAACAGATTGCAGAATTGGTACAATACAGTACGGCTCAATACACACAATTGTTAAGGGGATGCAGACCAGAGAAAGACGTTTGTCTTGTTTACATCAGGGTCCCCCATTTTCAATTCATAGTGTCAGTCACATCTAGGGACCTCAAAACCTACTCTAGAGAGGCCTTTAACCAAGAACTGGAGAGCATGGACTGGTCAGATGAGCTCAGTGGTACACTGGTTGAAGAAACATGGCTTGGATTCAAAACCAAATTCACAACAATTTAACAACATGGCACCCCTAAGAACCACCAGGGTTAAAAATCGCGCTGAGCCATGGATGCACACTGAAATACTGACCGCTATGAAAACCAGAGACAAAAAATGCTCTGAACTTCATAAAAGTCAGACAAAGCTTACAAAAAGCTCAAACAGTGAAGTCCAAGCCCACGTGGTTGAACTAAAAACTCAAAGAAACAGACTAAGAAATGACGTAAACACCATGATCAAAACCGCAAAAAAAAATGTCATCAATGACAAAACTGAGGAAAACAAAAACAAACCTTGCGAACTTTGGAAATGACAAACATAAACATAAAGACAGAAAACACTCTCATCACAGACAAACTGGATGTGGCCAAATACCTAAACATATTCTTTACAAACATAGCCACAACACTGGTTAATAAACTACCCTCCCACTCAGGGCATTATTGGGTTGAACACATAGTAGCTTACTACAAAAACCTAGGGGTCCGCAAAGATAAATTCAAACTGGAAATGGTAACAACAGATGAGGTACTCAAAAAACTGAGCGCCCTGCAACCTAACAAGGCCACTGGCCATGACAACATCCCCTCCAAATTCCTCAGAGACTCAGCAGCTGCCATCACCCCAGTCATCACACAGTCCAGTGGAGGTTTCTCTATGACAACATGTGAAACACAAATTCACTCATAATTCATAATTATTATTAATTTACATATATATATATATATTTTTTTTTAATTATTCTTTTTTTTATTAGAAAAGTTTTCCTCTGTAAAAAAAATTCCAGCTAATTTTTTTTCTTCAAAAATGGCCAAAATGTACAGCTCTGAGCAGGCCTGCACTGCAGTAATGACTGCAGTAATATTCGTGCAGAATAACTGCACAGGTTGACCCAGGATTAAATAAATAATAGCCAATCAAAATAGGCTATTAACTTCATCTAAGCACGGTCTGTGCAGTTAAACTCTTGCCATTGAATGGGGGATTGAATGATCGACAGCCTTGACAATCCAATAATACACGGAGGATGAATGATTGGCAGTTTTTGAAATCCAATCAGAGTCTACCTGGTAAAATACCTGCGGAACTGTAGCTGGACTGGCGTCAGTGTTCTAGTCAAAGTTGTGTTGCATCATCTCATGTGTGCAATTTGCCTGAAGAAGAACATTAACTTGCCTAATATAATCATTCATATTTTAAGATCTTTATTCACTTGTTCACTTATTGTTGTGCACTGCATCGTTTACTTGGATGATATATCTTTTTTTTTTAATCTCAGTTGAAGACTAATGTAGTTGTAGTTGACGTGAACGTGCCGTCTTGGACTGTGAAGGCAAGCTAACTTGTAGCTAGTAGTTTACAGTACAGCTGTAACAACACAGTAGGCTAAATTAAACTTTGCGCCAACATTAGGACCGAAGTATAAACTAAAAGTAAGTTGTAATGTTTGTAAAACGAAAGCCTGCTTAGCCTGGACGCTAACGTTAGCCAGCCGAATTGTTTAGAGAACAATACTTGTAGTAGACTTGATTAACACATTAAGGACCGTCCACGAGTTAACTCGTGTTTCGATTCCACCCGTTGAGGACCAGCAAGTTGTTATTGTTTTATTCCATATTAATAAACGGATCAAGATCCCGGATCGACTCTGCAGATTTACCCGGCGACATGCAATACCTGCCAGATCCTCCTAGGGGCGCCATCGCTCCACTGCAGTATCATTGAGGCCAAATGGGAAAATTATTTTTTTTACTGTCTAGGGCGTTTCATATGAGCCTGGATCCCAGCCGAACATCCTCCATCTTTGATCACGTTACAGAACGCAGATTTCAGCCTGGAATAATGGGATTTATGTTCAGCCAATGGACATATCGATCTACCAGATGCCGATGAATAATGGGGAAATGCTGCCGGCGATCACATGGGCTGACGGTAGGATACTATTCACCCAAATTACAGCCGGATTGGACATTGTTGTAACAAGCAAGCGATCGATCAGTGAATGTGGCTACTTGAACGCACACTGTATTGCTAATCAATAATATTAATTGGCGTCCCCCGCCGCCCCCATTTCATCCATAGATGCTCTGTAATAGTCCAGATGCTAAGCAGTTTGTTTTATTTCATTCGTATATATACAACAGAAATGGCGTTTGATATAACATGACTAGCCTTTAGCCTCATATCTAGCTTCCCAGAAAAAAGACGAGACGAAAACTGCGATAAAGCTTATATTCACGACACTATAAAATGACAACCAACCGATGGATTTTTATTTTCTTTAAGCCATTATGAAGGCACGGTTTATGCACTCAAGTGACAATGAGAATGGACAGATAGCAATACTATAAAGTATATATATAGACGTAGTAGTATATAGAGTATAGACATAGTAGTATATAGAGTATAGACGTAGTAGTATAGAGTATAGACGTAGTAGTATATAGAGTATAGACGTAGTAGTATAGAGTATAGACGTAGTAGTATATAGTAGACATAGTAGTATAGAGTATAGACATAGTAGTATATAGAGTATAGACATAGTAGTATATAGAGTATAGACATAGTAGTATAGAGTAGACATAGTAGTATATATACTACTACGTCTATACTCTATATACTACTATGCACTCAAGTTCAACACTGCTAGATGCACAACACCACGGACCCCTAGCTGCCAGAGGTGAACCCCTTCTGCTGACTTGTTATCATTTGTAAGTCGCTTTGGACAAAAGCGATGTAAATGTAATATTATTCACATAGCTCCCTCCAGCGGATAAGAAAAACAAAACACAAACGTCGAGGGCAAGTCAATATTCAATAACGAGATCAGATCAATGCTGGATTTAATCATTCGTTTTAATACACATTTTATGAATATAAATACAATTGTCATTTGAACCTGAACTAATCTCATGCCACTGGTCGTAGAGGCTCAAGCCGGTGATTAAAAGCACTATTTATTGAACACAGCAGGGGTCCTACTAATCACCCCAAAGTACCAGAAAATACCCTAAAGTACCCCAAAGTACCCTAAAATACCCCAAAGTACCCTAAAATACCCCAAAGTACCCTAAAATACCCCAAAGTATACCCCAAAGTACCAGAAAATACGCTAAAATACCCCAAAGTATACCCCAAAATACCCCCAAAGTACCAGAAAATACCCCAAAGTATACCCTAAAATACCAAAAGTATCACGAAATACCCCAATGAACCTCAAAGTTCCCCAAAGTATACCTCAATGTACCACAAAATACTGGCTCAGAGGTAGAGCAGGTCAACTAATGATCATATGGTCAATGGTTTGGTCATTGGTTTGAATCCCAGCTCCTTCTGTTCACATGCCGAAGTGTCCTTGGGCAAGACACTGAACCCCAAATTGCTCCCAATGAGTCTGGCTGCCATTGCTCTGTGAGTGCATGTGTGAATTGGTGAAGGAGAGGCAATTATAAAGCTCTTTGTTCAGGTAGGAAAGCACTATATATGTGCAGTCCATTTCCCATTCCCAAAGTACCACATATTTTCAAAACAAATGTTTATTTTAATATATTATAATCTCCCAATGTAATAACATCTGTATTGAACACTGAACAAACCGTATAAAATAAATGTTGATAAAATCTTTTTATTTTGAATTTTCAACAATAACAACACAACAACAATAATAACAGAACAGTATAAAATGTTTGAACAAATTCCAGTAATGACGGAAGAAAAGAGACAACATGTTGTACATGACAACATAACATTCTAACGGTCATTACATTCTGTCATCTTAAACAAAAACAATATATAGAAAATGTTTGGACCCCAGGAAGAGTAGTCTCACTTTAGTGTAGACTAATGGGGATCCACAATAAAAAAAAAAAAAAAAAAAAAAAAAAAAAGGAAATCAAATCTCTTTTGAGCATGCATGAACATACCTTCACTATTCAGGCGTTAGGCGGCGGTATTGGACGTTTGCGATCTCAGACCCATTCCCAATGATAACATCAGGCTCCCTCGATGGATTATGAATGGAAATAGCGAATAAAATAATTAACAACCAAAACCCGACTTTTCTCTGGTTTGGCGCTCAAGCGATGGCGAGTTAACCCGACTTATCTCGGGTGTGGCGTCCAATGTGTTAAGGTTGACAGATCGGTGTGTAGAGTGGGAGGGGGTATTGTTGTACTGTTGTATTGTTGTACAATAATAACAACAATAATGACAGTGAAAATAATAAAAACAAAATATAAACTATAAAAGTGCATTAACTCTTATTAATTAGTAGGACCCCACAGCAGAAGTTAAAAACAAGTGGACAGAAAAGTGGAGGACGTCTCCTTCAGTCAGTCCTCCACGGCAGCGTCAGCTGTTCTGGAGAAGTACGCTGAAGGAGCGGGGAGCTGGGAACGGAACTCTGGAAACAATAAGGAGGGGGGTTAGTTATTAGGACTAAACTAATGCATTCTTATCCCAAGTGGCTCAACTCTAAATAAGTTTAACCCTTTCACTACTACCACTATGGTTAACCGTCAGTAGTGTGGTAGTGAAAGGGTTAACCTTCTGTAGTGTGGTAGTGAAAGGTTAACCTTCTGTAGTGTGGTAGTGAAAGGATTAACCTTCTGTAGTGTGGTAGTGAAAAGGTTAAACTTCTGTAGTGTGTCAGTGAAAGGGTTAACCATTATGTAGTGTCACAGTGAAAGGGTTAACCATCTGTGTGTGGCAGTGAAAGGGTTAACCATCTGTAGTGGCACAGTGAAAGGGTTAACAGTCTGTAGTGTGGCAGTGAAAGGGTTAACCATTATGTAGTGTCACAGTGAAAGGGTTAACCATTCTGTAGTGTGGTAGTGAAAGGGTTAACTCTTTGCTGTGTAGCAGTGAAAGGGTTAAAGCCCCATTTTCATTCATCTAGACCATAGGTGTCAAACTCACGGCCCGCGGGCCAAATCCGGCCCGCCACGTCATTTGATGTGGCCCCCCAAGAGCTCAGGTACAAAAAAAAAAAAAAAAATCTTTTTTACATTAATATTGGGTTAAAAAATAGCAGTGTTAAAATAATTGTGGGTTAATGCGTTAATAAAGCTTTAACTTTGACAGCCTTAGTTATTACACATTCTTACACATACATGTATGTTGAACATCTGAGGTAACAAAGGAAAAAAGCCAAAAGCACTTACTCCTCAGACATTCTTTGACAATTTTACAGCCCAAAATACAAAAAAGATCCAGGCGGAATAGGTAACAAAGGGTTGAAGAAATATTGTCTGAACTGTCAGATGCAAACTGGCTGTGTGACATAACCGAGCATCTCGCTCAATTGAATAAGAAGCTGTAGGGACGCAAACAAATCCCACCCAAAACTTGACCAATATAGTTGTGAACTGAGACAACCCTTATTTTGTTATTTTTGAGTACAGTTACAGTTGTGTGTTCATGCAGACACATAATAGCAATTTCATTACGAATTGAAAATGGGGGACCCTGATGTAAACAAGTCGAAAGTCTTTCTCTGGTCTGCATCCCCTTAACAATTGTGTGTATTGAGCTGTGCGGTATCATTAAACCACTACCGCTTTATGTACTTTAACTACTGGCCACACAGTACATGATATAGATATGATGAACACTTTCCCACCATGAAACCAAGTCCACACAAATGTATAAGTCGAATATTTAATATATAGCAAAGGGTATATACAACGTTCACTTAATGACATTTATGATTTGAATGCACTTGTAAGGCAAATGAGTATTCGTAGGCAAATCAACATTGAATGTCCAATCTCTGGTTACGCAGGAAGCAAGTATACAACCTGGTTCTTTAGGGAACTATAGCGATGGTACTTAATGATTATAGCTGGATATACTAAAGGGGGGTCCTGCTGGTTGTAAGTCAGTAGGGGGGGGGGGTTAGGAGAGCCGCCGGCGATATCCCATCTGGCCAACGATTTCTTGGGAGAATTCAGAGTGCTGAACACGGTGCCCACAGAACCTTGGTCCACAGATGAATACAGTTGGGCCCTCTTGTAGACGGTAGCTGCCGGTCCACAACGAAGAGACGTGAGGCGACCTCACTCGGGGTAGAGCGCCGTCTCACCTGGACTCCTCTCGGGGGGTAGTTCCAACACTCACCAGTGTTGGCTGTTATCCATGGCATAAATCAAAGCACCCAAAGCAAGTAGATAATCCAAGCCGTGTAGGGCTCGCCGTCGTCCGGGTAAGGTAATCCAATGTGCAGGTCCACTCGTCCTAGCCCAGAACTCCTCGGATGAAAGCACCACACGTGGTCTGCCCAGCCTGGTTAAGACTCTAGATAACGCGAGGAAACGATGGGGGTACTACTCACTGTATAACTCTAACCGAACGATGCACCATACATAATAGACTATTATTAACTTAATAGAAATACGTCCCACTCGACGGTATAGTGCCAAACTATGACAATTCAACTATTAATCCACACGATGTCTCAATGCCATTCTGAGGCCAAGTTGACCATACTGCACCACACGTGTATCGTGGGTGAGGCTTAACGTCTTGCCACTAGGTTGGAGGGTAAAGAACTAAGGGCTAAGGGACTAAAAGAAAGTTCTACTTTACTTGCGCCATATATATATGCGCTGTGAACAAATAGTACCATTCGTATTTCGCCAGACGTATTCCTACGCGGAACCGGGCTAGTAACTAGAGATGTTCCGATACCATTTTTCCCTTTCCGATCCGATTCCGATACCTAAGCTTTGGGTATCGGCCGATACCGATATTTATCCGATACCAGTGCATAAAAAAAAAAATTATATAAATTATACTTTTTTTTTTTTTTCAGATACTGTTATACTGTTTTTTAGTAATAACTAGAACGTATAGTATTTATTCAACAACAGGTGATTGTATAGATTTGTATTAGTATCATTAATCAATGAGTATGGGCTGCAGCACTGCAGATATACCCTACTCCAATGATCCACACGGACATTAAACGGTGTTGCACTCGCTACTCAGTGGCTCTGCAGATATACCCTATTCAGTCTGTAAGCTAGTGGCAGATAGAACGTTCATGTTGTGATTTTTGATGCAAAATAAATATTCAACATTCTCTTTTGAAACTCCGCCTCAGACTCTTATCCTTTGGCACTTGCTGTACTTTGCTTGCAGGTCTGCAGCCATTATTGCTGGATTATGTGAATAGCACCAACTTTAGACACGGTAACGTTATCAAGCTAAGCTAACTGACCTAGCTCGTCTTCCCGCATTGCCATTAAGATAACGTTAGTAATAGTCAGCTAACGCTAGTCCGTAGCTACTTAACTTAAATACAATTCACCGTGGGTGCATTATTGTTGATAGACGGTCACGGACAGTGTTAGGTCCTGGAGAAAGGACAGGCGATCATCTGATTTGATGTAACGTTAAAAGCGGATGTTGTTCCAACTAGCTATCTTTCCAGCTAATGCTATCATAACACCAGCCAAACACATCCCGATTCCCGTCCGAGCTCCCCGTCACACGGCACTGTCGGGGACAATGGAATTTAAGAAAGTGTATCTGCTGTTAAAATGACACAGCATCACACTTTAAAACATGTTCATTTTATAATCCTCGCTCTCCGCAGGACTCGGCAGGAGATAAATTACATCATGGGATCGGAGGCTAGAATTTACGTGTACTCGCCGATACCGATACCAGCATTTTAGGCAGTATCGGCGGCATTTCCGATACCAGTATCGGTATCGGAACAACTCTACTAGTAACGACATGTTCGTCGGCACGATTGAACTTGAACCAAGGGGCTTGGCTGCTGGCGCCAAGTTCTTGTCCAATGAGAGAATGAAACTATTATGGGCTGTTAGTAGACTAAAGGGATATTCAGTGTATATGTACAAGGAATATACAAGGGATATCAAACGATATACAAATACTATTAAATATATATCCATAAATAAATATATATATTCGGTTTAATCTGATCCTTCACAACAGTACCCATTCTGCAATCTGTTAATTAAAGTTAATTAAACTATCTTCCATTAGTTGGATGTATGGCCTCTGCAAGGTTGTGTGCAGCCATTTGTTTTTGTAACATCTGCTACATCTGTCTAAGGCTGAGCCCGAACGTTCGAACGTTCAAACGTTCGTTCGTTAAGCTGACATTCGGACTTTAATTAATGGGTTCGAACGTTCGGTGAAAAGAAATAAAGCAGGCGCAACGACGGTGAGGCGATGTGAAGCGGCGCGTCCCCCGAGTGAGATCGCTCGGCTCAACCAGTATGGTCTCTGCCGGGCTGTTGCTGGATACTCAACCAGAGCTCTAGTCTCAACCAATGCAATAGAACAATTTTGATTGAATGACAGGCGATTCTGCCAATTACGTCACACCGCTTGCACCCGCCTCTGCTGTTACCACCAATCGGCAAGCGTTTATTATTTTTTTTACTTCCGGCAATGCCGCCATTGATCTGCTTGAGAGAAGCATTAACGTAGCGTTAGCTCCCCGCCGAGGAAGTAAAAGTCGTAACAACTTTCCATAGGTGAACCTGCGGAAGGATCATTATTGCCTTTTTCGGCCACGGAGCGCGAGCTTCATGGCGGGAGGTGGTTGCGTTGGAAACAACTCTGGCCGAGGCGGCAGGCGTGTTGGGAGACCGGCGGAACCCCCGCGCCGGTGTCTCTCTGTCTCTCTGCCGTCCCCCGTCAGAGGTAGACGGTGGAAGGAGCCGAGGCGCGCGCCTCTCTGCTTTGTTTAATTACATGTTTACATGAACAGCCACCACTATAAACAACATGTTTTTTCACCAATAGATTATGCAATGCCGCCCTCCGTAGGATCTATAATAATAAAAAAAAAAAAATTATATAAAAAAAAGAAAAGGAATAAATTTACAAAAAACAAACGTTCGAACGTTCGTTCGATACACCCTGGCGAACGTCCGAACCCTAAAAACAGGGTTCGGGCTCAGCCTTACATCTGTCCCACGTGTTCTTTGCAGCTCACAGTTGTTAGTTCTGCCCCTCTTGACTGTGACAAAAAGGTTTTGAACAAACTTAATGTCATAGCTTGTATTTGATGATATTCTTCTTTGTTATTTACTTGAATGGTTTGATCATTGATTGGTGGAGTAATATGGGGTTCTGATAAACTAAAATTATTTGTTAAAATAACATAAGCTAACATATATTTTTACATTTATGCAAATGAATATGCAATATGTATAACTTGAATAAGTAATAAATACAGAAACACCATGTTTAACAATATGTAAATGTGTAGCTACATTTATTTTACATTACATTAACATTTATACGGTCTTTGGCCCTTTGAGGGCAACCATAATGCTGATGTGGCCCTCTGTGAAAATTTGTTTGACACCCCTGATCTAGACCATCTAGCGCAGGGGTAGGCAACCCTAGGCACGCGTGCCTGCATAGGCACGCGGGGGCATTTTCATAGGCACAGGGGGCAGCAGTAAAATATATATATATATTTTTTTTTTTTTTTTTTGTTAATATTATAGTGACATTTTTTATTTATCTTGTTGAAATCCTCCCACAGGTTCTTTTTACTACCACATATTTAATTGAGACCCTTTATTTGTTTATTATTTCAATTTAGCTGGAAATACATTGCTACATCATTCAGTAACATTTGCAGAGCCTTATAACAAAAACATTATTACGGTCACCATTGTGACCAGTGGGATTATTCAACACATTTTATTATTTATTTTTCTATTTCATTGAACATTGCACATGTTAAGCCATTTTTTTTACTCAAAATGTGAGTATTACCAAGTCAACTTGTGTTCTTAAAACAATGACAATAAACATAGTTTTATTAGGTTGAAATAATGTGGTTGTGTACTTATTTTTCTGTTAACTTATTATGGATTGAAAACTGAAAACCTTAATGCACAGTAACTGAACTCAATATTTTTAAGTTCTGGTAACTTATTATTATTATTATTTTTACAGTGTAGTCTTGCGATCAATCAAAACTTATTTACACGATATACCTCACATTCACCCTCCATTCACATCCTGGTGTTCTCCTGGTGTTATCCATTAGGCCTGTAGGTGGAGCTATGACAGCACATAGCTCGATGGTGTGTGATGTGTCCAAAAATGAATGGGCAAATGTGAGTGAAATGGTCGCACTGTATGCAGCTGTTTGTCTGCATTGCATTCCCCCCCCCCCCCCCCCAACTCAGATTTAGGGTTGATACAACCATCATAATAATATTGTTAATAATAACAATAATGATGTAATAATGTAAAAATGATCATTAAAAAGACCCGATTATGAGAAAAAAAATTACGATGCATGGAATATTGTTGAGGCACACTAGTTACAACTATATTTCAAACAGGCACTCCATGTCAAAAAGGTTGCTGACCCCTGATCTAGCGTGACCTGTGGCCGGGTGCATGAGGACACTAACATGCTGACCGGCTGAATGCACCTTATTAGTTCTACCGATGGTAGATCTGTATTACTTATTATTAGTGCTGTCAATCGATTAAAATATTTAACTCAATTAATCGCATGATTGTCCATAGTTAACTCGCAATTTAATTGCATATTTTTCTTTACCATAAACTGATATTTTTCAAGTTTTAATACTCTTATCAACATGAGTCAACAAATGCTTGCTTTATGCAGCCATTTAACACAAAGGGATGACTCATTGCAAATTTGCATCAAATTCAAAACAGAGTGATGCACAAAATAACTTAAAAGAAAATAATATTTTAAAACAATGAATAAAGTGCATGAAATAATAGGGGAAAGAAAACGTTAGGAACGTGTTACATTAACCCACACAAGGGCTGAGAACACAGACCCCCGCCCCCACCTCTCTCTCTCACACACACATACACTCTCCCAGCTCTCTTTCTTTCTTGCCCCTTCCTCATCTCTCTCACCCTCTCTCTCTCTCTCTCTCACACACACATACACTCTCCCAGCTCTCTTTCTTTCTTGCCCCTTCCTCATCTCTCTCTCTCTCTCTCTCTCTCTCTCTCTCTCACACACACACACACTGAGTCAGAAACAAACATAGTATCAATGAGAGTATCAATAATACACCTGAGTGAAGTCTAATAAAAAAAGTTTTAAAGTTTTAAAAAAAACAATATATATATATATATTTATTTTTGAAAAAGTTACTCGTGAGTTAAAAAAATAGTGGCGTTAATAGAATCGGGCGATAACGCGTTAACTTTGACAGCCTTACTTATTATGTTTGGCTGGTTGTTAGCTAGCCATGAGCCTTATGTTCATGATTATTGAACTGTTAACTCAGGAGTAGCTTATTACAATTGTAGTGTTGATGTTAATTGTTGAACGTTAACGGGTTGGCCAGTTGTCAATCAGTGGGGGGGTGGGGGGATTCTTGGGTGGAGGGGACACTTTGTCATTACCAGGCAGCAGACTATATAGGATATATACAAATTATTATTAATATACATATATATATTTTTTTATAAATGTTTTCCTCAGTGAAAAAAACAATGACAGTGAATTTTCTTTTTTTCAAAAATGTCCAAGTGACAGCTCTGAGCTCTCTGACCTGGCCTGATCCCATAACTGCACATAATGGCCAGCTGTCAATCACTCACTGCAAAAATAGTGCACGGGTTGGGCTTAAGAATATAATTATCCAATCAAAATAGGGTATTTGAGTTTAAAAAATGCGGGTAGTGAGGTTCAGCACACTTGATTGATTGGCGTTCACGTCGTGCCACATTGTGTTGACAAACTTAAGATCCAATCAGAGAATGGTGCCAGATAATGCTACGGAACTGCACCTGGGCTGTGGCGTCAATATGTTCTAGATTTTTCTGTCATCATCTCACGTGTGCAATTTGCCTGGAAAGAGACTGACATCGACAGAAGAAGACTCATTTGCCTAATATAATAATTCATATTTTAAGATCTTTATTCAATTGTTGAACCTCATCAACTTATTGTGCACTGCATCGCACAACCAATCGCACGTATTGCTGGCCGCATGTAAGTCTGCTGCTGTAGGTATCGGGTGTTCAAAGTTTGCAAGAGAGGTACAAAGCACGGCGTCATGGCTATTGTTTACACTTTCCATGGGAATGGGATTAGTGTCTCGAGTCGGAATATTCAACGGAAGATGAGATCGGTCGAGTTGGCAATGCTTTTGTGTTGACTTGAATCGCTTGGGTGACCAGTTTCTACAGTCCCGAAAATGGAACGTTTCACAAAAGACTGTTTGCATTTTTGGATTTACAACATTGAACGAAATATCGAAGGATGGATTTTATTTACAAGTGTGATCTGAAGGGACTGGGACACTATTTCTTCGTAAAAAAGTACATCAAATGGTGAGTGGATTAAAAAAAATATATATATATATATATTGGATCGCTGCGTCCATTGTGTCAGTGACGTGTGTGTGGCTGAAATGTGTGCGTTTACTTTCGAATTACCCACATAATTGTCCTTTTAAGTGTTACTGTACATAAAACCCATCTGTGGCCTTGTGCAGAGGAAGGTGGTAAAGACATGTTAGAGGAGAGGAAGGGATGCTATGTGTCTTTCTGGTCATCACCAGCTGTTCCTGAAGTCTGGGGCCAGGCGGATGTTTCTCAGGAAGTTTGTCAGAAGGTTATGGGAAGCTCCTTCAGATAAAATCGGTTCCTGAAGTTCAGCAGCTTGTTTTCACTGTGCTACTCTTATTCACATTTCCCTCGATATTCCAATGTACAGTTGTGCTTGTACAGTTGTAGTTTCCCCCACCCCGCCTACCCACTCAACCACCTCCAATGTACAGTTCCCCACCCCCCCCCCCCCACCTACCCAACCTCCTCCAATGTACAGTTTCTACGTCAAATGTATATACATTCTTTTTTTAGACTCTTTTTGTATCACAAACAGTACTGTATTTGCAAATCTGGTATGTCTAGATGTAGCAGTACTGTCTATCTGTATGTCGTGTATGTCATATATGTTATGATGAATTGAAAATGGGGGACCCTGATGTAAACAAGACGAAAGTCTTTCTCTGGTCTGCATCCCCTTAACAATTGTGTGTATTGAGCTGTACTGTACTGTACCCATTCTGCAATCTGTTAATACAATTTTCAATCAATCAATCAAACCCTCGACGCTGAGCTGCTTTCCTGTTTTCTCAGAAAGTTGCCTCCACTCACAGAAACAACAGTTCAGTCTGTGTGATAGTGAGGCCTTTTGATTACAAAGATATTTCTGGGAAGGGTCAGGAGAGCATCCTAGTGATCACGAATCAAGCCCTTTCCTATGGCATTCAGATTATTTGTTGTTTTTGAGAAATGAACACAAACCTGTAGAATTTGTTTGCAACTGTAAAACAGTTCAAAGTGGTTTGGATTGGAAGCATTTCTCACAAGACACTCACATATTCTTCCAGACATCAGAAATAAGAATAAGAACTGTTTGAATGGTTTTGTATGTTACCAACTGTCAACTTCTCACAGAATGTTTAGAATCTTTCTTCCAGCAAGACAGCAGGTAACCATGGTAACCACTCCATAAACATCCCACGCAGGGCAAAGATACACCGCATACTCAATCAAAACCTTCAACAAATTGACCTGATCTGCTTTTATTTTTCAAAGAGCATAAATCTGTAAAGACACATCAAATGCCAAAAAAAGCATGTACCATTGACTCGGAATGGTCTGTTTTATTGAAATCGGCACAGCAGTAGTTTGTTTATACTTCAGAAGTATGATATTTAAACATGGTCCCCAAAATGAATGGAAGCGAATGAGGAGCCTGACACCTGAGAGGAATGGGGGTGTTGCAGCCTTGGGGATGTTTTAAAAATATAATTTAATATATAATATAATAATTTGTGCTTCACCAAAAAATTTGGTCAGCAGCCGCCACTGATACACAGTCACACATATATCTTTAAATAAATGTTATGTTTATTTAAAAAGATATGTTTTACAAATTAACTAAAAAAGGCATTTTTTTTCGATTTTAATTCCCTATTCAATCTCAGGGAGCTGTGTGTTGCCTGAAAAATGCATAGTGGGAATCTGAAAGTGCAGTACCGGCTGCATCCTACCAGGCGGCAGTATCGAGCACCATTTCTACCATTGTATCCTGGGCTGTGGAATGACCCCAGGTCTCGGATTTCATTTATTCTTCTCAGGGAGGCGCACAGTTCTGCCGGTTACATCGAAGCCCATCAACTATGCTTGATCCGTATGTTATGGTTGTTTATGCCGTCGACCAAATGGGGATTGGATCTACCAGATAGCGATCAAGAAATTGGAATATTCTTTTTGGATCACTCCCGGCCAAAGGTAAGGGCGATTTGACGTCAATTCTAACCTGATCCTGACTTCCGGTTTAGCTTGAGAATGGAGTAGGTCGCTTTGGTTAGAGCTCCTCTCCCGTTATTTTTATTTTGCTTTTAAAAGCCTCTTTTTACACCACCAATGCGTTTAAACCTCGACGTATATATCAACTGAGATCTTCAACTAACTATATTGACTGAAAGAATCAAGATGGCAACAAGAAAAGAGAAACGGGGAACTAAATCAACTGCAGACGATCCGATAGTGGATATGGGTTCCGTGCGTGACAGAGCAAGAGAAATCGAGACAAAAACAGCCGAGACTGCCACCTCATCCACCGCCACCGCAACCACCGCAGATATAGAATCTCTTGCTAAGCTAATAAAGACCTTAACCGATAAAGTTGAAGCGAACACAGAAGCTATCGAATCCAACATCGAAGAGTTAAGGGCAGCGGCTGGTAAACATATCGAACGTACTGCAGCAGTGGAAGCCTGCTTGGTCGAACACACGCAGAGATTCGATGTGATTGACGATACCATAGATGAAAACGACAAGAAGCTAACGGCTAAGATTGATGAAAACAACGAGAAGCTAACAGATAAGATTGATGAAAACAACGAGAAGCTAACAGCTAAGATATTCGAGCTCGAGTACCAAAACCGTGGGGGCGGGGGTCTGTGTTCTCAGCCCTTGTGTGGGTTAATGTAACACGTTCCTAACGTTTTCTTTCCCCTATTATTTCATGCACTTTATTCATTGTTTTAAATTATTATTTTCTTTTAAGTTATTTTGTGCATCACTCTGTTTTGAATTTGATGCAAATTTGCAATGAGTCATCCCTTTGTGTTAAATGGCTGCATAAAGCAAGCATTTGTTGACTCATGTTGATAAGAGTATTAAAACTTGAAAAATATCAGTTTATGGTAAAGAAAAATATGCGATTAAATTGCGAGTTAACTATGGACAATCATGCGATTAATTGAGTTAAATATTTTAATCGATTGACATTCGTATAGTGGGCCTGGATGAGTCAGTGAGCTGTATACAACCCGATGTCTCGTTTGCGGCAGCGTTAGTCCAAATTCTGGGACCAGATATCCTCTCTATGTCACCTGAAGTAGATCAGTGCTACAGAATTGGCACCCGAAACAACAACACCAATAACAAGCCTAGGGTGGTTATTGCTAGCCTACGTCAAGTTGGAATAAAAGATATGATTATCCGGGAGGCACGGATGAAGAAGGCTACTCTGAAATACAACGGGAAACCAGTTTATTTCTACGAGGATTACTGCCGTGAAGTTGTAACTTTACGAGCCCGTTACAAATCAGCAATGTCTCTACTTGATGAGAAAAGGTTCAAGCCCACACTGCGGCACCCTGCAAAGCTTTCCATCATCGATAAAAATGGAATGAGGGTCCAGCTCTCCTCACCGGAAGACGCCGAGGACTACATGGTGGACCCACAACACGGAGGATATACTAATACGGTCTTATTATTTTTTTCTGATTACTTCGTTATGGATTAAACACCAAACGGCGTCAAATAAATGTTGATAACCTTGATTTATAAATAGGTTAATATGCGACGCTGGATACCATATTTCTTTAATGGTTCGCTATATCTGGGCCCGCTAGATTTATGAGTTTTATGCAAGTCATTGTGCGGTGCCCTGTTGTTGACATATGGGAATATTCTGGATCTTTTTCAACGTTCGGTTTTTCAGTCACGGCACCCTTCATGTGTTTATAGGTCTCACCCTCTGGCCTCTGAAGTTGCTAATGTCTTTTTTATTTGGGCCTCACAGGGTTAAAAGTACCCTGTGAGACCCACGGTTGCAAAATTACAAAATCACTTTTAGCCATTTAAAAAAAGAATGTTTATTTAAAAAATGTTAAGCACATGTATAGTCAATTGGTCCTGTTGTTCAGCCTCACAATGCTATTTGATAGTAAATGTGTTTATGTCCCACCCTCTGGCCTCTGAAGTTGCTAATGTCTTTTTAATTTGGGCCTCACAGGGTTAACCTCTTAAGCCCGAGATATACAGTAAAAGTGTATATTTTCAGCATTACGTTTGTTTACCAATTATTTTAACTGTTATTAGTGAAATATAAGATTATAGAAATCTCAGGGCATTGAGTCGGAAACCGGCGCATATTGACAGGAGAAAGTGGCACAGCTACACAGTGAGTGTAGTCTTTTGAAGGAAGAGACTCAGGGCTTTCGAATTTCGAAAAACTACCCTACCCAGCTCACACCAGCCCCTGTCAATCATCTAACTTCTGGATTTACTTTTTTATTTCTCTTATTTTTTGGGATTATCTCCCACAAACCTGAACGTTATTGCCATAAAACAGAACGCAGTTTGTTTCTCTACCTTTCTGTGAACGTCTTGCAAAAAACGGTGTTGCAATACGATGAAAAATGGTGGAGAAATGTACATTATAAAAAAGATGGCAGAATTCAGTACTGCATCTACAAAACCTTCTGTATAATCATCTTCCCTTTATTCATTTGCTTAGATTTTTCAGGTCTGGTCAATTTTAGCATGGTGTTATTCACAGTCAAAGATATTTAATTTTTTTTAAATAGAATTGATATTCTCCTTTGGTTCATTACAATTTACTCAAGCCTAGTAACAGACACTATTTCTGACACTGATCTATATGTCCCTAGATTCAGATACCAAGAACATGCAGATGGACCATTTTTAAATGTTTATTCTACGTCCTTATGGAATGAGTGACATAAAAAAAAAAAAATTAAAAAAAAAATATATATATTATAATCTCTTTTTTTTCTTTTTTTTTATGGATGGAAGAGCCGCACATTGACGGGCAAAGAGCCGCATGCGGCTCGCGAGCCGCGGGTTGGCCACCCCTGATCTAGGTGTTTAGCAAAGTTCTTTTAAGATTTAAGTAAATGTTCTCTACTCTTTGAGGTTTCTCTAATTTAGTCCAATACCTCTCTTTTATTTCTCGGTGTGTTTTTTTTTTTTTAAACTTTGGCCATTCCCCTGGCTCTTTTATGTGTTTATCACATTTATACTGGTCAAGGATGACCGACAGAAACAGGCTGAAAGGGTTCAGATGGGGGGGAAGACACTCTGGGAAAGGCACGGCTGCAGTCGGGATTCGAACTCGCTAAGCCCCAGATCCGTGACGAGCACGGTTGTCCACGGCGCTGAAATAGCGCTCGCGGTACGTGGTGAGCTACTGGAGCTCCCCTTCTCGGTGTGTTTTAACTTACACATGTTCGTATAAGGTTTAAGTGAATATACTATGATATTTGAGGCATATATGGCAATTTGCATAGGAAAATTAAGGATGAATTGCTCGATCTGGGCAGACTGGTCGTGTACTTTAGAGGGAGGGAGGGAAATGGGGATAGGGGATTATATGTATGCGTCTTCTATATGTTTGTTATGCTCAAGCACGGCTCTCAACAGGACCTCAATAGTTGGATATATATCCATTATAAATCGTTACTCCAGACGAATTACACACAGAAGTACTGCAACATGTTTAGATTATGGCTAGTTTGAATATATTGATTTGGAATACTGGGGGTCTAAGCATGCAACATAAACGCAAAAGCGTGCTTACATTGATGAAAAACAAACCGGTTGATGTGGCTCTTTTAAGCAAAACGCACGTTATATTGGCTGACAATGGTAAGCTGGCGGATAAAATATATCAAAACATAAGCGACTACCACCTCATCCACCGCCACCGCAACCACCGCAGATATAGAATCTCTTGCTAAGCTAATAAAGACCTTAACCGATAAAGTTGAAGCGAACACAGAAGCTATCGAATCCAACATCGAAGAGTTAAGGGCAGCGGCTGGTAAACATATCGAACGTACTGCAGCAGTGGAAGCCTGCTTGGTCGAACACACGCAGAGATTCGATGTGATTGACGATACCATAGATGAAAACGACAAGAAGCTAACGGCTAAGATTGATGAAAACAACGAGAAGCTAACAGATAAGATTGATGAAAACAACGAGAAGCTAACAGCTAAGATATTCGAGCTCGAGTACCAAAACCGTGGGGGCGGGGGTCTGTGTTCTCAGCCCTTGTGTGGGTTAATGTAACACGTTCCTAACGTTTTCTTTCCCCTATTATTTCATGCACTTTATTCATTGTTTTAAATTATTATTTTCTTTTAAGTTATTTTGTGCATCACTCTGTTTTGAATTTGATGCAAATTTGCAATGAGTCATCCCTTTGTGTTAAATGGCTGCATAAAGCAAGCATTTGTTGACTCATGTTGATAAGAGTATTAAAACTTGAAAAATATCAGTTTATGGTAAAGAAAAATATGCGATTAAATTGCGAGTTAACTATGGACAATCATGCGATTAATTGAGTTAAATATTTTAATCGATTGACATTCGTATAGTGGGCCTGGATGAGTCAGTGAGCTGTATACAACCCGATGTCTTTGATGAATTACACACAGAAGTACTGCAACATGTTTAGATTATGGCTAGTTTGAATATATTGATTTGGAATACTGGGGGTCTAAGCATGCAACATAAACGCAAAAGCGTGCTTACATTGATGAAAAACAAACCGGTTGATGTGGCTCTTTTAAGCGAAACGCACGTTATATTGGCTGACAATGGTAAGCTGGCGGATAAAATATATCAAAACATAAGCGACTACCGCCCTGTAGCTCTCACCTCATGAAGTGCTTTGAGAAGCTAGTGAAGGGCTACATCTGTTCCTCCCTCCCCATCAACCTGGACCCCCTGCAATTTGCATACCGCCCTAACAGGTCCACGGAGGACGCCATAGCCCATGTGCTGCACACAGCAGCATCACACCTGGACAAGAGGCAGGGGAACTATGTGAGAATGCTGTTCATCGACTACAGCTCAGCATTCAATACCATAGTCCCCTCCAAACTCATAGCCAAGCTCAGGGACCTGGGCTTGAACTATGACCTCTGCCAGTGGGTCTTGGACTTCCTGACAGGCAGACCCCAGGTGGTAAGAGCAGGCAACTGCACCTCCTCATCCATCACGCTCAACATAGGGGCCCCCCAGGGCTGTGTTCTGAGCCCCCTCCTCTACTCCCTGTACACACATGACTGCGTGGCACAGCGGAACAACACAATCATCAAATTTGCTGATGACACAGTAGTGGTGGGCCTGATCTCTGCCAACGACGAGAGGGCCTACCTGGAAGAGGTAGAGAATCTGTCACAGTGGTGTCAGGAGAACTGCCTCTCCCTGAACGTCAGCAAAACAAAAGAGATGATTGTGGACTTCAGGAGGTCGGGGGTCAAGGACTACAGCCCCCTCAGCATCGACGGGGCACCGGTTGAGAGAGTGAACAGTTTTAAGTACCTCGGAGCCCACATATCCGAGGACTTGACATGGACCACACACATTGACAGTGTTGTGAAGAAGGCACGACAACGCCTCTACTTCCTCAGGCGCCTAAGGAAGTTCCAAGTCAGTCAGAAGATCCTTAAGAACTTCTACTCATGTACAATAGAGAGCATCCTGACTGGCAACATCACCTCCTGGTTTGGGAATAGCACTGCACAAGACCGTAGCAGACTACAAAGAGTGACACGTTCAGCCGAACGCACAATTGGAGGGGGGCTTCCCACCCTCCAGAACATTTACAACAAGCGGTGCAGGGGTAAGGCTAAGAGAATCATCAAGGACTCCAGCCACCCGAACAACTGCTTCTTTGAACTGCTGCGGTCAGGCAAGCGATACCGGAGTCTCAAGGCGAGCACAGAAAGACTCAGAATAAGCTTCTATCCCCAGGCCATCAGGCTGCTCAACGAACAATAAACACTATGCAACAAATCAAATGCACACAGCACACACATCCACATGCACACACTCACTTTAAACAAACAACACACTGCAGCACCCACTCTCCACACTTTAGATCACCTAAACACACTTTATATTTATTGGTAAAGGATTTGCACTACAACTCGTACACCTTACTGTAAATTGTACCTAAATTATACCTCATCCCATTTCTGCTTTGCACTATATAGTATTGTATATTAGTACATTGCATAGTATATTGTATATTGTATGGTAACTCAGTTACTTCTATTCTGCATCGAACATTGTACATATGTCTATACTGAACACTGTGACCTCTATTTTTACTTCTATTTTACATGCTATACTATTTTATTTCATACTTATCTTGTCTAGCACAGTCTCTGGAGCGTAACAGTAAGAAGCATTTTGTATAAAAGTATTCTGTACTTCTGTATGACAACTATTAAAGAAACTTGAAGCTACTCATCTTTTGGAACTATATCTCGTGGTGTAGCTATAGTTGTGAAACGAGGGTTGAATATTAAATTGTTGGACGTATGGTCTGATGCAGACGGACGAGTAACCATTGCTAAAATAGAATACAGTAACAGGAAAATCGCTTTGGTAGCGGCTTACGCCCCTAATCTTTACGATGCTAACTTCTAGAACAATGTTGGCTCTACCTGAGTATTCATTTATAACTGGTGCGGATTTTAATGCCATCTGGGATCCCGTGATTGATAAATCTAATACCACCACTTCCAATGATCAGAAACAGGCCTCTAATGCATTACAGGCTTGGGCCAAGGATACAGGTGTAAATGATCTGTGGCGACTACTCAACCCAAGGCCCGAGAGTACTCTTTTTTTCTCAGGAAGACACAAGACATTTTCTAGAATAGATTATGTTTTTGCTTCCCCTAGACTATTTGATAGCTTTGACGTGGAATTGGTACCCAGTGCACTATCAGATCACAGCTATTTACTCCTAAATGGCTCTTTTAGTAGAATGACTTCCCGAGCACCAAGATGGCGTTTTAACCCGTTCAATTTACAATTCAACATTAAACTAAATGATTTCCTAAAGAGTAATGCGGGTTCGGTACAAGACCCCAGAATGTTATGGAGATCGGTAAAGGGTTTTATTAAGGAAAACACTACTGTCTTTTCCTCCAACCTCCGCAAGAAACATCAATCCAAATTGGTAGAACTGGAAATGCTACACTCGTCGTTATTCTCCTCCTTACAACGCAACTACTCATGTCAATTGGAGTCGCAAATCAAAGTGTTAAAAAAAGAGACAACAATCTGAATTTCAAATACGCAGTACAAGACAACATTATTACTTTCATGGCTCTAAACCGAGTCACCTACTAGCTATGAAGATACGATCCAATGCACAATTTGCTGATATACCCGCTATTAAGGACCAACAGGGACTTGTTACTGACCCCAAGAAAATCAACGAGACGTTTAGTGCATTTTACTCTAACCTATAGGGGGGTCCTGAGGGGGGGGGGGGGGGGGGGGGGGGGGGGGGGAGAGCATAGGTATTGTATTGTATTTATTATATTTTAATTAGAGGTGGGCATAGATTTTTTTAATCTAGATTAATCCATCTGCAATCCTGGATTTAATCTAGATTAAAATGGCTCAAAAAAATTAAAAAAAAACCTGCCGAAGGCATTCAAAATATGTGTGTTCTACCCAAATAATTACCAGAAGTAAGTCCTTACTTTTTCGTTCCTCCTTATGTTTCTCAGGCCAGGTGGCCCATTACACCATGAGCCCATCTCCCGTTTCCAAAATGCATTACAGACTGTTTGAAAAAGCTGTTTTGCTATGATAATTGGTAATGAAATATCAAAATAATGTTCAATAAGATGTACTTGTGTTTAATAAGTTGTTTTATTCAGAAGTTAACACAAATAAATAATATTACCAGTACAGTATCTAGCACACTCTCAGGAGCAAAACAGAAAGAATAATTTCAAACTTGAACTATGTGACATGGCTTGAATCAACTGCTCCAGTGGAGTTGCTCAGTGGCCAATGGTGTCAACTGTGGTTGTACTGGGCAGCTCCCAGGTGTGAATGGAACTGTGTGAATGTGAAGCAGGGCGTTCCTGAAAAAGAGCATCTGTGCTCAGCGAACCTACCCTGGGTAAATAAAGGTAAAAAAAAAAAAATGTAAAAAAAAAAAAAGGTTTTTTTAGATTAATGCGTTAATTATATTATCGCGCGATACTAGTATAGCGTTAACGCAGCACGTTAACGCCGTTAACGGCCCAGCTCTAATTTTAATCTACATTTACCTTGATTTAAGTACTGGACTGTCATTATTGTTATTATGCGTCAATCATAGTCCTGTGATTTATTGTGGATTTCTACTGTTTATGTATTGTGTATCTGGTTTTATGTAAAAAAAGGAGAAAATAAAAAAACATTTGTTAAAAAAAAAAATTCTAGCATGATCCTGCAATGCATCGGGCTGATAACCATTTTTAGTGTTCAATGCGAATGCCGTAATCGACGATCGAATAATCAGAAACGACCCCCCCCCCCCCTTTCATGCATTCATGATGGAACATAATACCTATAATGTGGATTTGAATCCGGAACAGTGGCGGGTTCAGGCGAGGAATGCTAGCGTCTACAATGTAATCGACGTATAGGGCTGTAAGAGCCAAACCTTGAAAGTTTATATTTTGAATATATTTGTATTCTATATATTTAGAAAACGAGCAGTAGTTTAATTTGTAATGCTGTGGTATGCTATAAGCCATATTTATAGTTTAGTTGCGAATTATTTCTAAGAATTAACATTACATGTACGTTAGATGTGTTACTGCGCATGTGCGAGAGTCTTTATATGCAGTGAACTTGAAGTGCCTAGTTAGTAGTGAGACAGTGCCCATGCAGTATAGAAGCACATAACTTTTTGACCGTAGTCCAAAACGTAGTCCAAAACGTAGTCCAAAACGAAGTCCACCGATCCTAATTCGATCTATATCCTGTTGAAGAATGATGTTGTATATTGTGTGACTGCCCAAAGAAAGTAAAGAACCTTCAAACTTAATCCTGGAGTCCGTGAGTGTACATCATAACTGTGGATACAGATTTGTATTAGCCATTGGACACGAGTGTGAAACTTTTTGCTGCACGCACTGAAAACGAAATGGTAAACGAAACTCAGAAGAAATTCTGCCATTACATTAGTCAAAAAGTTGTCTAACCAAGAGGAAATATTGCTATTGACATCGTTATCAAGAAAATAAACTGGCTATTGGAGGAGTTAGTTAAAGAAGCCCCTCGTTGACGACGAAAGCAGGAGCTAACAACGATCAGCATGTGTGACGTGACGACAGCTATAGAAACGAACGTTACTTTGCTGAGCTAAACTGGATGACGACGTTGCTAATAGCAAAGGCAAGAACAGAAAAACGAAACAAATAAGAACATTGTGCACAGTGCATGTCAACTGAATAAAAGAAGTGTATAGTGTCTCATGTGACACCTGAAGAACTTAAAGAGTTAAATCATTACCGTTCTCTTCTCACGGTGTATCTTCGCATCAATAACAACCAAGATGGACGGTGAAACTGCAGCGAAACTCACGGAGCCTGAGCCAGAGGGTGCAGTTACACAGAATGTCCGCAAGAGGGAGCTAACACCCAAGGGATTAGAGGACAAACTGACTGGGCTTATAAAAGCCAGAAGATGCAAGCTAGGACAATTAACTGCAAAGTCAAACGAAATAGAAAGTCTTCTGGCAAATGAAGAAGAACAAGCCCCTGATATAACTATTGTGCAAAGGGAAATAAGAATGTATGACACATTCTATCAAGAATTTACACACGTTAATCACTTGGTGCTGTTATATCTCAGTGATGAAGAAGAAAAGAATGCTGATCAAGACCTGTGGTTTCAGCCTAAAGCAGATAAATGTGAACAATTTATCACAAAGATACAAGAATGGATTCAGGCTGCAATATGTAACAATGAGGTGACAAGTAAGGACAGTGTGTCTAATGCAGCCACAGGTGCTTCTACTACAAGTTCAGCACGCATTAAAGAAGAAGCAACCAGAGCTGCCCTCATGGCACAGAAGACAGCCCTGGCAGAAATGCAGGCATTAGACAAAAAAGAAGCAAAGCTTAAAGCTGAACGGGAACAGTTAGAGATCAATACAGCTCTAGCAGTATCCAATGCAAAGATCAAAGTGTATCAGGACTGTGAGGAACAGCGGAGCAATGTGAGCAGGAACAAACGCGCGTCGACTACGCTGCGCCAGGTAAAATCGGAGTCTGGAGCTGGGTATGGCTGCACGAGTGGCGCCCAACCCGCCAAGCCACAAAAGAAAGAAACTTCCACGTTTCCAGTGAAAAGTACTTCCAAGCAAAAACATACTCATCTGAGACCTGATACAGAACAATGTGATGATCATCAACTACACGATGACAGTTCGCAACAAATGGACAGTGCTAGAGAAATGTATCGGCTCATGCAGCGACAGACAGACCTCGCTGAAATGCTCGCAAAGAACCAGGAGCTCTCTCGTTTGCCACAAAGAGACGTGCCAGTGTTCAGTGGAGAACCATTAGAGTTCAGATCCTTCATGAGAGCTTTCAATCATGCTATTGATGCACGAGCCGACAGCAGCGCTGACAAACTGTACTTCTTAGAGCAGTACACCAGAGGGGAACCACAGGACCTCGTGAAGAGCTGCCACCATATGACTGCAGTGCGTGGATATGCAGAGGCAGTGAGACTGCTTCATGAACGTTACGGAGACCCGCTGAAGATCGCAGACTCTTTGATCAACAAGGCTTGCAAGTGGCCGTTGATAAAGTCAGAGGATGGGAAAGCCCTCAGCGCTTTTTCAGTGTTTCTTGTGAGCTGTCGCAACGCTATGGAAGATGTCGATTACATGGAAGAGATGGACAATCCGACGACCATGAGGGCGGTTGTTGCTAAGCTGCCATTCAAGATGAGAGAGAGATGGAGAGTTCATGCATATGACCTTCAAGAACGCCGTCGGAGGCGAGCCAAGTTTACAGATCTGGTGAGCTTCGTAGATCGCCAAGCAAAGATCACATCTGACCCTCTCTTTGGAGATCTCGACTCTGCAACAGCGGACAAGAAAGATACAAAGAAACCTCAGCACGGAAAGAAAGATCAAAGAGAAGCTAAAAGGGGAAGCAGCTTCGCTACCAGTGCTGAACAAGTGGATGATGAAAAAGGTGAATCATCAAAATCAAAGGATGCTACATACTTCAACCGTGCCTTTACAAAGCCATGTGTGTTCTGTGAGAAAGGTCACACCCTGGAAGAATGTCGCAAGCTAAGAGACAAACCACATAAGGAAAGAGTGGAGTTTCTGAAGAGGAACGGCTTCTGTTTCGGCTGCCTGGTGAAAGGCCACCTTAGCAAGGAGTGTAAAAAGAAAATGACATGTGAACACTGTTCCATGAAGCATCCCAGCATGCTACATTTTGCAAGGCAAGACAAAGGTGCAAAGGAGAAGACAACAGAAGTTGCCTCAAAAGAAGATGAACCCGCCTCCCAAGCCAGTACAGAGGAAAACAAAGTGTTAAGTGCCTGCACTGGGGCCGGAGACAACTGCGTGCTCGCCATAGTGCCAGTCAGAGTAAAGAACAAGAAAAGCAACAAAGCTGTGGAGGTCTATGCATTCATGGACCCAGGCAGCTCTGCAACGTTTTGTACAGAGACACTGGCAGAGCGATTGAACATTCAAGGCAGAAAGACGGAGCTAGTGCTAAGCACCATCAATGCAAAGCGAGTGGAGAGTTACATCCTCACTGACTTGGAAGTTAGTGGGTTAGAGGAGAATAACTTCATTGAACTGTCCAAGGTGTTCACACAGAGGAACATCCCCGTCTCCGTGAAGAACGTTCCACAACAAAAGGATGTTGACAAATGGCCGTACCTCAACGAAGTCAGGTTGCCACGCATCAACGCCGAAGTGGAGCTTCTCATTGGAACAAGAGAACACAAGCTGCTAGAGCCATGGAAAGTGATCCACAGCCAAGCAAACGGACCATATGCGGTCAAAACTGCTCTTGGGTGGATTCTGAATGGTCCACTGGAAGAGCCAACGGACACTGCAGCACGTGACGGTGAACAATCAAGTGCTGCAGTGAACAGAATTGCTGTCGAGACTGAGGACATAGAACGGCTTCTTCTCCAGCAATATAACCATGACTTTCCCGAACGAAACTGTGATGACAAGTTAGAGATGTCACAAGAGGACCATCGTTTCATGGACTTTGTGTCAGGCTCTGCACGCTATGTGGATGGACATTACTACATAAATCTTCCGCTGAAGAGAGCGAGTGTCCAAATGTCAAACAATCGAAGTGCTGCTATGCAGCGAGCACTAAACCTCAAGACCAAGCTGAAGAGGAATCCTGAGTTCCATGCAGAGTACACCAGCTTCATGTGTGACATGATTAACGCAGGATATGCAGTGAAAGTACCAACAAGACTGTTAAGTCGTCAGGATGGAAAGGTATGGTACCTTCCCCATCATGGAGTCTTCCACCCACAGAAGAAAAAGATTTGTGTGGTGTTTGACTGTGGCGCCAGCTACCAAGGAGTCTCATTGAACAGTGAGCTTCTACAAGGACCAGACCTAACGAACACCCTGGTCGGAGTGTTGACTCGCTTCAGACAGGAGCCGGTCGCCATGATGGCTGACATCGAAAAGATGTACTACCAAGTGCGCGTGCCTGATGAAGACACCGATCTCTTGCGCTTCCTGTGGTGGCCCGAGGGAGACATCACCCAGGACATTGCTGAGTACAAGATGGTTGTGCACCTCTTCGGTGCGACCTCCTCACCCAGCTGCGCCACATTTGCTCTACAGAGGACAGCACAAGAGAATAGGAGCAAGGCTCCACCTGAGGCTGTAGACACAGTTCTCAAGAACTTTTATGTAGACGACTGTCTAAAGTCGGTCTCCAACGAAACTCAAGCTATCGCCCTACGAGCAGACCTCACCGCATTGTGCGCCGACGGAGGTTTTCACCTGACCAAATGGACAAGTAACAGTCGCAGGCTGCTTGCGTCTGTCCCAGACAACGAAAGAGCAAACGAACTGAGAGACCTGGATCTGACCAACGATGCTCTCCCTGTGGAAAGGGTCTTAGGAGTGTTGTGGTGCATCGAGTCCGACTCATTCAAGTTCAGGATCAATCTTAAAGACAGACCCGTCACAAGAAGAGGAATCCTTTCAGTAACCAGCTCTATCTACGACCCTCTGGGTTTCCTTGCCCCAGCAATCCTCCCTGCAAAGATGCTCATGCAGCAGCTGTGCAAAGAAAGGCTTGCATGGGACGACGAAATTCCTAAAAAGTTTGCCCAAAAATGGACAACGTGGCTGCAAGAGCTTCACCAACTGTCAGAAGTGGGTGTGACCAGATGTGTAAGACCAGTGGACTTCGGACCTGTTGCAGAAGCACAGCTTCATCACTTTTCTGACGCGTCTGAAAATGGATACGGGACAGTCTCCTACCTCAGACTGACAAGCGGCAATGGACAGGTTCACTGCGCCTTCATGATGGGACGAGCCCGTGTTGCTCCAACAAAGCAAACTACTATTCCACGAATGGAATTGACAGCAGCGGTAGTGGCCGTGAACACTGACAAAATGTTGAGACGAGAGCTCCAGATGGACCTTCATGACTCGACATTCTGGACTGACAGCACAACCGTGTTGAGATATATAGAGAATGAAACACTGCATTTCAAGACCTTCGTTGCCAACCGTGTCGCCACCATCAGAGATGCAACGAAGGCGCACCAATGGAAGTATGTCAATACCTCAATCAACCCTTCCGACTGTGCTTCCAGGGGGCTTACACCTACCAAGTTCATGGAGAGCCCTAGCTGGTTTCATGGTCCAGCTTTCCTTCGAGAACCAGAGAGTCAATGGCCGGACAGACCTGCCGAGATGAAGGTCGAAGAGGACGACAGCGAGGTGAGACACGTACACCTTACACACGCAGTCGAAGACACAGACGCTGTGAACAAGCTGATCAACCACTATTCCAGCTGGTACAGATTGAAAAGAGCCGTCGCCTGGATTCTCCGACTGAAGGATATGCTGCTACAGCGCTGTAGGAAGAAGAAGACAGATCTACAAACAGATCCAGATCGTCAAACAAGAAATGACAACCAGAACGACAACAAGATGATGCCAGACGTGGGCACCTTGACAGTTGAATGTCTAACGAGAGCTGAGATGGAGATCATCAGATTCACTCAAACCCAGCATTTCCCTGAAGAAGTACTCATGCTGGAGAAAGGAAGCAACGTGAAGAAGAGCAGTCATCTAACAAAGCTTGACCCAGTGATCCAGGATGGAGTTCTGAGGGTCGGAGGCCGTCTCTGTGCATCTGCTATGCCGGAGCATGTGAAGCATCCGGTCATCATCCCAAAGGATTCGCACGTCACTACACTGATTCTGAGAGACACTCATGAGAAAATCGGACACTGTGGAAGAAACTATATGCTCTCACGTTTGCGTCAAAGGTATTGGATCCCCTCAGCGAACTCAATGGTGAGGAAGTTCTTGTCAAGATGTGTGGTCTGCAGAAAAGTCAAAGGCAAGACCCTCGGACAAAAGATGGCAAACTTGCCTCCAGACAGGCTGGAACCTGACAAGCCCCCTTTCACTAACGTAGGGGTGGATTACTTTGGTCCGTTTGACGTGAAGCAGGGCCGCAGCACTGTGAAGAGATATGGTGTCCTGTTTACCTGTCTCACTACGCGAGCAGTACACCTTGAAGTAGCGCACTCGCTTGACACTGACTCGTGTGTGAATGCAATCCGTCGTTTTCTGTGCAGGAGAGGACAAGTAGCAATTATGCGCTCAGACAATGGGACAAATTTCGTAGCCGCTGAGCGTGAGCTGCGAGAGTCGATTCAGCAGTGGAATCAAACAAAGATTCAAGATGCACTGATGCAAAGAGGAATCAAATGGGTTTTCAACCCACCTGCAGGCTCACATTTTGGAGGAGTCTGGGAGAGACAGATCCGATCTGTAAGGAAAGTAATGAGATCTGTGCTGAAGGAACAAACAGTCAGTGATGAGTGTCTACACACATTGCTGTGTGAAGTGGAATACATACTAAATGACAGACCACTCACAACAACAACAGACGACCCTTCAGACCTCGAAGCATTGACCCCTAACCACTTACTACTGATGAAGAAGCAGCCAGTCATGCCGCCTGGACTGTTCAGCAAGGAGGATTCATACGCACGCAGAAGATGGAAGCAGATACAATATCTCGCCGACTTATTCTGGAAGCGATGGGTGCGTGAGTTCCTTCCCCAGTTGCAAGAGCGTCAGCGATGGACCCAGATCAAGAAGAATCTGTCAATTGGAGATGTCGTCATGATCTTGGATGAATCAGCGCCACGGAGCTCATGGTTGCTGGGAAGAGTCGCTCAGATCATTCCCGATGCAAACGGACTTGTGAGGCGTGTGCTGGTCAAGACGAAGACGAACACCCTTGAAAGACCTGTCGACAAGCTGTGTCTCATCTATGAGAAGGACAGTTAAACAAAAGAACTTTGACCTACGTATCCTTTGTACGTTCAGTACATTCACGCTAGAATTTGATTAGCATATAGGATAATGCTTTATGTTTGGAAATTTACGTTGGCTCTAGTTTGTTTATTGAGTAATTGGCAGCCTGCTTGTCTTCCAATTAGAGGCCGGTTATGTAAGAGCCAAACCTTGAAAGTTTATATTTTGAATATATTTGTATTCTATATATTTAGAAAACGAGCAGTAGTTTAATTTGTAATGCTGTGGTATGCTATAAGCCATATTTATAGTTTAGTTGCGAATTATTTCTAAGAATTAACATTACATGTACGTTAGATGTGTTACTGCGCATGTGCGAGAGTCTTTATATGCAGTGAACTTGAAGTGCCTAGTTAGTAGTGAGACAGTGCCCATGCAGTATAGAAGCACATAACTTTTTGACCGTAGTCCAAAACGTAGTCCAAAACGTAGTCCAAAACGAAGTCCACCGATCCTAATTCGATCTATATCCTGTTGAAGAATGATGTTGTATATTGTGTGACTGCCCAAAGAAAGTAAAGAACCTTCAAACTTAATCCTGGAGTCCGTGAGTGTACATCATAACTGTGGATACAGATTTGTATTAGCCATTGGACACGAGTGTGAAACTTTTTGCTGCACGCACTGAAAACGAAATGGTAAACGAAACTCAGAAGAAATTCTGCCATTACAGGGCTATAACCCAGCATTTCATTAATTACGCCAGACAGCTCTAAAACCATACTTATATTCACCACGGTATAACACGGGAACGTATGGATGGATTTTTTTTCTTCTTTTTTGTATCTTGACCGGAAGAAACCCAGTGTCAAATGACTATAGTACTGTATCCATAGCTATAATATAGAATATGGTTATAGCTCTACAAACAAGGTGACCGATTACATTGGTTTAATGGGTGGCATGAGGCAATGACTTCCCGGAAGAGGCATGGCCCTGAAAGTGTTGAGCGTGTATTGTGCACGTGTCGTTGGCATTAACGTGCAGTTTCATTTTGCGGTAACCAAATGTTGATGTCATCTTTTTCTTTTTTGCATTACCGAAAATTGGCACAGTTGGATCTCACGTGAATCGATACACGGTAGTACCGACGTGTTTCGGTCGGTACCCTTAAAAGTACCGAAGTTGGTACCCATCTCTAATGCTTATGTAGGATTATTGTTATTGCCAACCAATGTGTCAGATGGACTGTGAAATACTCGATTCACTTTAACCAATCACTGTATTAACCATTGATTTTACATCAAGACTAGTGGGGGTTTAATCGTAACTTTGATTAAGGGGAGCGGGGATCTTCATGGATCTATGATTCCAGTGGGAATCAGGAGGAAGCTGGCTGTCCGTAGCGGATGGATCAGTGGGGTTGGAGTGTGGGGTAAGTATAGGAAGTCAAGCCTCAACACATTCAGCGCCAGAGGTCGCTGTGGGCCGTATGGCCGTGTGTGCCAGCGCTTTAATGAATGGGGATACATGCCGGTGTTTGCAGTGCTAAAACTATATTAAATATCATAGCTATGGATATAAAACTATCGCCCATTTGACATCGAGTATCTATCATTCAATTTGTGAAAAATAAATCATTTTTATATCCATACATTCCCGTTTTATACCATGATGAATTTGAATATAGTTTTAGAGTAATTCTGTGTAATCCCAGGAAACGCCGCTAGGCAGCGTTTAGTGCATTTCACTAGAAACCGTGCCATTCCTCGCCTGACACGACGGACATCAACACTTGGAATGGCGATCAGATAATTGGAATATTCTTTTTGGGGTACATCCTAGTCAAGGGCTATATGATCTCAATATCAATCTTGCGTTGATCCAAGCATGTCTTCACCTCGATCCGACCGTGTGTGTAACGTTAGTCCACAACGTATGCCGTTGGTGGCAATCAAAGCATCAAAAAACGACCCCCCCCCCCCCCGCCCCTTTCATGCATTCATGATGAAACATAATACCTATGATATAGATTTGATTTGAGAATAATAGCGGGTCCAGGCAAGAAACGGCAACTGTTTTAGTAGAATACACGCATAAGGCTATTGCTCAGCATTTCGGGAATTACCCCAGACCACGCTAAAACTATACTCATATTCACCACGGTATAAAACGGGAATGTATGGATGAAAAATCATTTATTTTTCACATATTGAACGATAGATACTCGATGTCAAATGGGCCATCGTATTGTATCCATAGCTATAATATAGAATATAGCTCTACAAACAATCTATCTTTCAAAGCGTGGCAGTGGCTATTCAGGGCCAAGGCTAATCCCCGGCAGTCAATGAGTTAACACAGACATGACAAAAGACAAACAACAAGAACATGGCTCAAATACAGTTTTACATGTTATACAATATATGTATAGCAAGAGTGGCGTTTAAGGAGTCGACTCCTGGCCAGTGATAGCACCCATTGGACTAAGATACTGTTTGTGTGTGTTTGTGTGTTTTATATATGTGTGTGTGTTTAGTACCAGTTGTATTTGTTGTGCTGGTTCTCCATGCTGCGCGGCTTCCACATGGTTTCTCAACACTGTGATGCAACTTGTTAATACCTCTGTGATGTAGAGCAGGGAGCAGACCGTGGAGTGGAATGCTGTCGTCACTCCTCTCAAAGTACTTGGAGTCCAAACCGGCAGGTTCTCCACTGAAAAGAGAACAGCAATCAATAGTCAAAACTCAAAAGCCATTAAGCATTACGGTGGTAACACTGAAACTGGTCTGGCAACACCTTAACCCTTTCACTGCCACACGACAGCCGGTTAACCCTTTCACTGTGACAATACAGAAGGTTAGCCCTCTACTATAGGCGGCACGGTGGTGCAGTGGTTAACACTGTCGCCTCACAGCAAGAAGGTCCAGGGTTCGATTCCCGCTTGGGGACCAGGTTTCCATGATGCCAGGTACTCAGGTGGGGTATCTCCCAGGCCTTTCTGTGTGGAGTTTGCATGTTCTCCCCGTGCTCGCAAGGGTTTCCCCCCCGATAAGATAAACCCAATGGAAAAACATGCACAACAACAGATCGCTAACGCTGTGGCGTCCTTGACGAAGACGGACAGGAGCACTTGGATTGGTCCCCTGGCGCGGCTCACGTTGACGCCTGTCTGCTTCCGGCTGCCCTTGGGGGGGAAGGACGGGATGGGTTAATCGCAGAGACGAATCGCATCGGCGATTCTAAAGAGATGCGTGCGTGTGTGTTCCGGTGTGTGTGCTAAACTAACCGCTGTGTGTACCGCTAAAACATTGAGTGTCGTTGCATGCCGAATAAAGACCTCTGCAACAGGTCCTGCATTATTATGCATTATTATCACACAACCGACGGCGATGCTCCATCATTAGCATCCATAGCTCCGCGGATAACCTTCTTTTTTTTCCGATCTTTTCCCCCCTCCTTTTTCCTCCGATTTTCTCCCATCCCAATGTTAGTCGTTATGCCAATTCCCAATCCCCTTCCTGATCGCTGCGCACTTACCCCCCACAGTCGGTCTGGGAGAGTGGAGGCTATCACGTGCTTCCTAGCCAATCACGTCTAGCCAATCAACCGCTTCTTTTCACCTGGCAGCGCGGACTCTCACTGAGAGGGTGTAATGTTTGGAAGGATCACACTACCCCCCTTAGATCCTATCCGCGCTGAGCAGGCGCCCCGACCGAACTGTAGGAGTCGCTGTTTACAACGACCCGGACCCACCCCGCCAGCTTTCCCACCCTCTAATACTGCCAATTGTATTAGTGTGAACGGCCAGCCAAGCTGGTGACAACGCCGGGAGCTGGATTCGAACAGGCGAATCCAGCGTCTCCGGTGTTGGTGACGAACGCAATCTCCGCTACGCCACCTGACCGCCACCGCGGATAACCTTCCGTCGTGTGGCAGTGAAAGGGTTAATGAGCCTCGCTGAAAGAACAGGGTAACGGTTGGTTAACTACACTACCTACCAAGTATCTCGCAGGCGTTGTAAGTGGACTGCATTTGTATAGCGCTTTTATCCAATATTATGGATATACTTGATCACATCGTGCACAATTGTACAGCACTGGCCTATTTAATTTTATTATATTGTGCTTCTATTTGAATTTAGTTTATACTTTTTATTTTATTCTACCGTAATTGTCTGTCCGTTAACACATTGACTGCCAGCCATTGTACCCATCAAAGTCTGCCACCGTTGAAAGCCTATGGAGATGTTTACCTTCTTTGCAGGGCTATAACTTTTTAAATATTATAGCTATATTGACATTACTATGGCCCATTCAACATCGATTATCTATCGTTCCGGATGTGGGAACGTTATATTTTTTCATTCATACATTGTTGTGTTAATACCGTCGTGAATATAAGTATGTATTTAAGCTTTTCTGCTGTAATTCCAAAAACGCTAGTTATAGGCCCAAACGCATATGATAGATTATCGATTGCAGTTTCTTTCCTATACACGCTATATTAAAAAATTCAAATGTATATGATCGGTATACATTATGCTTCATCATGCGTGGAGGAAAGGGGGGGCGGGGGGGCGTCTATAATTCCTTTATCGTCAGTAACGGCTTTATGTAGTATGGGTTGATATATTGATCAGACTGTTTGCAAACAAAGAAACGCACAATCGGGCTGAAAATAACGTTACTGTCCTCTTACCATTCGCCTATGAGACTGGAAGAAAAAGATCCCAATTATTTGACGCCGATCTCCTAGATCCATTTCCGGTTTGTATGGCGCAATAAACACCGAAATCATATCGATTATTGCGTTATGGAAGCGATCCAAATGGACGCTAGTGTTTGTCTGTAGTCCCGTAACAAGATATTACTGCCGGAGGGATTTCCTCGACGCACTGATCACCACTTCCGGTTTTGGCGAGAGTGTAACTCGCCCAACCATCCACCAGGCGGCAGTATTGATGCGTTGCAATCTCATACAGGGTCCCGCTGCAGTCCCGGAGGTTGGCTGGATGAATTATGAATGCCATGGCGAAAAAATTAAATATTGATTTAAAAACCGGCTTTCGCCGTTCTTGGCGTTCATCACATGGCGGGCAAACACGTCGTAAGCCGTTTTTGGCGACCAATGTGTTAATGTCGCACCAAAAGCGACCAAATCAAATTCCTTGTATGTGTAAACTACTTGGCAATAAAGACCTTTCCAATTCTGACTTTGTAATCACACCCTCCTGTGCAATATGAGAAGCTACCTGCAATATGAGAAGCTACTGTAATATGAGAAGCTACTGTAATATGAGAAGCTACCTGCAATATGAGAAGCTACTGTAATATGAGAAGCTACCTGCAATATGAGAAGCTACTGTAATATGAGAAGCTACTGTAATATGAGAAGCTACTGTAATATGAGAAGCTACCTGCAATATGAGAAGCTACTGCAATATGAGAAGCTACCTGCAATATGAGAAGCTACTGTAATATGAGAAGCTACTGTAATATGAGAAGCTACTGTAATATGAGAAGCTACCTGTAATATGATAAGCTACTGTAATATGAGAAGCTACTGTAATATGAGAAGCTACTGTAATATGAGAAGCTACCTGTAATATGAGAAGCTACTGTAATATGAGAAGCTACTGTAATATGAGAAGTTACTGCAATATGAGAAGCTACTGTAATATGAGAAGCTACTGTAATATGAGAAGCTACCTGTAATATGAGAAGCTACTGTAATATGAGAAGCTATGAGAAGCTACTGTAATATGAGAAGCTACCTGTAATATGAGAAGCTACTGTAATATGAAGCTACCTGCAATATGAGAAGCTACTGTGCAACTATATGCTTAGTTTATTAGTCCTACGTTTTATGTTGTATATATATTTTCCTTTATGTCTCATTGCTTGTTTTTATATTATATTTTATTATTAGCACCTAGGGCAGGGGTGGCCAACCAGTCAGAGACTAAGAGCCACAAAAATTACTGTGGTACCACAAAGAGCCACACCATATACCAGCGTTTCTCAACTATTTTTTCAGTCACGGCACCCTTCATGTGTTTATAGGTCTCACCCTCTGGCCTCTGAAGTTGCTAATGTCTTTTTTATTTGGGCCTCACAGGGTTAAAAGTACCCTGTGAGACCCACGGTTGCAAAATTACAAAATCACTTTTAGCCATTTAAAAAAAAAAAAATTATTTAAAAAAATGAAAGCACATGTATAGTCAATTGGTCCTGTTGTTCAGCCTCACAATGCTATTTGATAGTAAATGTGTTTATATGTCCCACCCTCTGGCCTCTGAAGTTGCTAATGTCTTTTTAATTTGGGACTCACAGGTTTAACCTCTTAAGCCTGAGATATACAGTAAAAGTGTATATTTTCAGCATTACGTTTGTTTACCAATTATTTTAACTGTTATTAGTGAAATATAAGATTATAGAAATCTCAGGGCATTGAGTCGGAAACCGGCGCATATTGACAGGAGAAAGTGGAGCAGCCAAAAGTGAGTGTAGTCTTTTGAAGGAAGAGACTCAGGGCGTTCGAATTTCGAAAAACTACCCTATCCAGCCAGGCCATGTGAGCGGATCGGAGCGTGAGCGGCGCGGGGCGCGGAGCGGGCGGTTTTGACGTGAGCGAGGAGTGGGTTTTAAAATGAGTCGGCGCGACGTCCGGAGCGCGTGTTGCTTTATGACAGGTCATGAGTGCAAGAATGTGACAATTTGACCATGTGACCGCGGCAACGCGGGAGAGCGGCAGTGCGGAAATAGGCTGTCTCTAAGACAAACTCTAACCTTAACCAGCTCCTTAACAGCGCCTAAACTTAACCGTTCTAACCTTAACCAACTCCGAAACAATGCCTAACCTTAACCTTAACCTTAACCATGCCTAACCTTAACCGGCGAAAGAATACACGTTAAAAAAAAAATCATGTTAAAAAAAAAAAATCATGGGATTCGAACTCGTCAACAACGAACCGCAGGACCGCAGGACCGCTGCTATGCCAGGTGAGCTGAAGCGCCGAATGAAAATCATGGCGGATTCCTGCGGCGGTTACGTAATTCCGCTCGCGCTCTGCCGCTCCGCTCGCTCTGCCGCTCCGCTCGCTCTGCGGTTGCCGCGCCTGCCGCGGGGCATGGCGCAGCCAATCAGGGAAAACGCGGAAGCAAAAGCAGCACTCATGACATGTCATTAAGCAATAGGCGTCCGGAGCGAGAGTTCTCCTCCGCTCCAATCCACTCCAGGCCGCTCACAGTGGTTTAACACTGTTGATGTAATATATACATGCAGTACAATGCCAAAGCAACAGATGGCGATGTACAAACATGAAGGCCATTTTCAACCAATGAGAAGGGTTCAGGCTTCGTCACTGTAGAGACGCCCACCATAGATATCTATGACGCCCACACTCACTTCTGTTAGAAAAAGTATCGACGCCATTGTTGTTGACGTTAGCTTACATGCTAACGTTAATGGCAGCGACCATAGCATTGTGGCTCGGCTAGCCTATCATCGCTTAATAGAGCTAGTGTATGGATAAACAACGTTATTTAACATTGCAGAATGGCTACAATTACAATGCGGCTCAATACAAACAATTGTTAAGGGGCCCAGGGGGTGTAGACTGTTGTAGTTTGAGCTCATTTACAAGTACCCTGTGAGACCCACGGTTGCAAAATTACAAAATCACTTTTAGCCATTTAAAAAAAGTCTGTAAATGTTTATTTAAAAATGTTTAAGCACATGTATAGCAATTGGTCCTGTTGTTCAGTCTCACAATGCTATTTGATAGTAAATGTGTTTATATGTCCCACCCTCTGGCCTCTGAAGTTGCTAATGGATTTTTAATTTGGGCCTCACAGGGTTAACCTCTTAAACACGAGATATACAGTAAAAGTGTATTTCAGCATTACGTTTGTTTACCAATGATTTTTAACTGTTATTAGTGAAATATAAGATTATAGAAATCTCAGGGCATTGAGTCGGAAACCGGTGCATATTGACAGAGGAAGTGGAGTCTTTTGAAGGAAGAGACCCTGGGCTTTTGATGGACTTTCGAATTTCGAAAAACTACCCTATCCAGCTCACGCCAGCCCCTGTCAATCATCTGACTTCTGGATAAACTTTTTTATTTCTCTTATTTTTTGGGATTATCTCCCACAAACCTGAACGTTATTGCCATAAAACAGAACGCAGTTAGTTTCTCTACCTTTCTGTGAACATCTAGCAAAAAACGGTGTTGCAATATGATGAAAAACTGTGGAGAAATTTACATTATAAAAAAGATGGCAGAATTCAGTACTGTATCAACAAAACCTTCTGTTTAATCATCTTCCCTTTATTCATTTGCTTAGATTTTTCAGGTCTGGTAAATTTTAGCATGGTGTTATTCACAGTCAAAGATAATAATTTTTTTTAATAGAATTGATATTCTCCTTTGGTTCATTACAATTTACTCAAGCCTAGTAACAGACACACTATTTCTGACACTGGGAATACATTCCCTGAGATCCATAGATGTCCCTAGATTCAGATACCAAGAACATGCAAACGGACCATTTAAAAAAAAATCTGTAAATGTTTATTCTATGTCCTTATGGAATGAGTGACATAAAAAAAAATTAAAAAAAAATTGATGGAAGAGCCACACATTGACGGGCAAAGAGCCACATGCGGCTTGCAAGCCGCGGGTTGGCCACCCCTGCTCTACGGCAATACATCTTTCATTAAATTTACCTACGGCAATACACCTTTAATTTAATTTCTCAACAAGGTTTTTGACTCCTTTTCTGTTCTGAATAATTTTGTTTTAGTCTCACTACATGAGCCACTGCAGTGTCCCTTCAATAGCAGTTTACAGAATACATTCTGATGAAATAAACATAATAATATCTAGGGCTGTCTTAAATACTTCGAAGCTTCGAAGCTTCGTTCGATGGCACGAGCTTCGAACATAAAAAAAAAATATATATATATATTTTTTGCCTCCAAAATCTTGCACCTCCATTCCAATGAAACGAAAGTAAGCGGCGCCTTCCCGCCTCCATTCCAATGAAACGAAAGTAAGCGGCGCCTCGACTCCACCTCTCTACAACAAGCACATGGAGATTATCTGTGTTGAAAACAACAAGGACATGTGCAGCAGACATGTCGACGAAGAAGTCATCAGACGTGTGGTTACACTTTAAAATATGCAAAGACAGGGGCGGCTACGTGGCGTAGTGGGCAAGGCGCTCGCCACGAAATGCTGGAGACGCTGGGCTCGTCAGTTCGAGCCCAGCGCTCCACATTTGCTTTCAGTTTAGCTGGTCGTCCGTACTAATACACATTGGCCATATTAGGGGGTGGGAAACTGATGGGTGGGGATCGGGCGTTGTGGACAGCGACTCCTACAGGTCGGTTGGTGCGCCTGCGCAGTAGAATCAGGAAGTGTCGGGGGCAGCGTGAGCCTCCCACGCGTTACTCCTCGCCACTGAGAGATCGAGCTGCGCAGGTGAAAAGATGCGACTGCTGTTACCTCAAGTACCGGAGGGGACTTGTGCTATGTATGACTTAGTCCACATTGCAGCCGGCTTGTGGGAGGCAAGAAACAGCGTCCGTGACAAGGGAGGGTTGAATTGGATGATACGAAATTGGGATGGGAGAAAAATATAGAAAATGGGAGAAAAAGTGGATCAAAAAAAAAATATGCAAAGACAATGCCCAAAAAGCAGAGTGCCAGATATGGCAGAAGAAAATGGCATATCACAACTCTACAACAACTTTGTCAAATCACCTAAAAAACGTAAGTATCGTTGTACACGACGGCGACGCCACACAAAACATTAATAAGGCTATGACTAATGTGTTACCAAGTTGGCTAATTTAATTGTAATCATCTGCTTTTGTAGGTGCATTGTCTGATATAATTATAAATTATAAATTAAATATAATATAATTGTTTGCTTCTTTTTTCCCTCGAAGCTTCGAATTAAAATCGAAGCTCGGCCCCGAAGCTTCGATTGCCAAAAAAAGCTTCGAAGGTCAGCCCTAATAATATCACGGCATACTTACCTCATGCATACCGCACCTTATGTGTATACTGTATACTTTAGAGTATATATTTTTTTTTATCCACTTTTTCTCCCATTTTCTATATTTTCTCCCATCCCAATTTCGTATCATCCAATTCAACCCTCCCCTGTCACGGACGCCGTTTCTTGCCTCCCACAAGCCGGCTGCAATGTGGACTAAGTCATACATAGCACAAGTCCCCTCCGGTACTTGAGGTAACAGCAGTCGCATCTTTTCACCTGCGCAACTCGATCTCTCAGTGGCGAGGAGTAACACGTGGGAGGCTCACGCTGCCCCCGACACTTCCTGATTCTACTGCGCAGGCGCACCAACCGACCTGTAGGAGTCGCTGTCCACAATGCCCGATCCCCACCCTTCAGTTTCCCTCCCCGTAATACGGCCAATGTGTATTACTGTGGACGACCAGCTAAACTGAAAGCAAATGTGGAGTGCTGGGCTCGAACTGACGAGCCCAGCGTCTCCAGCATTTCGTGGCGAGTGCCTTGCCCACTACGCCACGTAGCCGCCCCACTTTAGAGTATATTTTTAGCATTTTGCATTTTTTGATTTTAAATTAGATTTTGATTATATATTGTAACTATTTATTGTAGGGCAAATATAACTGAGAGGGCTACATACCCTCATCTTGCACCTTGTTGCCCATATGCACATGTCCAGAGTTAATTATATTGTTTACACTGCCTTTTTATTCTATTTATATTTTTACTTCTCCACTGTACGATAATTCTACGACCTGTACCACGTCTTCCACTACCTGTACTTCCCCTCCCCCACGCTGCTATAATGCATGCATTTCCCCAAGGGGATCAATAAAGGAATATCTTATAATAATAATAAAAACAAAAGAGCTAAAGATGGGACTCACTTGTGTTTGTTTGTTTGTTTGTGGTTAACGGCTGGATGCTGTACAATAGATGCTGCTGCCTCCACAGGAGACATGACGGGCCTGCCGGACATGGGGAGGAACTGGGCCTGTAAAACACATTACACTTTAAAGGAACATGCCAACATTATTGGAAAGGTGTACCATCTTCTCCAGAGTCAGACGAGAAGATAAATACCAATGTCCTCTCAGTGTCAAACAACAATTGATTCTATTTGCAATTGAATATTTCAAAATATTTTACTAGTATCCTCAGGTCACATGGGTAGTTGCCTCTTTGACACCACCTAGTGAATACCCAGAGTAGGAGATGAGCCATGAAGTTTATTTATGTCAAGTTTCAAATTTCTTTATTAGTTGTCATACAAAAATACAGAATACTTTTATATGAAATGCTTTTTCCTGTTCTGCTCCTGAGAGTGTGCTAGATAAAAATAAAAAAGATAAGTAAAAAATAGAAGTCAAGTACTGTACGTAACAAGTGTTGAAGTGTAAACAAAAGTGTTCAACAAAAGTGTTCAATATACATATATACAATACAGAGTAGAAAAAATGTAGTAACCGAGTTACAATACAATATAAAGTTAAAGTACAATGCAGAAATGGGATGAGGTACAACATAGGGTAAGGTGCAATGAGGTATGAGTTGTAGTGCAAATCTCTTTACTAATAAATATAAAGTGTGTTAAAGTGTCTGAAGTGGCTGCTACAGTGAGTTGTTTATTTAAGTGAGTGTGTGCGTGTGGATGTGTGTGCTTGATTGATTGAAAACTTTATTAACAGATTGCATAATGGGTACAATACAGTACAGCTCAATACACACAATTGTTAACACTTTCAGTGCCCACCACGTGATAACACGTGTTATCAGCCCAATGCCTGAATGCCCACCATGACAATTAGCGTTTAATTTTTTTATTAACGATCTGAATTCATATTTCATCAACCGAGTCTCCCGTTGGTATGCAGCCCCTGTAGGAGCTCAGATGTGAAAAAACCACCCCCTATCGTCTCCCAGATGGTAATGCACCCTTTTGGAATGGACTCAATGAAAATGGATGAGAAAAGAAAAATCCGGAATCCACATTTTACTTCTCAGGCATGTAACCCGAGCCGATCGGATTCATTGTGGAGCCTCAGAACAGCGTGGAATACATGTGTACAGTATGTAGCGTTGGATCAATAAAAGCGATCGATTTTTGGAATGGCGATCAGGAATTGGAATGATCTTTTTGGAGAACATCTGATCTGAGGTAAGGAATCTATTTTACAAGTCTTGGGATAATCAGAGTTGTATTCGCTGAGATCTCAGCGTTTGCCCTATGTGTGATCTGTCTGTGTGTGCGCGATCGCTTTGAGGAAATCAGAGAATACATTTTTCAGATCGCCTATATAGCGTGCATACGTATACATATACTATCGATAATCTAGCGTTTATTTGAAAACGATTCATAAATAGGCCGAAAAATTACAACGTTTTTGTGTATTCTAGAATATTCCAGAAAAGGGCGATTATCATGGAATATTTATATTTTCCTTGAAAACGAGGGCTTTTCAAAATGCTATAAAACGGAAATGAACAGATAAAAAAACAATCCGCTTCAACAATGTTGACTGGAAAACGAGTCATTGATAAGCGACGGGCAGATTAGACACATAGCCATAGCCATAATTTAAAACATAGATTAGGCATTATTAACGCTAACATTGAAGTGGATGGTGGGCATTCAAGGACTAAATCGTGCGCCCCCTGCTGGCACTGAAAGTGTTAAGGGGATTGTTACGTTCCAGCATGTGGCTGTTGTATGTTGTTTGTACTTTTGTGCCCCCACCCCCCCTTTCTCTCTCTCTCTCTCTCTCCCACTCCCTCCACCTGCTATACTCTGATCCAGGTTCCTGTCCTTCATCAGGACACTAATTGGAAACCAGCCAGTCATCCCAGCCATCAAGCAAATCAATAATTGACCAATCGGAAGCCCTCCTCTTGTTTTAAAACCCATGTAGCACTTCCTGTTTCCTTCCCTTCTTTTTGTCTCTATGCTGTTGGTTAAATGTTTGACTCTGATATATTTAGCCAACTTGGTACAAGTGTATGTGTGTGTGTGGGTTGGGAATCTGAGCAGGTAAGGGGCCCAACACATTTGGTGCTACACGTAGTGATAGTATTGTCTAGACACACTAGGTCAGGAGTGATGCCACTCATTGTATGTTTTGGACATAATAATAATAATAATAATAATAATAATAATAATAATAATAATAATAATAATAATAATAATAATAATAATAATAATAGATTTAATTTGTAATGCGCTTTACAGTTGCAGGGCAACTCTGAGCGCTACAGTTAAAGGGGCTATGCGTTATAAATGTCATTTTTCAGTCTCTAGCATTGTATTATAGTAATAGGAGTTCGTATCAATGTGTTTTTGGGCCTAAATACTATATTGACGAATTCCTCAGCTACAGCCCATCCCCTGTTTGCCTCTAGTAAATCAGGTCATGTTGATTTGACGACCTGGTGCACGTCACAGGGCGCTGTTTATAGCGCACGGTGATGTGATTGGCTCTGTGGTTTTAGTAATGCCCGCCTCCATTCTTCGACAGACAGACCGGCGTTAGCTCTCGGGACTCGGGAGCGATCGCTAGCTAGTTAGCACCAGCCGGGGCCGGCGTTAGCAACCGGGGGCGTCGCGGAGCATTCAGCCTGCTGGCTACCTAGATCCACTTCAACCAGCGTCGCGGAGCATTCAGCCTGCTGGCTACACAGCTTGTCGGTGTGCTAATAGCCTCTGCAAGCTAACGGTAGCTGGCTCCAGGCTATTAGCACATCGACAAGCTGCTGGAGCTCCCGACGCTCGGCTGGTTGAAGTGGATCTAGGAATGCTCCGCGACGCTCCCGGTTGCTATCATGTGCAGGTCCTCTTCTCAGACCTGTGTACTGCACACGCATCATGCAAGCTACACATCGCTGCATGTTGATCAATGGTGGCCCACTCGGTGCATCACAGTGGGCTACTATTGTGCTAACAACAACCGCGGTGTCCGGCTTGTCGGCCGGCATGAGTGCTCGATTTAAAATGGTTCTCTCCTCTTTGTATACCTTTGTCCTCACAAGTATTCTGCCAGGGAACTTATGGATACGACAATAGTAGTAGTTATAAGGTGTTTGATCATTGTGTCGTTGTACATATTGTGTATACACCGTTAGAAGCTAACGTAGCTTAGCTTGGTAGCTATTGTGCTAACAACATACCCCGACGTCTAGCTTGTTAGCCGGCATGAATGCCCGATTTAAAATGGTTCTCTCCTCTTCGTATACCTTTTTCCTCACAATTATTCTGCCAGGGAACTTATGGACACGACAATAGTAGTAGTTATAAGGTGTTTGAGCTTGTAACGTTAGTTAGCTCATAGCTATCGTTTGAGCTTGTAACGTTAGTTAGCTCATAGCTCTTGTGTACCACGATAGCTATGAGCTAACTAACGTTACAAGCTCAAACACCTTATAACTACTACTATTGTCGTGTCCATAAGTTCCCTGGCAGAATACTTGTGAGGACAAAGGTATACAAAGAGGAGAGAACCATTTTAAATCGGGTATTCATGCCGGCTAACAAGCTAGACGTCGCAGCATGTTGTTAGCACAATAGTAGCCCACTGTGATGCACCGAGTGGGCTACTATTGATCAACATGCAGCGACATGTAGCTTGCATGGTGCAGTGCTTTGCCCCACAGGTCTGAGAAGAGGACCTGTGGTACCCTTGACTGAGATTTCATAATCAAAACTGTTAGATCAACCCTGAAAACTGAAAATATCTGTGGTAATAGTTCATAACATGGACTCTCAGAGTGATGGAACCTATGTTAGCTTCTAACGATGTATACACAATATGTACAACGACACAATGATTTACATTATTACAAATATGGTAACGTGGTTGTGGCTTTTACAAATAGTGGTAACATATATATATATAGATAGACAGTACTGCTACATCTCTATATTTATGACATACCATATTTGTATGTAACCTGAAACCTAAGGGGGGACCCTGATGTAAACAAGACGAAAGTCTTTCTCTGGTCTGCATCCCCTTAACAATTGTGTGTATTGAGCTGTACTGTATTGTACCCATTCTACAATCTGTTAATAAAGTTTTCAATCAATCAATCAATCAATAAGACCTCCACCTGGATGGAATGACGGGGAGATGGGCGGAGCTATTTGGTGGGTGGCTGTCACTCAAAGTGTGGGTGGAGCCAAGCCAATAATAGCCTGCTTTCATGAGGCTGAAAAATGCTGGTTTTGAGTACAAGATTAGAAATATAAAACAATGATTATTTTTGGAATAAAAATTACACATGTGTTACATAGACTCACAGGAAGTGTGTAAAGTTGCCCAAATAGTGCTAGGAATAGCACTGCATGACACCTTTAAAGGAACTTAAAAGCTAGCGAGAATAAAGGAAAGAGAATATAAAAATAGGCAAGACTAAAACATAGAATAACAGAGAAACATAGAATAATAAAACTGATAAAAGAAATTGGTAAAAGAACATAAAATGTGGAGCAAAAAATTTGATAAAAAGTCAACAGAAGGCTCTACTAAAAAGGTGAGTTTTGAGGCCTTTCTTAAAAACATCCACAGTCTGTGGTGCTCTCAGGTAGTCAGGGAGAGCATTCCACAGACTGGGAGCGGAGGAGCAAAAAGCCCGATCTCCCATAGTGCAGGGGCAAGGCTAAGAGAATCATTAACACTTTAAGTGCCGGAAACGTGTTTAGGCGTCTTTCCTAGCCATGCTCAAGTTGCCTAGGACGCCGTAAAGTTGTTTCTGTATTTATTACTTATTCAAGTTATACATATTGCATATGCATTTGCATAGATGTAAAAATATATGTTAGCTTATGTTATTTTAACAAATAATTTTTGTTTATCAGAACCCCATATTACTCCATCAATCAATGATCAAACCATTCAAGTAAGTAACAAAGAAGAATATCATCAAATACAAGCTATGACATTAAGTTTGTTCAAAACCTTTTTGTCACAGTCAAGAGGGGCAGAACTAACACCTGTGAGCTGCAAAGAACACGTGGGACAGATGTAGCAGATGTTACAAAAACAAATGGCTGCACACAACCTTGCAGAGGCCATACATCCAACTAATGGAAGATAGTTTAATTAACTTTAATTAACAGATTGCAGAATGGGTACAGTACAGTACAGCTCAATACACACAATTGTTAAGGGGATGCAGACCAGAGAAAGACTTTCGACTTGTTTACATCAGGGTCCCCCATTTTCAATTCGTAACGAAATTGCTATTATGTGTCTGCATGAACACACAACTGTAACTGTACTCAAAAATAACAAAATAAGGGTTGTCTCAGTTCACAACTATATTGGTCAAGTTTTGGGTGGGACTTGTCTGCGTCCCTACAGCTTCTTATTCAATTGAGCGAGATCAAGTCAAGTCAAGTCAAGAGTTTTAATTGTCACGGCATACAGGTATACAATGAAATGCGGGTGGTCTTGCCCGCAACGATGTGCAATACAGTGGTACAACATATAATAGAATCAAAAAATGAAAAAACAACATTGTGCAGTAAACAGGTAACAGGTAACATGGAGTGACATCTCGGTATCTGTACATAGTTATTTACAGAGCATATGGGACATGCTAGTTAGCTTTGGTAGTGCAATACACTGTTCCTGTTATTCTAATTTAAAGTGTCCTTTCCTTTGGCCATAAGTGTGCGTGTGTGCGACATGAGTGTGTGCCCGCTCATGTTAAAGTGTTAAGTGTAGGGATGCCCCCCGGACCCCGGTTTTAAACGGGAACCGGTACTATATTAGAAAATACCGGAGTATTTATAAGCTCTGACGTCCTCGGTACTGCTATCGATACTCTAGAGAAATTATTATTATTATTATTATTATTTAAAAGTTGCGAACGATCCTCTCTCTGTCTCTGCACGAGAAGCGAGCCGCAGCCAGCGAGTCAATTATTACACACACTCCTCGCGAGTCGCTCGCTAGTGCTACACATAGACATCCGGGTACTACATACGGGTACTCCTTAATGAAAGTTCTGTCCCCGACGCCCCGTGCTATAGCGCGCTGCACACAGACAGCAGCTCTGCATGCACCGAGTCGTGATCATGGCGGATAGAGCGAAGCGTTCTAAAGTATGGATATACTTTACAAGGGTCAATGCCGACAATGCACGTTGCCACAAGTGCAACAAAACATTTGCCAGTAAGGGTGGCAATACGAGCAAATCAATTTATCAAAACATCTGTTGGCAAAACATGATATTAGTGTGCAGAAATGCGCGTATTCGACTGCCTTGCGCGCAGTGTTCCATCTGCATCCACTGCAGCCGTAAGCCAAGATACGGAGTTGCCTAGGCTAATAACGAATTATTACAAATAGGCTAATAAACAAAACAATTGTTTAGCTACAAATACTACAATCTAAACTTTTTATAGATCGTCAAGCTGAGGCGTCAGCCACTATGTCCCAGCCCAGTGAGCCCAGGGCCACCACACATCCTCCCTCTACCTCCCTCCACCACCCAAAGTCCTTTCTCCCTAGCAGCTAGAGGAAGGATGACAGAGGATAGGGTGAACGAGTGTCACAGTTCTGTTAGCCTTTTGCATTTGTTGTTTATTATAAAAAGTCTATAATTCAGAGTCAGACACATTTAAAACATTGTTGCTGCTGTTGCTGAAGAAATTATATTAATTTATTATATTTATTTATAAAGATATATAAAAGAACATTGCTGCTGCTGTTGCTGAAGAAATTATATTTATTTATAATACTTATTTATAAAGTTGTATTTATAAATAATAAAGCAATGTTGATTCTGTTCTTAATTTATTGTCTTTTTTTCTTGCAAAAAAATAACCAAAAAGAACCGATAAGAGTATCGATAAAGTACCGAACCGTTAAGCAGTATCGATAAGAGTAGTAGTATCGATAAAATCCTAACGATACCCATCCCTAGTTAAGTGGCTGCTCGTGTGTGAGCGTGCACAGCGTGCGTGTCGTGTGTGTGTTCATGTGTGCTTGTGTGTGGATAGTTCAATGTTCTGAGCACTCAATGTTCATTGTTCATGGCTCTGATGGCCTGGGGGAAGAAGCTGAGCCTAAGCCGCTCTGTCCTAGTAGCTGGGGTTCGCAGGCGTCTGCCTGACCTCAGCAGCTGAAACAGGCTGTTATTGGGGTGGTGAGGGTCTTTCATTATCCTGCAGGCTCTGGATTTGCACCTCTTGTTGTATAGAACCTGCAGGGGGGGTAGTGCAATACCCGTGGTACGCTCGGCTGAGCGCACCACTCTCTGTAGGGCCTTCTTGTCCTGTGGTAGAGGCGCTGTTTCGCCTTCTTTACTACTGTGTCTATGTGTGTCTATGTGTGCTCGGTTATGTCACACAGCCAGCTTGCATCTGACAGTTCAGACAATATTTCTTCAACCCTTTGTTACCTATTCCGCCTGGATCTTTTTTGTATTTTGGGCTGTAAAATTGTCAAAGAATGTCTGAGGAGTAAGTGCTTTTGGCTTTTTTCCTTTGTTACTTCATCAATACCTCAGATGTTCAACACACATGTATGTGTAAGAATGTGTAATAACTAAGGCTTTATTAACGCATTAACCCACAATTATTTTAACACCGCTATTTTTTAACCCAAGATTAATGTAAAAAAAAAAAAAAAAAAAAAAAATTACCAGAGCTCTTGGGGGGCCACATCAAATGACGTGGCGGGCCGCATTTGGCCCGCGGGCCGTGAGTTTGACACCTATGCTCTAGCGGTTCAAGAGCGCCATCTGGTGGCCGATCGGCAGATCGCCCAACAGGAAGTCATGTGGATGAAGTGGTGATCACCCATATTACTTCCGAGCACTCGCTATAGGTCCCGGGACTCGAGCTCGACACAATACATAGCGATCCGTTGCCAATAACTCGATAAACAACATGATTTGGACGTATATACTATTATACAACCTGGAAATGGACCGGGTATTTCGACATCCCATAATGGAAAACTGTCTACCCCACGCTGATCGCCCAACGGCCCGAGGAGCCTGGGGTGAGTTTTAGCGTGTAATATTACCGTGTTCGATACTAACTGATCTGATGAACATATGACCCACATTAGATGAATGGTATAACGCTGCCCACGGAATTATAAACGCCCCCTCGCCCATCCGGTCAACATCAGATGACGTGTAGTAACTTCCAGAAGTACGTCCAGTTGGAATTTTTTATATCGCGCCGATTGCTATCAAACTGTATTTCATCATCAATATAATGCATTTGGGGCTATAAATCACGTTCTGGAGAAAGCTGCAGAAAGAGATGAAAACATACTTATACCTTAGACCATATTTTAGTATGAATATGTGAATGAAAAAGTTTAACGTTGCTACACCATGAACAATACATATAGGACCTTGAATGGGCCCTAATAATGGCAATCTAGCAATAGAATTTAAAGTTATAGCCCTGCAAAGAAGGGGAACTTCTCCATGTTAAATAGAGCTGGCAACGGATGGTATATCATGAATTTAGCCTTAGGCAATCAAAGTGTTAAGGACTCCAGTCACCCGAACAACTGCCTCTTTGAACTGCTGCGGTCAGGCAAGCGATACCGGAGTCTCAAGGTGAGCACAGAAAGACTCAGAAGAAGCTTCTATCCCCAGGCCATCAGGCTGCTCAACGAACAATGAACACTACACAACAACCATCAAACGCACATAGCACACACATCCACACGCACACACTCACTTTAAACAAACACACTGTAGCACCCACTCCCCACACTTTATAGCACACACTCACTTTATACAAACACACTGTAGCACCCACTCCCCACACTTTATATTTATTGATAAAGGATTGCACTACAACTCGTACACCTTACTGTAAATTGTACCTAAATTGTACCTCATCCCATTTCTGCTTTGCACTATATAGTATTGTATATTAGTACACTGCATAGTATTGTATATTATATGGTAACTCAGTTACGTCTATTCTGCATCGAACATTGTACATATGTCTATACTGAACACTGTGACCTCATTTTCTACTTCTAATTTACATGCTATACTATGTTATTTGATACTTATCTTGTCTAGCACAGTCTCTGGAGCGTAACAGTAAGAAGCATTTTGTATAAAAGTATTCTGTACTTCTGTATGACAACTATTAAAGAAACTTGAAACTTGAGATTTGTCCTTGGGCGCTGGTTAGTCAGTGTAGGTAGTGAGCAGTAGGTTTTATTTGACCTTTGTGTTTGTGTATATTTAGACAAGATATTCCTTACTGAGTTAGTTGTGTTTTGTTTTACTTAGTTTATTCCTTTGGCATCATTCAAGCTCCTTTTCCCTTCTCCCCCCCCCCCCTTTGCCCCTTGGTTGTGTGTATCAAATAGTCTATTAGTCTGTTTTGTTTGTATATATAAAAGGCACAATATATTACTTTCTTTCACCTAAACTTGTGGGCATTGAATTATTTATCATTTGGTTCATTTATCACTAATTGCAACACAATCATCTTTTATGTTATTCACCCCTTACCCTAGACATACTGGGGTTGTAACATAAAATGGGGGGTCGTCCGGGATCTCCTGTAAAGGGTTCCTGGTTTTGATGATTGTTTGTGGTGATGATCCACATAATTAATTCTTTCCTACTGTTATTGATATTTTGTGATTGGTGTACTGTTGCTGTCCACTGCTGACATGGCACAGTTTACCATAGATCAGTTTGTTCAGAATCCCTCTGTTGAAATTTTTGTTAAGTGCCGAAAGGATGATTTGTTACTGATAGGCAAGCACTATGGTCTCCAGATATCAAGGTCTCTGCTTAAAAAAGAGATTAGGTCTATGGTGTTGGACAAATTGGTGGAGATGGAGATGGAGCAATTAGGTATTGTATTCATTATTATTTAATCAGTTTAAGGAACAAAAGCGAGGATATTCTGTTTGCACGGTGAAGCAAATAAATATAATTTTCCAGCCAAGTCCATCTACGGGATCAAAATGCTCAGTAGCTCCGTATAAGACGGGAGCTCCTTTAATATTAGTCAAAAACCTACGGACCAGTTGGACTCTCGTTTTGAGACTGGGGAAGATTCGCTGCGTTTGGGACGTCAAAGAATCGCCACCAGAGAAAGACTAGGAGCTGCTGTTGTTGTTTGTGGAGGAAGAGGATTCCACTGTTTGCTGCTGCATCGGGGAACCGCCTGCAGCCGTTCGTGGACGAGGAACGCACCGGTGCTGACCCGAAGTTTGGCTGAGGAACAGTACTGGACCGCGAGTACTGGTCCGTGAGCGACAGCATGGTACCCAACGCAAGGAGGTATGTTTATAGCGCTATATAAATGCATGGCCATGTAAAAATTGTGCGCGCACATAACTTGGGGTTGAGCATAAATCCATGGTTGCTGAAGTGGAATAACACTTGACTTTTACACGCGGACCTTTTTGTATTGACTTTGTTGCGCGACTCGCCAGCCATCTCGTTTTAACTCAGACTATCTAATAACATGGAGACGCGCAAACCGGCGTCAAACGTTTCCATGGAGACCACAGTGCCCTCCGCTGCTAGCGGTGACGTCAATGGGAAACGTGTCGTTAAAATGACTGCCAAGGCTGTTGCAGAACATTGTGGCAAATTGGAAGCCCGAGAATTGTGTTGCCAGAGCAGCCTGGTCCTAGTGCCTTGGAGGAAGAGGGGACTACAGAAGTTAGTTCGCCTTTGTTTCAGGAGGAGCAACAAAAGTCACCGGTTGGCTTGGGTGCGAAGGCAGAGGTGAAACCACCTGCTACCTTACCTCGCTTTGACCCGCTCTCTCCTAGCTCAACCAGTTCAGTGATTGAAGCACGAATGAAAATGTGCTTGACTCGGCTTCACATGGAAGCTCAAGAGAAGGCTGAGGCACGACAAATTGATTTCAGGCTAGCAGTACGCAAGCTGGAAATCGAGGCTGAAACGGCTGTTAAAATACGACAGCTGGAGTTGGAAAATGGTTTCCAGTTTCCAGTCTCCGATGGCACCATCTTCATCTCAATCAATTCTGTCTAGGTCATTTGACATAAGTAAAAATATATCTCTAGTTCCACCTTTTCAGGAGACCGAAGTAGATGTCTACTTCAGTGCATTTGAGCGTATTGCTACATCCCTTCAGTGGCCGAAGGAGGCATGGCCTCTATTGTTACAGTGTAAACTGAGTGGAAAAGCTCAGGAGGTGATTTCTTCTCTGTCCATTGATGATTCATTGCAATATGACATTGTGAAGTCTGTTGTTCTCCGTGCATATGAGTTGGTGCCAGAGGCCTATAGGCAACGATTCAGGAATCACAAGAAGTCCTCAAGTCAGACATTTGTTGAGTTCAGTATAGATAAGGGAACTCTCTTTGACAAGTGGTGTAGTGCTAACAAGTCTACTGACTACAACTCTCTTAGAGAGCTAATACTGTAGGAGGAATTTAAGAATTGTGTGTCTGAACGCATTGTGGTCTACTTAAATGAGCAGAAGGTAACTTCTTTGTCAGAGGCTGCAGTGTTTGCAGATGAGTTCACGCTTATTCACAAAACGGTCTTTACACCATCCCGTAGTGTTACGTTTGCAGGGTCACTTCCTGAAGGCCCCGTGTCGCAATCAATCCATATGACACTGCCACCTGCCCACTCAAAAACCAACCGTGAATGTTATTACTGCCATAAGACTGGGCATCTCATTGCTGACTGCCACATTCTTAAACGTAAACAACAGCAAGGTCAGAGTTCAGGCCAGACAAAAGGGGTAGGCTTTGTTAAGACAATTAGGCCGTCTGCCTCAGGTCAGCCCACCGAACCGGATCCTAGTTTTAAGTAGAGATGTTCCGATACCATTTTTTCCTTTCCGATCCGATTCCGATACCTACGCTTTGGGTATCGGCCGATACCAATACTTATCCGATACCAGTGCATACATAAAAAAATAAATGAAAAAACGACATTATATAAATTATACTTTTTTTTTTTTTTTTTTAACAAATACTGTTTTATATATACTGTTTTTTAGTAATAACTAGAAAGTAATGGTATTTATTCAACAACAGGTGATTGTATAGATTTGTATTAGTATCATTAATCAATGAGTATGGGGCTGCAGCACTGCAGATATACCCTACTCCAATGATCCACACAGACATTATACGTTGCTGCACTCGCTACCCAGTGGCTCTGCAGATATACCCTACTCAGTCTACAAGGCTCCGTTTCAGTAGCAGAGGATCTGTTGTGATTTTTGCACAATAAATATTCAACATTCTCTTTTGAGACTCCGCCTCAGACCCTTATCATTTGGCACTAAAAGCTAAACATTGTCACTGATATGGCTGTCCGCAACATGTCATTAATGGTCTCAATGACGACGTCAACGTGAGCTAGGTTAGCATAGCATGAGCTACCGGTATATGGAAAGACTGTAACGTTACTGGTGACATTGTGATTTAACGAATACTCCTTTGCCAACTTGCTGTACTTTGCTTGCAGGTCTGCAGCCATTATTGCTGGATTATGAATAGCCCCAACTTTAGCCAAGGTAACGTTAAAGCTAGCTTTCGGTTAGCTGTTCAATGCTAACCGACCAGCCACCAGCCACCAAGCGAACCCATGAGCTCCCCGTCAACACCGCTCTGTCGGGACGATGACATTTAAGAAAGTATCTGCTGTTAAAATGACAAATGGCATTGACACTTTAATTCACGGTCGATTAAGCACACGTTTGTTTTATAATGCTCACTCAACAGACGACAGTGTTGTTGATAAATTACGTCATATGGTATCGGAGCGCAGCATTAGAGCAGCATCGGCCGATACCGATACAAGCATTATAGGCAGTATCGGCGGCTTTTCCGATACTGGTATCGGTATCGGAACAACTCTAGTTTTAAGCCATTCATTTTTGATGGGTTAATTTCGCTCACTGGAAATCCGAGTGATCAGAAGTCTGTTCATATCCTAAGGGATACTGGTGCTAAGCAGTCCTTCCTGCTTGCTAACGTTCTGCCCTTTTCTGACCAAACGTCCTGTGGCTCTAGTGTTATAGTGCAGGGAATTGAAATGGGTTTCATTCCTGTGCCATTGCATAAGGTCCACGTCCAGTCAGCTTTGGCTTCTGGGTTCTTTGATATTGCTGTGCGTCATGCATTGCCAATTGAAGGTGTTGCCTTCATTATGGGTAATGACATAGCTGGAGGAAAAGTGATGCCAGTGCTAGAAGTATTGGATCAGCAGTGTCCTGTGTTAGTCAGTTATTCCCTGAGGCCTTCCCTGCCTGCATGGACACCCACGCTCAGTTACAAAAAGAGGAAGAAATGGGTGATATGGTTAATCTGGCTGACTCTGTGTTAACATCCTTGTTTGTTAGTGATGACATTCTAACTGCTAGCCCTGATGTCTCCAGGTGCCCACTGGAAGAGACCAAAGGTCACCCAAACTCTACAGACCAGACCAAGAGTGGCTGTATTCCTCAGTTACCTGTGACTTGTGAAAAGGTTGTAGGCCTTTTGATAAGTACCCCTGACCGCAAGCGCAAGACTCGTGTTTGCCATGTTAACATGTTGAAGTTGTATCACCTTAGAGGGAACCCTCAGCCAGAGGAGGTAGAGGGAAAAGCAACCACCTCAGTTGCTTCAGTTCAGGTGATTGCTTCTGGTGTTACTGATGATGTTGATGACAAACAACTAAACAATAGTGTGTTTGCTCCAGTGTCTACTGTTTGGTTTACTTTTCTTTTTCTGTTGTCGACTCGTTCTCTGTTTCTGTCGACTTGTTTTCTGTTGCCGCTGACTAGTTTTCTGTTGCTGTCGACTCGTTCTCCGTTTGTCGACCCATGTTCCGTTTGCCGTCGACTCGTTCCCCGTAGCTGTCGAATCGTCATAATCGACCCGAGTGGTTGTTGTACCAACCGCCCTCTTGTTATTTTTTGGGTAATGGGTTTGTTTTTGTGTGTGGGGGTGTTACGTTCCAGCATGTGGCTGTTGTATGTTGTTTGTACTTTTGTGCCCCCCACCCCCTTTCTCTCTCTTTCTCTCTCCCTCTCCTTCTCTCTCTCTCTCCCACTCCCTCCACCTGCTATACTCTGATCCAGGTTCCTGTCCTTCATCAGGACACTAATTGGAAACCAGCCAGTCATCCCAGCCATCAAGCAAATCACCAGTTGACCAATCGGAAGCCCTCCTCTTGTTTTAAAACCCATGTAGCACTTTCTGTTTCCTTCCCTTCTTTTTGTCTCTATGCTGTTGGTTAAATGTTTGACTCTGATATATTTAGCCAACTTGGTACAAGTGTATGTGTGTGTGTGGGTTGGGAATTGGAGCAGGTAAGGGGCCCAACACATTTGGTGCTACACGTAGTGATAGTATTGTCTAGACACACTAGGTCAGGAGTGATGCCACTCATTGTATGTTTTGGACATATGTTTGGTTAGTCAGTGTAGGTAGTGAGCAGTAGGTTTTATTTGACCTTTGTGTTTGTGTATAGGTAGACAAGATATTCCTTACTGAGTTAGTTGTGTTTTGTTTTACTTAGTTTATTCCTTTGGCATCATTCAAGCTCCTTTTCCCTTCTCCCCCCCCTTTCCCCTTGGTTGTGTGTATCAAATCCACCATTGTCATTGTGTATTAGTCTGTTTTGTTTGTATATATAAAAGGCACAATATATTACTTTCTTTCACCTAAACTTGTTGTGGGCATTGAATTATTTATCATTTGGTTCATTTATCACTAATTACAACACAATCATCTTTTATGTTATTCACCCCTTCCCCTAGACATACTGGGGTTGTAACAGGGATTCAGACCAGAGAAAGACTTTCATCTTGTCCCCCATTTTCAATTCATCATGACATTTAGGACATACACGACATACAGATACAGTACTGCTGGTATGTCATATACATTTATGACATACCAGATTTACAAATACAGTACTGTTTGTGATACAGGCAGGCTGTGAGTGTATTTGATGGTTTGTTACATAGTGTTATTGTCATTGAGCATCCTGATGGCCTGGGGATAGAAGCTCCTTCTGAGTCTCTCTGTGCTTGCCATGAGACTCCGGTATAGCTTGCCTGACCGCAGCAGTTCAAAGAGGCAATTGTTTGGGTGGCTAGAGTCTTTGATTATTCTCTTAGCCTTACCCATGCAACGCTTGTTGTAAATGTCTTGGAGAGTGGGAAGCCCACCTCCAATTGTGCGTTCGGCTGAACGTGCCACTCTCTGTAGTCTGCTGCAGTCTTGTGCTGTGCTATTCCCAAACCAGGAGGTGATATTGCCAGTCAGGATGCTCTCTATTGTGCATGAGTAGAAGTTCTTAAGGATCTTCTGACTCACTTTGAACTTCCTTAGGCGCCTAAGGAAGTAGAGGCGTTGCTGTGCCTTCTTGATTACACTGTCAATGTGTGTGGTCCATGTCAAGTCCTCGGATATGTGGACTCCGAGGTACTTAAAACTGTTCACTCTCTCAACCGGTGCCCCGTCGATGCTGAGGGGGCTGTAGTCCCTGACCCCCGACCTCCTAAAGTCCACAATCATTTCTTTTGTTTTGCTGACGTTCAGGGAGAGGCAGTTCTCCTGACACCACCGCACCAGATTCTCTACCTCTTCCAGGTAGGCCCTTTCATCGTTTGCAGAGATCAGGCCCACCACTACTGTGTCGTCAGCAAATTTGACGATTGTGTTGTTGTTCCGCTGTGCCACACAGTCATGTGTGTACAGGGAGTAGAGGAGGGGACTCAGGACACAGCCCTGGGGGGCCCCTATGTTAAGAGTGATGGATGAGGAGGTGCAGTTGCCTGCTCTCACCACCTGGGGTCTACCCGTCAGGAAGTCCAAGACCCACTGGCAGAGGTCATAGTTCAAGCCCCGGTCCCTGAGCTTGGCTATGAGTTTGGAGGGGACTATGGTATTTAATGCTGAGCTGTAGTCCATGAATAGCATTCTCACATAGTGCCCCTGCCTCTTGTCCAGGTGTGATGCTGCTGTGTGCAGCACATGGGCTATGGCGTCCTCCGTGGACCTGTTGGGGCGATATGCAAATTGCAGGCCAGGTTGATGGGGAGGGAGGAACAGATGTAGCCCTTCACTAGCTTCTCAAAGCACTTCATGGCTATGGAGGTGAGAGCTACAGGGTGGTAGTCGTTGAGGCAAGCGGGCATGGATTTTTTGGGTACAGGGATAATGGTGGACTTCTTCAGACAGGTGGGGATGACAGCCTGTTCTAAGGACAGGTTAAATATGTCAGTGAATACCGGGGCCAATTGGTCGGCACAGACTTTTAGGACGCGGCCGGGGATACCGTCCGGTCCTGCTGCCTTCCTGATATTCACTTTCTTAAAGGTTCTCCTCACCTCATGTTCTGTTATCCTGAACACTGAGTCTCCATCTGCAGTGCCCCCCCCCCCCCCCCCCATTGCAGTGGTTTGTAGGCTGGTGTTGTTATTCCCAGTCTCAAACCTCGCATAGAAGGTATTGAGATCATTTGCTAAGGAGATGTCACTGTTCAGCTTGAGGGAGTTGCCTTTGTAATCTGTCATCGTTCTGAGGCCCTGCCACATACCTCTAGAGTCAGCCTGTTCAAACTGAAGTTCAACTTTATCCCTATAGCGCCGTTTTGCCTCTTATTACTGTCCTCCTTACGTTGTATCTCGCCGCCTTGTGTTCATTCATGTTGCCTGTCACAAGCCAGGCGTTATAGGCTGAGGTTTACGCTTTCAGAGCCTCACGGACGGATTTGTCTACCCAGGGCTTTTGGTTTGGGTAAACTCTAATAGTTGTAGAGGGGATTGTTTCTTCTACCAGAGTACAAATAAAGTCCTGTAGTCATTAATATTGTCTGTGTTATCGCGGAACACATCCCAGTCTGCACATTCAAGTGCAACCTGGAGCGTGCCCTCTGATTCCCCATATAAATCTATATAAGTGCAGCCTGGAGCGTGCCCTCTGATTCCCCATGCAGCCTGGAGTGTGCCCTCTGATTCCCCATGCAACCTGGAGCGTGCCCTCTGATTCCCCATATAAATCTATATAAGTGCAGCCTGGAATGTGCCCTCTGATTCCCCATGCAGCCTGGAGCGTGCCCTCTGATTCCCCATGCAGCCTGGAGTGTGCCCTCTGATTCCCCATGCAGCCTGGAGCGTGCCCTCTGATTCCCCATGCAGCCTGGAGTGTGCCCTCTGATTCCCCATGCAACCTGGAGCGTGCCCTCTGATTCCCCATATAAATCTATATAAGTGCAGCCTGGAGCGTGCCCTCTGATTCCCCATGCAGCCTGGAGCGTGCCCTCTGATTCCCCATGCAGCCGGGAGTGTGCCCTCTGATTCCCCATGCAGCCTGGAGCGTGCCCTCTGATTCCCCATATACATCTATATAAGTCTATACATGCTGTGTAGTGTGGATGCTTACTGTATGGATGCCTTCTATGGCGGCACAGTGGTGTAGTGGTTAACACTGTCGCCTCACAGCTAGAAGGTCCTGGGTTCGATTCCCGCTTGGGGACCAGGTTGCCAGTTACCCAGGTGGGGTATCTCCCGGACCCTTTTGTGGAGTTTGCATGTTCTCCCCGTGCCCCCCCCCCCCCCCCCCCCCCCTCCGATAAGATAAACCCAATGGAAAAACATGCACAACAGATCGCTAACGCTGTTGTGTCCCTGACGAAGACGGACAGGAGCACTTGGATTGGTCCCCGGGCGCGGCGCTCGCTGCAGCCCATGTCTGCTCCCGGCTGCCCTTGGGGGGGAAGGACGACGGGATGGGAGGTGCCGAGAACATTTCGTCAGCGACTCAGTGCATGTGTGTGTTCCTGTGGGTCACCCATCGCATGTGTGTGTTTGTGTGTGTGTGTTAATCTGATGACAAATAAAGACTTCTTAACTTAACTTACACGAGTAAGGTGAGTAACCTACATGCCATTACTGCTTTTTATCTATTGACTCATTATAGCTACTTTATTTTCTTGAAATAATAATAACACCCGCCCGTTCCTATCACATTATTTATCATTACATACATTGTATCCATGCCTGTAGCTAAATGTTGAAAAACAGGGAACAAAATTTACTTTAGATTTTATTCTCAAATGTTGAGATTTATTATTCTTACTTTAGAGATTTAATTCTCAATGAATTATTACATGTATATGTATTGTGTGTTATCTCTCCACTCCACGCTATGGTAGTGCTTGTGCCAGCAGAGGAGATACAATTAAAATGTATTTTTTATATATAGGCTATATACATATTTAATTCAAATCAGTGAAATATTTATTATCATCAACTATCCAGTTAGTTTTTATAGTGTAACTTTTGGCTACTTCATTGATCACCATCATTAACGTAGAGAGAAAGAGAGAGATGGGCTCAGCCCCCCCCCCCCCACCTTTCATCCACCTCTGCATCCAAAGATCAACTAAAGAAATTGCAAACTGCCCAGAACAGAGCTGCAAGGTTAGTCTTACATTGTTCCATGAGAACAAACACTATCACTATGCACTGTCAACTCTCATGGTTAACGGTAGAGAATAGGCTGGTTTTCAACACGGTTACATTTTTCAGGAACACTGTCTTTTCGTCTCAACCTGTTTTCTTATACAAACAAATTGTCAGATGCAGTCGGGTTCATTCTCATTTTACTAGGTCAGCCGATGGACAGATTATGTTACCACGTCCAAAATCAAATGCTTTAAAGAGGACTGTTGTTTATCGTGCCATCAATCATTGGAATAACTGTCCACTGAACATAAGTAAATTGAATAGAAAAGTGTCTTTTAAATACCACCTGAGAATGCACTACTTAAATATGTGAGCAAAATATTCTGATGTTTATAATGATGTCTACAATGTTTTACTGTTTTTAGATTATCATTGTTAATTAAGTGAATTGTGATGTATCTCATGTATTGTTATGTTTTGTGTTGTCTTTCTGTGTGGACCCCAGGAAGACTAGCTCGCCACTTGCGCTTTCACATATAGTTTGTGGACTCTGTGCGATTCTGGGGGTGAAGTTGCAACAGTGTTGCATTCTTCATTTGGTGCGTCTGCATTCACATTGCAATTTGTCAAGCGCACCAAACTTTCTGAACAATGTCACACGGTCGAAAAGGGCGCTCGTCTATTGGACACAACAGAGTGAAAATGTGTGTGTGTGAATGCGAGCCCTATTGTGTGTGTGTGTGTGTGTGTGTGTGTGTGTGTGTGTGTGTGTGTGTGTGTGTGTGTAGTAGTAGACGCAGCGGGAGGAGTGTAGCGGAGAGAAAGTCGGGGAGCAGACGGTCTCTCGGTTTGATTGCATGAAGCACCGGTGACGATGACCGGTGAGGAGTTTTTTTTTCCGCGCGCGCGTGTGTGTGTGTGTGTGTGTGTGTGTGACTGCGAGCCCCGTCTGACTCCAGTTCCACCATTTGACCGAATGTCCCGCGTCCCGCATATTGAGAGGATGTCCCTCTTTTCGAAGCAAAAAAAAACATGGGTCTCTAAAAGCCCCTCCCTACAGTAAACGTAGCAACCCGCCTCTTGTCCACACACATTGCTCTGCTCATGACGCTACCTCATATCGCAGATCTGATTGGTTAGGTAGTAATTTAGCGCTCTGCTCGTGAGAGTCGTGACTCACTTCCTATATTTGGTCCGCGTTTGGTCCGATGAAGCGAACCGAGACCTACGTTTTCAGGCGGACCAGAGTTTGCGTGTTTGGTCCGCACCAGAGTTCGACTGAGCATTCACACCACCCCAAAAAAGCGGACTATCGAATTCTGGTCCGATAGTCCGGACCAAACAGCTCTGGTGTGAAAGCACCCTTAGGTGGCAGCTAATGGGGATCCTTTTAAACAATAAACAAACAATTCCTCACTATTGGAACTCCACAAAACCAATTTCTCCTGTGCCTGTAAGCTATTTTTGCTTAGCTTAGTTAGCAGTAGGGGTCTAACGATTCGACCTCACAACGATTAGATTCGATTACGATTCTTCAGGCAACGATTCAATGCATCATGAAATCTCTTCATTTGACCACGATTCGATTCGATCAGTTAATTCCCCAAAAAAAATTTAATACACAAATGTGGGTGGGGGAACTGATTCACTCAGCATGAATGGACTATAGGTCAATAAAAACAATACACACACAAAGAAAAAAAACTAGAGATGCTCGATATTGGCTTTTTTACCGATACCGATATACCGATATTGTCTAACTCTTAATTTCCGATACCGATATCAACCGATACCGATATATGCAGGGCCCCCCCCAAAAATGGAATAATTTCAGGTAATTAACATTACATATCTCTTGTTGTGGAATTAACACAACATTATGCATACCTTTGACAATAAATAAAATCAGAATTAGTTCTTACTTGCTTGCCTGGGTAAATAAAGGTTATAGAAAAAAAAAAATATATATATATATTTTCAGATATCACATTTTAATGCCGATATCGGCCGATAATATCGGTAGGCCGATAATATCGGACATCCCTAAAAAAAATATATATATTTATTTTATTTCGATTCTAATCGATTCTAACATTTTCAAATCGATGCGGTTGAATCGTCACATTAGGATCGATGCATTTCGATGCATCGTTACACCCCTAGTTAGCAGCTAACGTTAGTTAAGGTTTTTACCGCGACGTGGGCATACAGTAATGGCGAGGATGTAAAGCATGTTAGACACATTTATTGGACCCGTTGCTCGAGGAGTTTACATAGAAACAGCACGACTCGCAAGGAGTTATGACAGGCTGTAGAACGCAGGGCTGAAGAGCTGTCTTAGCTTCTCAAAGTGAAGGTGGGGGGTATCGGCTCAGCCCCTCCCTCCGTCGATTCCTGGCTCTAGGCAGAATCACGAATAGTGGTTATTTATATTTTGAACGTGATTCATTGCGCACTGGTTAGATTACACGTTACGCATGTTATGACTTTGAACATCTGCCATTTGCACGGCAAAAGGCATCCAAGTAACAACAATACGATGCATCGATCATGAATATGCAAATCGACTAAATTTAATGGTAGAGGACATCGACATGGTCGACTAATCATGACAGCCCTATCTCAGTGTGTCCAGTAGAAAGCTATCTGGCTGCAAGCTAGTCTAGCTTAGCACAAATGAATGGAAGCGGATGCGTACCAGCTAGCCTAGCTTAAAACTATGAGGTGTTTTTGGCCAACAGCTAGGCTAGCTTGTCCATATTTGTTCATTAATACCCTAGTTACAGTACAGCAACCAAATTAAACTGTATCAAGTCAACTGACAATGTGAATAGTATGAAGGGAAAAAAAGGGATACAAAAAAAAGAAAGTCTCCTGCGAAATAAGCTGTGACCTGTTTTGACCTGCACCTCAAATAATCGGAATCGAGAATAGTTTAGAACAGGAATCGAAATTGAGAATCGGAATCGTTCAAATCCAAACGATGCCCAACCCTATTTATAGGTCAAGAAGAAACATCACAATAGATCCAGAACAAAAAACACCATAATATCCACATTTGCAACACTCCCAGACTTTCACCAATGAAGATGAGGAACGACTCACTAAAACCTGGCAATAGGGGGAAAAAACAACACAGGCGGAGAGGAGGAGAGAAACCTCAGATGAGCAGTTAAAAAGGGGATCCCCCAACAGGATGTCGGTGATAATATAGTGTTGCAATGGATAATAGATCGCCGTCGACTAAAGACGCACTTCTTCAACCATTATCTGAAATAATGAAAATGTAAAAAAAAAAAAATGTAAAAAAAAAACCCGAACTAACATTACTGTCATGCACCTGTCCTAATAAACTAACCTACACTGTAGCACTCAACACTTTGATGAACATTGTTTCTCAGCTGATAAGAGTTGTACAGAACTTGTAAGTCGCTTTGGATAAAAGCGTCAGCTAAATGACTAAATGTAAATGTAAATAATAGATGGATGGAGAATAGAACAAGCAAATAATTGGTACATATGTATGTATGTATATATACTGTCAGTTTATCGCGTTAATTAGATTAATTAATTACACAGCAAATTATCGCGAAAATTTACTCAAAATAAATACAAAATATATATATATATATATATATTTTTTTTTTAAATATATATATATATATTTAAATCTCATTAATTCCATAAGAACGTAGAATAAACATTTACAGATTTTTTTTTTAAATGGACCATTTGCATGTTCTTGGTATCTGATTCTAGGGACATCTATGGATCTCAGGGAATGTATTCCCAGTGTCAGAAATACTGTGTCTGTTACTAGGCTTGAGTAAATTGTAATGAACCTAGTATGGTCTTGTCAATATTCCAATGTACAGTTTTGCTTGTTTGTACAGTGTCCCCCCCCCCCCCAATGTACAGTTTTGCTTGTTTGTACAGTGTTCCCCCCCCCCCCCCAACCCCCGCCAATGTAAATGACCCAGTATGGATGTCAATATCCCAAATGTACCCAACCCGCCCCCCCCCCCCCACACAACCCCACCCAACCTCCTCCAATGTACAGTTTTTACGTCAAATGTATATACTCCCTTTTCTTGACTCTTTTTGTATCACAAACAGTACTGTATTTGCAAATCTGGTATGTCATAAATGTATAGATGTAGCAGTACTGTATGTCATGTATGTCATATATGTCCTGATGAATTGAAAATGGGGGACCCTGATGTAAACAAGACGAAAGTCTTTCTCTGGTCTGCATCCCCTTAACAATTGTGTGTATTGAGCTGTACTGTATTGTACCCATTCTGCAATCTGTTAATAAAGTTTTCAATCAATCAACCAAATGAGAATATCAATTCATTTTAATGAATTTTTCTTTGACTGTGAATAACACCATGCTAAAAATTACCAGACCTGAAAAATCTAAGCAAATTAATAAATGGAAGATGATTAAACAGAAGGTTTTGTAGATACAGTACTGAATTCTGCCATTTGAAATATGATTATAGAATATAGTATATCGGGCCTAAAATGGTTATGCGATTAAAATGCGATTAATTAGATTAATTAATTACAAATCCTGTAATTAATTAGATACATTTTTTTAATCGCCTGACAGCACTAATATATAAATGTAATGAAACACAGAGCTTGACATTAACTTTTTGGCTCACCAGGTTTTCCTGTGATTTTCCAAAGTCACTAGCCACTCAGCATTTTCACCAGCCAAAAATCCATGCGCCCACGCCCCCACCCAAAAAGTTATAAATATAGGTAATTGGACAATGCATTTGTTTGGACATAAGATTTTATTTGAACAGAAACATCTAAAATAACATCTAATCCAAAATGTCAGTAATGTGGTGTGTGCTAAAATAACATCTAACGCCAAATTGGAGATGGGGTCAAAGGTCAAGGTTTCCTGACCTCCACAGGCGGGTAATAGAGCGTGGGTAAACGGTAGGAGTAACTATGACTCTCGGTAGCCAAAGGGGGGCAACTACGATTTTGCGTGAGCTCCCACGCGTGTGCCCGTTTTCCGATCCCCGCGAAAATATGCACAGGGGTAGATCTCGGGTCGGTTCTACAACTTCCCAATGCCCTTCCATCTGCGAAAATGTTGGGAAAAATGTTTTGCCCAACGTGGAATGATTTGGGTGATTTTGCACATGCGCCCGGGGGTAGAATTCAGTGGGGGGCACGATTTCCCAATGGACATTAGCGAAAACGTCGGGGCGCAACCTCGCAGATTTTGCGCGAGCTCCCACGTGCATGCCCATATTCCGATCCGTGCGGAAATATTCGGGTGGCGGGTGTTAATGTCAAGCCCTGCATACATGGTAGCAATAGTATCTAAAGTACATAATAACTCGATTAAAATAGAGCCAAGAATAATAAAGCATAGGAATACAAGCACTGGTGTGAAAAATAAGATGAAAGCTCAATCCTATCTGAGAACCCCTCCATATAACATAATGATCATCTCTCTATCAATCTATCTAATCCATCCTTACCACAGAGTGGGAGACGTTTCCGACCCTCAGTCCTGGTGCTGCAGACACAACTGAAGGAGTCGCAAAGGTTTCTGGAGGCAGGACTTTTCTGGATAGTTGATTTTCATTCAGCTGTTTGTTCAGCCAACTTATCACTGTGGTAAAAGGAAAAATAAAAATAAATACTGGTCGTCGTTATAGCTTAATTGCTTTTGAAACGATAAACTATTAAACACTTTCCTTACCGTTCTCATTTGTTTTTAACAGTTCTCTGCTTTCATTTAGTTTCTGGTTGAGTTTGGATACCTGTCAACGGAGGAATAGATTAGAGATCACAGTGAGGGTGGGTAAAGTGTGTTTGCCCCGTCACTGGTACTTAAACATTTCATGTAGACACAATACAAAGTCTCCTTCTATGTGCCAAGCCTAAGGGCTAGATCCACAAAAAATTGATTGCACGGAGCAAGTTGCACCCTTACTTACAATTCATTATGAATTGAAAATGGGGGACCCTGATGTAAACAAGACAAAAGTCTTTCTCTGGTCTGCATCCCCTTAACAATTGTGTGTATTGAGCCGTACTGTATTGTACCCATTCTGCAATCTGTTAATAACATTTTCATTCAATCAATCAATTGATATCAATAAGACTTGTAAATGGGTTAATTATTGTTAACTTGTCCGGCTGTATAATTTCTTTGGCTCTCTAAAGAACTACAGTTGAATCATAGGGGAGGGGCTGAGTACTTTCATCCTCGAGTGTCGGAGACAGACGTGCAGACGTAACAGCATAAAAGCCTTCCCACTCTCCCTTTGTGTGTGTGTGTGCGTGCACCACATAATACCTCCATGATGTGCGGAAAAGTGACCATACCGCCGCGTCTGAAGCTCTGATCGACTCATGCTTGGTTTTAAATTGTTCAGGAGACTCATTATGACAAACGCCTCCTTATGATCGTGTCTCTAAAAACGACAGCCTGAGCTTAGTCTACTTGTTTGGGGATAAAGCTTATGTGCTACTTGTGGTTGTCGCATGTTACAAGGTTTAAAGTGGAATTCCACCCCAAAGGAGTTTCCACCCGAAGTTGAAATTAAGATTTGTAACAATTTTGTGTTTTATGATTGTAACTTAGCTTGTTTCACCTGTTTGACTATCTCATCACTTATTTCGTCTCCAATCAGTGCTATGATTTCCTAGATGGTTGGGTTAGTGTTGCATAGAGTCACTGAGCTGATGGCCTGGGGATAGAAGCGGGGGTCACAAGTCATTAGACTAACAAAGGGCTGCTCTCAGGCTGAATGTGTCAAGTAAGGGGGGGGGGTTACATTGCTTTCTGGGTAAAGTAGTCATTACACATGACAAGAGAAATGGTTGAGATGGAAAAGTATCTGCCTGATACAAGTGATGGCTTATTTTGAAGGTATGAACCTGTACTTTCATATTATGTGAGACAATTGAAATCCCCCTAAAGGGCCTAAAGGGGGTCAGAATCACAGAAAAGCCCAGACATCAGAGGGTTAACAAACCCGTTGGGGTTTGAACTCAGGACCTTCTTGCTAATCCCCTGTGCCAATGTGAAGAATGTGAGACATGTTGATGATGACATCACGCTACCTGTTCGTCTCTGTCCAGCAGCTGCTTGTGAGCGTCTCGCAGGTCCTCCTGAACACCCTGCAGCAGGAGCACCTTCTCCTGGAGGCTCTTATCCTGCGTCACGATCACCGTGTTCTTCATCTGGTTCTTCTCCGACAGGCGTTGCAGCTCCGCCAGCAGCTTCTTGATGATGCTGTCCGCCTGAAGGACAGAGGCCGGCGGGCGGGTCAGAGTAGTGTTGTCACCATACTGGAATTACGAACTTCGATACGATACCTTGAAAAGTATCGATATTCGATACCATTTTCGATACCATGGGGTAAAAGGTTCAATCTTAAAATGTAATATATATATATATATATATATATATATATATATATATATATATATATATATATATATATATATATATATTTAATACATTTTGCTTTTGTTGCTGGTTGATTCTCTGGTACTATAAGAGAAGATAAATATAACACTTTTAAAACACTTTTAAAACCCCTCTGAGAGAGCGCACCAAAGCATACAATGACGGCCTAGTGGCAGGCAACATGAATGACCACAAGGTGGCGCGACACAACGTAAGGAGGACAGTGTCAGAGGCCAAACGGCGCTACAGGGATAAAATTGAACTCCAGTTTGAACAAGCTGACTCTAGAGCTATGTGGCAGGGGCTCAAAACGATGACAGACTACAAAGGCGCCTCCCTCAAACTGAACAGTGACATCTCCTTAGCAAACGACCTCAATACCTTCTATGCGAGGTTTGATGCTGGTAATAACAACACCAGCTCACAAGCCTCGGCAATGGGGGGGGGGGGGGGGGTCGGCTGCTGATGGAGGCGCAGTGTTCAGGGTAACAGAGCATGAGGTGAGGCGGACCTTTAAAAAAGTGAATATCAGGAAGGCAGCAGGTCCGGACGGCATCCCCGGCCGCGTCCTAAAAGTCTGTGCCGACCAACTGGCCCCAGTATTCACTGACATATTTAACCTGTCCTTAGAACAGGCTGTCATCCCCACCTGCCTGAAGAAGTCCACTATTATCCCTGTACCCAAAAAATCCAAGCCTGCTTGCCTCAACGACTACCGCCCTGTAGCTCTCACCTCCATAGCCATGAAGTGCTTTGAGAAGCTAGTAAAGGGCTACATCTGCTCCTCCCTCCCCATCAACATGGACCCCCTGCAATTTGCATACCGCCCCAACAGGTCCACGGAGGACGCCATATCCCATGTGCTGCACACAGCAGCATCACACCTGGACAAGAGGCAGGGGAACTATGTGAGAATGCTATTCATCGACTACAGCTCGGCATTCAATACCATAGTCCCCTCCATACTCATAGCCAAGCTCAGGGACCTGGGCTTGGGCTATGACCTCTGCCAGTGGGTCTTGGACTTCCTGACTGGCAGACCCCAGGTGGTGAGAGCAGGCAACTGCACCTCCTCATCCATCACCCTCAACATAGGGGCCCCCCAGGGCTGTGTTCTGAGTCCCCTCCTCTACTCCCTGTACACACACGACTGTGTGGCTCAGCGGAGTAGCAATACAATCGTCAAATTTGCTGACGACACAGTGGTGGTGGGCCTGATCTCTGCCAACGACGAGAGGGCCTACCTGGAAGAGGTCAAGGTCCTGGCGGGATGGTGCCAGGAAAACAGCCTCTCCCTGAACGTCAGCAAAACAAAGGAGATGATTGTGGACTTCAGGAGGTCGGGGGTCAAGGACTACAGCCCCCTCAGCATCGACGGGGCACCGGTTGAGAGAGTCAACAGTTTTAAGTACCTCGGAGCCCACATATCCGAGGACTTGACATGGACCACACACATTAACAGTGTGGTGAAGAAGGCACGACAACGCCTCTACTTCCTCAGGCGCCTAAGGAAGTTCCAAGTCAGCCAGAAGATCCTTAAGAACTTCTACTCATGTACAATAGAGAGCATCTTGACCGGCAACATCACCTCCTGGTTTGGGAATAGCACTGCAAAAGACCGAAGCAGACTACAAAGAGTGACACGTTCAGCCGAACGCACAATTGGAGGGGGGCTCCCCACCCTCCAGAACATTTACTACAAGCGTTGCAAGGGCAAGGCTAAGAGAATCATTAAAGACTCCAGTCACCCGAACAACTGCCTCTTTGAACTGCTGCGGTCAGGCAAGCGATACCGGAGTCTCAAGGCGAGCACAGAAAGACTCAGAAGTAGCTTCTATCCCCAGGCCATCAGGCTGCTAAACGAACAATGAATGAACACTACACAACAACAACCACCAAACGCACATAGCACACACATCCACACGCACACACTCACTTTAAACAAACACACTGTAGCACCCACTCCACACACTTTATAGCACACACCCACTTTAAACAAACACACTGTAGCACCCACTCCCCACACTTTATATTTATGGATGAAGGATTGCACTACAACTCGTACACCTTACTGTAAATTGTACCTAAAATTGTACCTCATCCCATTTCTGCTTTGCACTAGATAGTACTGTACATTAGTACACTGCATAGTATTGTGTATTGTATATTATATGGTAACTCAGAACATTGTACATATGTCTATACCGAACACTGTGACCTCATTTTCTTCTTCTAAATTCATGCTATATTATGTTATTATGTTATTTGATACTATCTTGTCTAGCACAGTCTCTGGAGCGTAACAGTAAGAAGCATTTTGTATGAAAGTATTCTGTACTTCTGTATGACAACTATTAAAGAACTTGAACTTGAACTTGTTTATCTTTAGATCACACATTTAAAACTGTTAATAACTGTTAATCTCATTTCAATAATTTTTATTGCAGAACATGGTATTTTCTCAAGCAGACAGATGTAAACACTGTAATCTGTGTTGCATGTACCTGACAAACTGAACTGTTTGTATTACAGTCATATTCCAACTTAACTGAATGCACATGTGTGTGTGTGTGTGTCTACAAATCACCACGATACTGCTGATCACACCAGAGGTAATATGATCAGAGCAATAATAAGAGTTGGAAGGGCACTGGTGGTAGTTTAGGTGAAGTTCACTGCCGTCACCATGAGACTAGAAGCTACTTACGGTGAACAACTCATGGGACTATTTCTTTTGTCACCGGACCAACCAGGCCGAGCCAGACCAACCAGGACCAACCAGACCAACCCGGCCGAGCCAGACCAACCAGGACCAACCAGGACCAACCAGGCCAACCAGGCCGAGCCAGACCAACCAGGACCAACCAGGACCAACCAGGCCAACCAGGCCGAGCCAGACCAACCAGACCGAGCCAGACCAACCAGACCGAGCCAGACCAACCAGACCAACCCGGCCGAGCCAGACCAACCAGGACCAACCAGGCCAACCAGGCCGAGCCAGACAAACCAGACCAACCAGACAAACCAGACCAACCAGACCAACCAGACCAACCAGACCAACCAGGACCAACCAGGACCAACCAGGACCAACCAGGCCGAGCCAGACCAACCAGACCAACCAGGCCGAGCCAGACCAACCAGGACCAACCAGGACCAACCAGACCAACCAGGACCAACCAGACCAACCAGACCAACCAGGACCAACGAGACCAACCAGGACCAACCAGGACCAACCCGGCCGAGCCGGACCAACCAGGCCGAGCCAGACCAACCAGGCCGAGCCAGACCAACCAGGACCAACCCGGCCGAGCCAGACCAACCAGGCCAAGCCAGACCAACCAGACCAACCAGGCCGAGCCAGACCAACCAGGACCAACCAGGCCGAGCCAGACCAACCAGGCCGAGCCAGACCAACCAGGACCAACCAGACCAACCAGGCCGAGCCAGACCAACCAGGCCGAGCCAGACCAACCAGGACCAACCAGACCAACCAGGCCGAGCCAGACCAACCAGGCTGAGCCAGACCAACCAGGCCAAAACCAGACACTAGCTAACCCCCCTCTCAGATGTTCTATTTACGTAGCACCAACATAGTGAAACAGGGCAATTGTATAACCAAACCATTACATTGTAAAAAACAAAACTTCACCTTGGTTGCCTTAGTGCAACGCAATGGCGAATCCTCCTGGAAGCCAAGGGAAGCCAGGCTTTCTCATTAAAATATGAATATGAAATATGAAAAATAAAAATATAATAATTTTTTTATATAGTTTACAACAATAATAATAAAAAATCATTATTTTTCATCTCCGTGTTATAATTATTTTTTTTGAATTTTCTCCCTCTTCTCCTTCTCACTCTCTCTAACACTGTCAGACTCACTGAGGCAGGCTGGCAGTCACTGTGCTCAGTCACTGCAGCTCAGGCAGAAGGGGAGGAGGGAGGTGTATTTCCCTAGCTTCCACCACGTGATTCATGGGTGTGGAGTCCAAAACCAATTATTAGCCAATAAGATTCGAGCTTAATAAAGCGGTTCCCACACGATAACACGGGTCCGTCTGACAGAAAAGTACTCTAGCGTCTTCATACGGGCATGCCCTGGAGGCACGTCCATCTAACGTGACAACGTCTGAACGTCATCCCCTCGCAGGATTGATTGATTGATTGAAAATTGTATTAACAGAGCGGGCACGTTCGAATCCTCTATTAGTGTATCTAACATTTAGCACTTTAACACTCAGGTCCTTCAATGTGTGCAACAAACTGCTGCAGTCTTTTTACCAGTCTGTTGTGGCCAGCATCCTCTTCTATGCTGTGGCATGCTGGGGAGGCTACATCAACTCAAGGGACACCAACAAGCTCAACAAGCTGGTGAGGAAGGCTAGCTCCGTGGTGGGAGTCGAGCTACCTAGACTTGAGGTGATGGTAGAGAGGGGGATGATAAGGAAGCTGGATGCCATCATTTTTTATTTTTTTTTAATTTTTATAAAAAAAAAAAATTTGGCATCCCCTGTTATTTTACCCACGCAACGCCACTGGTGCAACGTTACTAACCTTGGTCTTGTCTGCCTTAACCTTGATGACATCTTCGGAGAGTGATTTGACTGTGGCTTCCAGTTTTCTAATATGAACTTCTTTACTTTCGGCCGTTCCTTCCATTGATTCCTACAGCAACAAAAATGAATAACAAATACATTAAAACACACTTCAGTGCAGCCTACTTCAAGGTCTATGTCATGATGACACATATGAAATATCAGTTAGGGCTGTTCAAAATGGTAAATGTTCAAACTATAATGATGTGTTAAAAATGCTCTCTCTCGACCATACCAAAAAAAAGCCACTTGCGCGCCAATTTTTATTCTCACACGTTCCATAAAAGCTCTCGCCAAACACACCAAGCTTCCGGTATCTCCACAAAGGCCTGAAATTGAGAATTATTAATATTATACTTTTTAAGACTTTTTAACTCATTGGGCGCCAAAAATTTGTATACTCGTTTTTCCCAGCCATGCTTTGGCCGCCAAACACTTAATATTATTATACTAAACGTCAGGACATTCTTGTGTGATCCTGGTAGCTCTGAGTGAATTGGAATTGAAATGACGATCGAATCCCGATAGGTGGCAGTATCGCCTACCTTTTGAACTGGGCTAGTTTACTGTGGGGGGTGGTTTGCTCACGCACTGCTGGCAGGATTAGTCACCGCCGGAGTCGAGCACCCCAGAGGCAGCAGGATAGAGAGGTACCTTCAATGGCGATCGCAAACTATTGGAGATTATTATGATTATTCAGAGAGCAACCCGCACGAAATGCACATATGCGCACAAAACACGCCATCTCTCACGTTCCAGGATATGGAACTGGATTATTTTGAAACGGGACGATTTTTAGCATGGGATAGCACAGGAACGAAGGTATGTAGAACTAAACGGTTGTTTCCCTGTTGGAGTATACATATTTCCTTTCAAATGATACTATTGTCTCCATAGCTATAGAATATACAATGGGTCTGCAAACATCGTGAAAATTGTCAAAAAACGCTGGCGCCAGGGAGTACAGATGAAAAAACAGCGTGGCAGTCAAGGAGTGAATATCCTGTATACGCTTTATTATAATTGTATTGCCTATATTTATGTCAGAACCAGAAAGGTCTTTATTGCAGAATAAGGTGCACATACACAGGATTTGTCTTGGTCTTTTGGCGCATCAACATTAACAGACAACTAAAGTAGAATAAAATTAAATGTAATATATACACTAAATTAGAATAAATACAGTGGAATAGAATATGTAACAGAACTGTGCAAATATAGTCCAGGGTCCTCATTTATCAATAATGCGTAGAAAGTGTTCTATTTTCATTCCAAAGCACGGAATTTAGAATGTCTCTACGCACAGAAAAATCGGGATTTATCAAACGTGCGTACACAGGTCCTACGCACACCTGCAAGTACTCCTTGTTGATAAATACCACTTGTTCTACGCTCCGCGCTCGTGCACGATTTTAAGTATTTGCATACAGAACCGCCCCTAATTAACCATATATGGTAATGAACTCCCCCATGGAATGTGGAAAAATGGGCTAAGCAAACTATGAGAAACCTCACTGAAAGAGTGACCAACAAATTTAACGTATACAGCATTTTCCGTTGTGAACAATCTTATTTGGAAACATGACACAGAATAATAGTATTTAGCTTTTTATTTTAAACAATATTTAATCGTATGATTATAAATATTTTTTGAGAATAAATAAATCCAATGAACTTGTCAATATCACAGACAACTCCGCTGAGCGTGCAGACTATCTTCGGTGCGCCGGGAGCCAAGGATGTTGACTGACCCAGTCCTGCTACAGAACCAGCACATTGACAGAAATAAATGACAAGCTGACCCGACATTAAGCTGTAATGACTGAAATGAACGAGTCACTGAAGCACACTGCTATATCTGTGCAACCCAATGGAGAATACAAACTCGTAACCACTATTTTGCGCTTGCGTTTGCCATATACAGCAAAATAAATGCCTTTTTTCGTTGAGGTTTTCTCAAGTTAAATTAGACCTTGCAAGGGTAGACTTACTTAAAAATTCTGTATGATCCTCTTGACTGAATTGCTTCTTTCAGCAGGCCAACTGCGCTCTACAATGCCTATTGTGCGTGCGTGAGCCTGTTATAATTGCGCTCCTGTTGGGTCGTTGGTTTTGGTCAGAGTCATTATGGCTTCAGTGGATAACCCCAATCTTAAGTGATATTTTAATTACAGATACCCCAGTAATAACATTACAACAATTGAATTAAATACAATTAGGCCTGAATGAGTCGTGTTCCTCCCGGCCACCGGCAACGACATTATCAGCCAAATGCGCATCGCAGATTATCTGTACATTGACAGAGTGGAATCCCGTTCTATTCGCATAACTGACTGGATTTGTTTATTGATGGAGCTTTGAAAGCTACACGGGTACAGTCTATTGCTCCGATGATGTTGGGTAACCTGGCATAAAATCCTCTCTTGGCCTCGGCCTGCTGTTATTATTGATATATGGGTATTGTATATGTAGTTGGGGAAATTATGACATCCAACACTGCGTTTTGTTCCACGCTCCAATTTGGGTCCCAAATTGTGGTACAAATCAAGGAGAATGTGTCTCGGGTAGCAGGCCACGTGAGCAGATTTTTTGGAGCATGGTGTAAATTAGCTCAAACTACAACAGTCTACACCCCCTGGGCCCCTTAACAATTGTTTGTATTGAGCCGCATTGTAATTGTACCCATTCTGCAATGTTAAATAACGTTGTTTATCCATTCACTAGCTCTATTAACACTTTGACTGCCGCTGTACAGCGTCCTTATATCAATATTTCAAAAATCTGCGATCGGATTCATATTTCCCCTCCGCTGGCCTGAGATCCACCAGGAGGACCCACTGAGCTCTCTGGCGGTTCAGGAGCGCCATCTGGTGGCCGATCGGCGCAATCGCCAAACAGGAAGTGCTATGGAGGTTGTGCTGGTCGACCATATTACTTCCGGGCACTCTGTTTGGCTCACGGGACTCGATCTCGACACAATACATGGCGATCGATTGCCAATAACTCGATAAACAACATGATTTGGACATATATACTATTATACAAGCTGGAAATGGACCCGATATTTCTACATACCATAATAGGTAAATGACTGTTCCACGCTCATCGCCCAACGGCGCGAGGAGGATACGGTAAGATTCAGCGTTATTTTTGATCGTATTCCATATAAACTGTTATGATGAACATATCACCCACACTAGATGAATGATATAACGCTGCCCACGGAATTATAAACGATCCCCCGCCCATCCGGTCATCATCAGATCATACGTAGATCATTCTAGAAGTACGTCCAATTGAAATTTTTTATATCGCCCCGATTGCCATCAAACTGTATTTCATCATCAATATAATGCATTTGGGGCTATATATCACGTTCTGGAGAAAGCTGCAGAAAGAGATGAAAACATACTTATACATTAGACCATACTTTACTATGAATATGTGAATGAAAAAGTTTAACGTTGCTACACAATGAACAATACATATAGGACTTTGAATGGGCCCTAATAATGGCAATGTAGCAATAGAATTTAAAAAGTTATAGCCCTGCAAAGAAGGGGAATTTCTCCATAGACAAATAGCGCTGGCAATCCACAGTCATTTTCCGGATTTCTGGCCGGCACCCATAGTGTTAAGCGATGATAGCTAGCCTAGCCACAATGCTATGGTCGCTGCCATTAACGTTAGCATGTAAGCTAACGACAACAACAATGGCGTCAGATACTTTTTCTAACAGGATGTGAGTGACAAAGCCTGAACAGGATATCACAGGTTCACCCTTCTCATTGGTTGAAAATGGCCTTCATGTTTGTACATTGCCATCTGTTGCTTTGGCATTGTACTACATGTATATTACATCAGTGTTAAACCACTGTGAGCGGCCTGGAGTGGATTGGAGCGGAGGAGAACTCTCGCTCCGGATGTCGCACCGACCCATTTTAAAACCCACTCCTCGCTCACGTCAAAACCGCCCGCTCCGCTCCCCGCGCCGCTCACGCGCCGCTCACGTGCACTGTCGGGTAGCGGACTCTACTTGATATTATGTTCTCTCTGCAAATAGACTGCCCTATCTCTGAAAACAGCTCCCTGCGGAGAAGTATTCCTATAACGCTATATAAACCATGAACTATTACAACTGGGTGGTTTCTTTCTGTGTCGCCTGTTGCTTCTTTTCATCGTTTTGCTGCACAAACGTTGCATGCATCTCCGGATGATTCTTCTTGAGGTTGGCGCAGTGACAGGGTTCCCACGCTTGCCTTGACATTTTTTTCCATGCTACCTCCTGATTTTCCAGGTACCATATTAAGTGATGATCTATAGGCCCCTGAAGCTTTCCGCCCCCATCCGCGCCCCCCTCCCCTCACACACACAACCCCCTAGGACACCTGACTACTTACTTGATTTAAAAGATGTGCCAGTCAAGGCTACATTGTAAATGCTTAGAGATTATGTCTTATTGATAATATCAATGCATAAAATAATGCAACAAGCTGTAGATGAACAACAATTTATTGAACTGGAACTTTGAAACACATGAGCACTGGGATTGATATATGTTCTCTCTTCCACTCCTCTCCTATCTCATCCTGTCCTCTTCTCTGCACACCTCCCCTCGTGTCCGCTGCCGTCTTCTCTTCCTACTCTCCTCAACTCCTCTCCACTCTTCTCCCTTTTCCTCTGTCATCCTCTACTCTCTTCTCCTCCTCTTCTTATCCTCCTCTTCTTCTCCTCCTCTTCTCTTCCTCCTCCCTCTTTCCTTTATTATTACCGGTAGTCTTATTAGATTATGAGTCTTACGTAGAAGGGGTAGTATGCCTACTCTTACTCTTTTGTAAATCAAACTAATGAACCTAAAAGGGAAAACATAAGGCTGGTTCCCCTGTGGTTCCTCAGTACAGCAACCCCACTAGTAAGCTTAGCTTAACAGTATAGATGTATAGAATCAGTCTAGGCATGATCAATGATTTTTCAAAAATGTCTCACCCAAATGTTCCTATTTAGTAGTATAATCTTTTTTAAGAAAAAAATGAAAAATCACAAAATAGCTAAAAGTAGATATAACAATGAATGTTACAAAATGTATCAAGACTAGACTATTCATGTCAAGTATAGAAGTAATGTCACAGCCTAATGTGGAAATGTATTGGTAGTTAGCTAGCAATGCAAGCTAGCCAACACTAGCTAGTTAGTTAGCAAACTGAATGTTGGCTAGCAAGATTGCACTCCATGTGCTTGCATCCAGGGAACAAACTTAACTTTTTGAATTACCAGCCATTTGGCTGGTAGATTTTAAAAACTACCAGCCAGGCAGATTTTTTACCAGCCAAAAATTATAAATAGCTTTTTAGTATATCGCCATGTGTTATTATTACTATAATACTCTTATATGCTATTTTCAATTAATATCATAAACAACATAAGGAATATTAGCATAATTTTGAGTGGACTGAAGGAATAAGTCAGCGGTAATAGTTTTAAATGCAAATAATTTATTGAACCATAGAAGTGGGGTCGGTTGGGACACACACAATTGGGGACCCTGATGTAAACAAGACAAACGTCTTTCTCTGGTCTGCATCCCCTTAACAATTGTGTGTATTGAGCCGTACTGTATTGTACCCATTCTGCAATCTGTTAAATAAAGTTTTCATTCATTCATTCACACACACTGTTTCAACTCACCACCCCTGCATCATATTGTAATCTAGTCGTCGGTCTTCAAACTTCCACTCCTCTCGAAACTTTTTTATATTTCAATATCAACATTATCTGTCCATCCTCAGTTTACTATAATATACTCCTGACTGACTTCATCGTCTTTCCAAACGCACGCACACACACACATCCTTTCTCCAGTCCACACTGTCTGCTGTTCTCTGGCTCTGCCTCTGATCAGGATTAGCTTGTTAGCTTACGCTAACGTAACGTTCATTTCGGGCGATGTGGGCATAATGGAATGGCGACGATGCAAAGCGTGTTAGATGCATTTGACCCGCTGTGAGGGAAAAAAAACACCACAGACTTATTTCGGATTGCAAAATAGCCACACTGCTGTGTAGCGCTGCTCGGCTTTAATGAGAGCAGAAGCACGGACTGGGCGGATATGACTCGCGGAGTTGCCATGGGTTTTTTCAAAATAAGAGTATCATATGAACCGAACGTTGCTAGCTGACGGAGCCATAGATATTATGACTGGAGCTGCGCTTGGGGCGGAAATGAGACCTGCACAGGATTTTCAAAATAAGAGTATCGATATGAACTACACGCCAGGTGGCGGGCAGACCTCTCATTGTTAGTCGCCAAACCTTAAATCTGCCCGCCATTGGCGGTTGGCGGGTACTTATTTTGTTCCCTGCTTGCATCATTAACAAAATCCAAATTCAAAACAAACTCAAACTGAAGTTGCTAGCTAGTTAGCAAGATTGCACTGCTTACTAACTAACGTTGATAAACCCAGGTTTACCACACAGTAAAAACACAGCTACAGTACTTACATTTGAGGATAAACTTGCATAAGAAGTTTCACTGTAGATGTCAAGGCTCCCGTGCTGGCTGGGAAATGCATGTATTTGACCCTTCTATTGAGATCGTGAGTAACGTTATTATTCCTGAAGTCCACCAATCCGAAACTATACTTTTAAAGTCCATATCACCAAGTTGCCTGCATCAAATTCCAACATCCAATATAGGATGCCAAGAGTGGTATTCCAGAATGGTGAGGATGCAAAGCATGTTAGACCATTGGACCGTCTCAGAGTTTACATTACACATAGAAACAGCACGACTCGTGAGAGAAGTTGTCACACAGCTGTCAAACGCAGGGCTGAAGAGCTAGTTTGCTTCTAGAATTGAAGGTCCGCTCTGTGTCTATTATGAAATGACAATTGTGCGTTGACACGCCCACTACGCAAAGCCATTATTCTCCTAAATAATTTTTCCAGTTCGCACATTATCTATTTTTAGGGGCAAATGAGAGTGAGATAGTCGCACTGTAGAGCCCTGGTGTGGTTACGTCATTGCTACTTTAGAGCTGGTCTACCGGTCACAAGATATAGTCAAAATCCATACCGTAGCGCAAATTCATACCGGTGTACTTTCTATACCATTTATACCGTCCAACCCTAATCATTCATTCATTCATATTGGTATCGGAAATTAAGAGTTGGACAATATGGTTATGGGATACCGTGGCGCACCGCATAGTGCCTCGCACACCTACGCGGCCGTCCTGGGTTCGCCTCCCGCTCTCGGGCTGACCTGTCGCATGTCCTCCTCCCCACATCTTCTCCTGTTCTCCCTCTCCTCTGTCGGTCTTGTATGGCCAATAAAAGCTGTGAAAATGCTCAAATAAATCTTAAAAAAAAAGAAAGCCAATATGGAACCTCCCCGGTAATAACCTTCTGCTGCTGCGTGGCTCGGAGAACCTCGTTGGTGCGGAGCATGAGCCGGTCCTGGTCCTTGACCTCCTGCTCTCCGACAGCGACCCGTGTCTGCAGCTGGCTGAGCAGGCGCTCCTTCTCGTGGCACTCAGCGTCCAGACGGCCATTCTCCCTCCTCAGAGACGACACCTGCTGAGTGGCCCGCTGAGACTCCTGAAACACAGAGACAACACCTGCTGAGACTCCTGAAGCACAGAGACAACACCTGCTGAGACTCCTGAAACACAGAGACAACACCTGCTGAGACTCCTGAAGCACAGAGACAACACCTGCTGAGACTCCTGAAACACAGAGACAACACCCGCTGAGACTCCTGAAGCACAGAGACAACACCTGCTGAGACTCCTGAAACACAGAGACAACACCCGCTGAGACTCCTGAAGCACAGAGACAACACCTGCTGAGACTCCTGAAACACAGAGACACCACCTGCTGAGACTCCTGAAACACAGAGACAACACCTGCTGAGACTCCTGAAACACAGAGACAACACCTGCTGAGACTCCTGAAACACAGAGACAACACCTGCTGAGACTCCTGAAACATAGAGACAACACCCGCTGAGACTCCTGAAACACAGAGACAACACCTGCTGAGACTCCTGAAACACAGAGACAACACCTGCTGAGACTCCTGAAACACAGAGACAACACCTGCTGAGACTCCTGAAACACAGAGACAACACCTGCTGAGACTCCTGAAGCACAGAGACAACACCTGCTGAGACTCCTGAAGCACAGAGACAACACCTGCTGAGACTCCTGAAGCACAGAGACAACACCTGCTGAGACTCCTGAAGCACAGAGACAACACCTGCTGAGACTCCTGAAACACAGAGACAACACCTGCTGAGACTCCTGAAACACAGAGACAACACCTGCTGAGACTCCTGAAACACAGAGACAACTCCTGAAACACAGAGACCTGCTGAGACTCCTGAAACACAGAGACAACACCTGCTGAGACTCCTGAAACACAGAGACAACTCCTGAAACACAGAGACCTGCTGAGACTCCTGAAACACAGAGACAACACCCGCTGAGACTCCTGAAACACAGAGACAACACCCGCTGAGACTCCTGAAACACAGAGACAACACCTGCTGAGACTCCTGAAACACAGAGACAACACCTGCTGAGACTCCTGAAACACAGAGACAACACCTGCTGAGACTCCTGAAACACAGACACACAGAGAACTGATCAGTCCTTTGTCACAGCACACATGATACAAATGATGCCAGCAGTGTTAGTGGTAGTGGTGGTAGTAGTAGTGTTAGTGGTGGTGGTGGTGTTAGTGTTAGTGGTAGTAGTAGTAGTAGTAGTAGTAGTGTTAGTGGTGGTGTTAGTGTTAGTGGTAGTAGTAGTAGTGTTAGTGGTAGTAGTAGTAGTGGTGGTAGTGGTAGTAGTAGTGTTAGTAGTAGTGGTGGTAGTAGTAGTGTTAGTGGTGGTGGTGGTGTTAGTGTTAGTGGTAGTAGTAGTAGTGGTGGTAGTGGTAGTAGTAGTGTTAGTAGTAGTGGTGGTAGTAGTAGTGTTAGTGGTGGTGGTGGTGTTAGTGTTAGTGGTAGTAGTAGTAGTGTTAGTGGTGGTGTTAGTGGTTGTAGTAGTAGTAGTGTTAGTGGTAGTAGTAGTAGTAGTGCAGGGCTGTACGCTAAGCTTTTTCACTAGGGGCACAGTTTTAAAAATATTTTTTAGGGGCACAATTTTAAATAACAATTTGACCATTATTTATATAGATTGTTTTTGATTTAAAAAATAAAAATAAAAATTATTTTATATAATTTTTTTTAATAAAATATATATATTATATAATCATACTTGTAGTTGTATTATCTGCGAGACATCGCCACCACGCAACAAGTCAAAATGCTCGCTATATGCAACCAGCTCCACTGTCTGTGTGTACTCGAGTAGCCTCCAGCTACGGCCAGGATTCTCCGGAGCTGCAGCTGGACCCTATACTGTAGCCTCCAGCTACGGCCAGGATTCTCCGGCGCTGCAGCTGGGCCTATTGACTATATTCAGCGTGCCCTCAGCTCGAATACACATTGACTCAGTGTTATAAGACATTGATATCAGGAGCTATCTGTAGCTATTTAGTTTAATGGGACGTTTCGTTTTGAACAGTGAGCTAACGCGAGCTATCATGCACTACTAGACTTGCTGGAGTATTTGTTGATATCAGTAGCTAGCCGGCTGGCAGGCTCACCGAGGTCCCAGTGTCCCACTAGAGACTAGTGTTTACAACAGCCACGGGTGCCGGAGGGAGGAGGAGCAGCAGACGCCGCAGCTCTCTCCGTGTGTCTGAGTTCAGTTCAGTTCGGCTCACTATAGGAGGTCGAACGCGTCGAAAATATGAAGCAATACTAACTTTACTTTTCTTCATAGCTAAATGAATCAGACAGTCAGCCAGTCTATCAGAGTGAGTGCTCAGTCGATTGTTCCCGCTGATCATACCTGCTGAGTGGTCACTGCTCAGCTCGCGTGAGTGACGTCATCGCGTCATCACACGCCTTGGATAATTTAGGAGTAAAATGCGAATGCAAGGCTTGAAAGCACTACTCGCAAGCCCGCCCCCAGATAATATTTACCAATCGCAACGGCCAATTAAAGGGGCAATTCGCGATCATCTCGTTGCAGTGTACAGCCCTGTAGTGTTAGTAGTAGTGGTGGTAGTAGTTGTAACTGAGGGGTACAATTCCCTGACTGTATTAAAGAGTATGATATATTAAACCACTACTAGTTATGTACTTTAATTACTGGCCATACAGTACATGAATATATATGGTGAACACCCACACAAGAATACGGCATTGACACATAAAGTACTATTTGGAGGGTATTTATTATTATTAAGCAACGTTAGGTTACAGATTGAGAATTAGGCGAAGAACACACGTAAAGTCAGTCAAGAGCATAAGTCAATGAGAATAGTATGAATACTAGGATGGGTCTAAAACTGACGCCACCTGTGGTATAGCAATTACATAGGGCACACTAGTACCAGCTGGAGACACTGGGGGGTTCCCTCCGGGTGTAAGGCCGGCAGGGGTAGAGGAATGTTCGGGTACAAAGTCTGGGTCAACGAGGAATAACGAGGCTCCAGATACCGGAGCCCAGGGTTAGAAATTAACATTTTTTTTCAAGGGCTTTTTTTGCCCCCCTTAATTGATTTTCGGGGGCTTTTTTTTATTTCGGGGGCACTGAATTTTTATGATAAACTTTAGGGGTGGGACGGTTCACAAAATGGACGGTTCAGTTCGTATCACGGTTTTGGGGTCACGGTTTTCAGTTCGGTTCGATATACGTAAATTTTTATAAAAAAAATGTAACACTCAAATCTAAACATGCTTCTCATTTATTAAAAAATAAATAAAAACGTTTACAGTGTTAGTGTTTACAGCCTTAAATAATGTTTGGCACACAAAGACCGAACTGACTGAAAAATATAGGCTACATTTGTAGTATTAACTTAGTGCAAACAAACAATATGCTCAGCCAGCACTAGACTTTCCTTTCTTTAATATAAACACAAAAAAACACTGTCAACCATGTTTAAATTCCTTGATTGTCAGTTCTTAATGGAAAGATTCGTGTTCTGCTTGAAATTATTATGTATCTGTCTACATTTATTTAGACTAACATTATTTAAATATTGAGTGCAACTGTGGTGGATTACGTAATTCGGTGAGTTGGAACTATCTATGGGTTGGCGCCGGGTCCCCACGGACATTTTAGTGTCACGCACCTTCAGCTCAGGCAATGTTATTATCAGCTCCGGTAGCTCCGGTAACGTTAGGAGGTGATGGCATGCAGTGGGAAAGCGGCAATAGTCCCGGTTGGAGTTAGTAAAACACAGTTGTAGGTTAGCCTTCTTGGATGTTGAATAAACGCCTATCATTGTCTTTAAACACCCCGCCTCTCAGACTCCCATTTCCTCCTCTGCTAGCTAGTAGCTACGGTAACATTTCGTTGACTGTATTACCTCGCGGGCTGATTCTATAGTTAAAACGTGCGTTGTGTTGTACAAACTGCTAACGCTATGGCAAGATGTGTGTATGCCTATGTAATGTTAATGGCTATGTTTTTAAAGTCGTAATGAAGATTGATTTAGATTGTGCTTGCCATTTGTACACAAACTGACTAGCACCTGGCTCAGCTGTAGTGCTGCTGCCAGTGCTCACATCCGCCAAATGATTTTTTTTTATTTGCGCGTCATCTGAACCGTACGATACACAGACGCGCCATTACCGGATAAATATATAATTAGTAAACTGTCGGGGGCATTTTGTGCCCCCCTTAACTGATTTTCGAGGGCATTTTGTCCATTTTCAAGGGCATTATGCCCCAAGCCCCCGTTAATTTCGAACCCTGCCGGAGCCGGTGCATGTACTCCCTTGATCAGCAGACAAAGCAGCAGTTGTAATCCAAGATGCTCGAATAGCATTGACGACAGCTAGCCAGCCTCTTCCTAGAGGCGGGCCCGAGTGATGATCCTCACAGGGGTAAATCCCAAACGACAGTGGGATCGACGGTTCTCTGCTCCAGCGGTCACGGTCCCAAAGCAATATAATCCAACCAGAAATGGTTCTGCAGTCGCCGGTGCCGATTCTCCTGTGCACTGTACTTCACATTAAACTAGGTCGAACTTGACGTTACTTCACTAAACTCTGACACTTTTACTATTCTATTCGCACATGTTCTAAGTGCTCTATTTAGACGCAAGGTTGCTCACTTCATTTCACGTTGACTCGTGGTGAAGGCATCAAGGTTTGAACTGAACTACTGCTGTTTACACCTGCGGCGTATTTATACGTAAGGTGAATTATCTAGTGCCAACCTCAGTTCTGTCTCGTATTACTGCGCAGACTCTGGGCATGTTGCGACATGCCTGGAGTTGCCTTTGAACTTGCCGTTGGGGGCTTGGCCGTTGGCGCCTAGGGGTCGCTGTCCAATAGGAGAGCGAATATTACTCTGGTTTGTACCCAGGTAAAGGGATATTCCGTGTATATATACAAATAATATACAAGGGATATCAAACGATATACAAATATTATACAAGGGATATCAAGCAATAAATATATATATATTCGGTTTAATCTGACCCTTTGTAACAGTAGTAGTGTTAGTGGTGGTGGTGGTGTTAGTGTTAGTGGTAGTAGTAGTGTTAGTGGTGGTGTTAGTGGTAGTAGTAGTAGTGTTAGTGGTAGTAGTAGTAGTAGTGGTAGTAGTAGTGGTGGTAGTAGTGGTGGTAGGGCTGGGCGATATGGCCTAAATATGATATCACGATATTTTCTGACCTTTCGGCGATACACGATACACACAGGGAACAAACGTAACTTTTTGACTTACCAGCCATTTGGCTGATAGATTTTTAAAAGTACCAGCCGGGCAGATTTTTTACTAGCCAAAAATTATAAATAGCTTTTTAGTATATCGCCATGTGTTATTATTACATATAATACTCTCATATGCTATTTTCAATTAATATCATAAACAACATAAGGAATATTAGCATCATTTTGAGTGGACTGAAGGAATGAGTCAGCGTTAATAGTTTTAAATGCAAATAATTTATTGAAACATAGAAGTGGGGTCGGGACACACACGCACACTGTGTTTCAACTAACCACCCCTGCATTATATTTGAATATCAACATTATCTGTCCATCCTCAGTAATCCTCAGTTTACTATAATATACTCCTGTCCTGAGTCCTGACTAGTGACTCCGTCGTCTTTCCAAACGCACGCACACACACACACACACAGGGAAGGGGAGAGTGCCCCCCCCCCCCCCCCATTTCCCTTTCCTCAGTGCTGTTTATGGCTCTGTCTCGTCTGATCATCAGGATTAGCTTGTTAGCTTACGTTAACGTTGTAGTGATTGGTACATAAACGTTAATTTCGGGCGATGTGGGCATAAAGGAATGGCGACGGTGCAACGCATGTAGCTGCATTGGACTCGTTGTGAGAAGAAAAAAAAATCACCGATTTATTTCGTGTCTGTAGGCGCACTGCTGTGTTAACGCTGCTCTGTTTAACGCTGCTGCTCTGTTTTCAAGAAACAACACGGAGTGGGTGGATATCATACGACTTGCGGAGTTGCTAGAGGGTTTTCAAAATAAGAGTATCATATTAACCTGAACGTTGCTAGCTGCCGGAGCCCAGATATTATGACTGGAGCTGCGCTTAGGGCGGCAATGAGACCCGCACAGGATTTTCAAAATAAGAGTATCGATATGAACTACACGCCAGCTGGCGGGCAGACTATTATTTTTAGACGTCAGACGGTAAATCTACACGCATTTGGCGATGGGCGCCCAGTTATTTTGTTCCCTGGATACACATCACAATGTTTTTCCTTTTTTCCCCAAACAATTAAAAAAAATTATGAAACTACTGTATATTTGTATGTCTCTAAATGTTTTGATTAATTGAAAATGGAGGACCCTTATGTAAAAAAGCCGAAAGTCTTTTTCTGGTCTTCATCCTCCAGTCCACTGTTGTATTGAGCTGTACTGTATTGTACCCATTCTGCAATCTGTTAATTTTTTTAAAGCTTTTATTATAACCATATAACAAAAAATTCTATTATTGTTTATGAAAATGTTTTAGCCCTATGCTTGACTTTATTATTTTAGGCATGGCAACAAATAAAATAATAATAAAATTAATAAATAAAATATTAAATTAATAAATAGGCTACACATCTCTTTTTGTGTCACAAATTGTGCTCACCGATATGAACATAGGCCTCTTTACTTACTTAAAAAAGGAAACATCAAGAAATATGTTTATGGTATTCCACCATGCCATGTGTGTTTTTATTTTATAATGCTCATGAGTCATGATTATTGCTGAAGTCTGAGTCACTACGCCTCACTGGCTTTCATAACCTAACAGACTAACTTGTCTTGCTCAAGACTTGTTTATGAGTTTTAACACATTGACTGTCACGCTTCTATCCATCAATGTTTCAATCAATCAATAATCAATCAATGCGGCACGGTGGTGTAGTGGTTAACACTGTCGCCTCACAGCAAGAAGGTCCAGGGTTCGATTCCCGCTTGGGGACCAGGTTTCCATGATGCCAGTTACCCAGGTGGGGTATCTCCCAGGCCTTTCTGTGTGGAGTTTGCATGTTCTCCCCGTGCTCGCAAGGGTTTCCCCCCCCGATAAGATAAACCCAATGGAAAAACATGCACAACAATAGATCGCTAACGCTGTGGCGTCCTTGACGAAGACGGACAGGAGCACTTGGATTGGTCCCCTGGCGCGGCTCACGTTGACGCCTGTCTGCTCCCGGCTGCCCTTGGGGGGGAAGGACGACGGGATGGGTTAATCGCAGATACGAATTGCATGCATGCATCGCATGTGTGCCGATTGATGACCTCTGAGCAGGTCCTAATTTATTTTTTATTTTTTTTATGTTTGATCACTGCCACCAGTCTAAGCCTATAGAGATGTTCACCTTCTTTGCAGGGCTATAACTTTTTAAATTGTATTGCTAAATTGACATTACTATGGCCCATTCAACATCGATTATCTATCGTTCAGGATGTAGGAACGTTATACTTTTTCATTCATAGATTCTTCCAAAAATACCTTCTAGAATATAAGTATGTTTTTATCATTTTCTGCAGTAATTCATAGAATGTGAGTTATAGGCATAAACGCATATATAGATTATCAACTGCCGTTTATTGCCGATACACGCTATATAAAAAAAATTAAACTGTACATGATCGTATACGTTATGATTAATCATGCGTGGATGAAAGGGGGGGGGGGGGGGTTGTTTATAATTCTGTGATCGTCAGTAAATGCTTTATGTAGTATGGGTGATATATTGATCTAATCGGTTTGCAGTGAAAGGAATAAACAATCAAGCTGAAAGTAACATTACTGTCCTCTTACCGTTCGCCTATGAGACTGGAGGAAAAAGATCCCACTTATTTGACGTCGATCGACTAGATCCATTTCCGGTTTGTATGGCGCAATAAACGCCCAAATCATATCGATTATTGAGTTATGGCAGCGATCCATATGCACGCCAGTGTGTGTCTGTATTCCCGCAATGATATGTGACTGCCGGACGGATTTCCCAGATGCACCGAGATCACCAGATCCACTTCCGCCCGATCATCCACCAGGCGGCGGTATTGAGGCGTTGCACTGTTGTGCAGGCTCCCACTGTATCACCAGAGGCTGGGTGGCGGAATTATGAATGCCATGGCGAAAAAATTAAATATGATCTCAATAACGTCATACAGCGTGGTCTGGCAGAATTAGCATGGCCAGCAAACACGTCGTAAGCCGTTTTTGGCGGTCAATGTGTTAATAAGAGAGCACTATCTCTCTCAACCAAAGCAATGCATGGTAGACGGCAACAGAACAATTTTGATTGACAGTCGATTCTGCCAATTACGTCACACCGCTTGCACCCGCCTCTGCTGTTCTTACCACCAATCGGCAAGCTCTTATTCGTTTTTTTACTTCCAGGATGTCCGCCATTGATCTACACGAGTGTATCAATAACAAACCTACCGGAGCTAATAACGTTAGCTCCCTGCCACCCACGAGTAGACTACCAGCGCTCCGCAGGAGTACCAAACGAGGCATGATGATTTTACTGCAACAAATGTTATAATAAAAGCTTTTCTATACATTTGTCTGATTGAATTAACAGATTGCAGAATGGGTACAATTCAGTACGGGCTCTCTGAGCAAAGGAAGGAACTGAGATATGAATGACCAACAATGTTAGCTATGGTTGGGTAAATATGGTGGTTATTGAACGTGTAACTATATAACGTTAATGCCACAAAACTAATGCCTTTGTTAATCATAAGTAACTTTGATGCAGTAGCGTGTATGTGTGTGGGGGCGGGGTTGTGCAGGTCGCTTGACTGAAACTTTTTTCAAAGTTTGAACGCGTGGACCAGATTGACACAATCCTCTAACGCGATGGCAAAACATCACGATATACACGATACGTTTAAAAAGTGTATCGTTAATGAACTGTACCCGATATTTATAAAATATCGTCATATCGCCCAGCCCTGGTAGTAGTGTTAGTGGTGGTGGTATTATTAGTGGTAGTGGTGGTGGTAGTAGTAGTAGTAGTGTTAGTGGTGGTGGTAGTAGTAGTAGTGGTGGTAGTAGTAGTAGTAGTAGTAGTGTTAGTGGTGGTGGTGTTAGTGTTAGTGGTAGTAGTAGTGGTAGTATTAGTGGTAGTATTAGTGGTAGTGTTAGTGGTGGTGGTAGTATTAGTGGTAGTGTTAACACTTTGAGTGCCAGCCGTGTTTTCCTTTTTACCGGCTGGAATGCCACCATCCACTCCCAATGTTAACGTTAATATCGCCTAATCTATGTTTTAAATTATGTGTCTAATCTGCCCATCGCTTATCAAAGAATCATTTTCCAGTCAACATTGTCAAGGCAGATTGTTTTTTTATCGCTTCATTTCCGTTTGATAGCATTTTGAAAATCACCCGTTTTCGGGGAAAAAACAACCCATGCCTATGATAATCGCCTTTTACTGGAATATTCCAGAACGTTGTCATTTGTCTGCCTATTTATGAATAGTTTTCAAATAAACACTAGATGATCGATAGTATATGTGTGCGCACGCACGCTCGTGCCGTGCGCTGATAATCACTGCTCTTATTTCCTCATGGCTTTTACAGTCAAAACAACCATATCACATATCACATAAACGCTTATATATCCGTGAAAACGAGTCTGATTATCCTAACACTGATAACATAGATTCCTTACCTGAGGTCAGATGGTATCCAAATGGTTTATTCCAATTTCCGATCGCCATTCGAAAAAATCGATAATTGTATTGATCCATCGTGTGTACAGTATAACCCATATTCGCCAGAGGCTCCAGAATGAACTCTGGTAGACCCCGGCTGCATCAGTGAGAAGTAAAATGTGGAGTCAGAAATCCGTTCTCCCATTCACTTTCATTGAGTCCATTCCAAAAGGGTGATTTACCATCTGGGAGACGATAGGGGGGCGCTTTTTTCACATCTGAGCGCCGGCGGTCCCTGGATCTCTAACGGTAGGCTCGCGTGATGCAATATGATTTCAGATCGCGAATAAATAAAAAAAATAATAAAAAAAAAAAAAAAAAAACTTGTGACGTGGCATTCAGCGGTTGGGGGGGGGAAACCCGAGAAAAGCCGTGAGTGGCATACAAAGTGTTAATGGTGGTGGTAGTATTAGTGGTAGTGGTGGTGGTAGTAGTGGTAGTGGTAGTAGTAGTGTTAGTGGTGGTGGTAGTAGTGGTGGTGGTAGTAGTAGTGTTAGTGGTAGTAGTGGTGGTGGTGGTAGTAGTGTTAGTGGTGGTAGTGATGGTGGTAGTGGTGGTGGTGGTAGTAGTAGTGTTAGTGGTGGTGGTGGTAGTAGTGGTGGTAGTAGTGGTGGTAGTGGTGTTAGTGGTAGTAGTGGTGGTAGTGTTAGTGGTAGTGGTGGTAGTGGTGGTAGTAGTGGTAGTGGTGGTAGTAGTGGTAGTGGTGGTGGTAGTGGTGGTGGTGGTAGTGGTAGTGGTGGTGGTAGTAGTGGTAGTAGTGGTGGTGGTAGTGGTAGTAGTGGTAGTGTTAGTGGTAGTAGTGGTGGTGGTGGTAGTAGTGGTAGTAGTGGTAGTAGTGGTGGTGGTAGTGGTAGTAGTGGTAGTGTTAGTAGTGGTGGTGGTGGTAGTAGTGGTGGTGGTGGTAGTAGTGGTAGTAGTGGTGGTGGTAGTAGTGGTAGTGGTGGTGGTGGTAGTAGTGGTGGTAGTGGTAGTAGTAGTAGTAGTGGTGGTGGTAATAGTAGTAGTAGTAGTAATGGTGGTAGTAGTAGTGGTAGTAATGGTGGTGGTAGTGGTGGTAGTAGTAGTGGTGGTGGTAATAGTAGTGGTGGTGGTAGTAGTAGTAATGGTGGTGGTAGTGGTGGTAGTAGTAATGGTGGTGGTAGTAGTAGTGGTGGTGGTGGTTATAACTGAGGGGTACAATTCCCTGACTGTATTAATCAAGTATGGTATCATTAAACCACTACCGTCTTATGTACATTATACTGGCCATACCGTACACGAGTATATGATGAGAACACTTCCCCACAATGAATCGGTTCTACACAAAGTTGTCTTTAAGTATTTATTAGCAGCAAGAATACATAATATACTTTAATTGAATGCACTTGTAAGGCAAAGGAATGTGCGTAGGCAAATCAATAATGAATGTCCATTCTCATATTACGCATGAGATAATAATACAACTTGAATATTAGGAATTATATCTAGGGGATACTGGTAGGGGGGTTCCTACCGGTTGTAAGCCAGCAGGGGGAGGCAATGCTCTAATGCAAAGTCTGGTTCCACGGGGACTCAATAAGCTCCTGCTCGGGGAGGAGGTATTACTCCCTGGATCAGCGGACGAAAGGCAGCCGCTGTAATCCCAGTATGCGTGCAGCACAGGTGGAAGCCGGTCAGCCTCTCCAATAGAGACGGGCTCGAATGATGTTCCTCACGGTAGATCCCACAGCAGTGGGTGTAGACGATTCTTATCCGATCCAACAGCCTGGTTAAAAGCAATAAGAATAATAATCCAGCCGGAGAGGGGCTCTGCATTCACCGGTGTAGATCCTCCGGTGCGCGGTACTTCACATTAACTAAGTTGAACTTGACGTTATTCAACCAAGCTCTGATACTTTACTATCCTATTCGCACGCGGCTATAAGTGCTCTATTTAGACGCACGGTTGCTCCCTTCACTTGGTCTTTGACTCGTGATGAAGGCTTTACTAGTAAGGAGCGAACGATACGTTGAACAAACGTATTAGGATAAAACAAGACTCTATTTTGGGGCAAAACGGGCCCACTTCACAGCACGCTGTATCGTAGTGTGAGGCTTCAACTTGTTACTAAGACTGAACTGAACTGAACTGAACTGAACTACTTCTGTATTCACCTGCGCCATATTTATATGTACGGGGAATAAACTAGTGCCAGCCTCATTTCTGTCTCGTAGTCCTGGGCAGAGCCGGGCATGTACAGACATGTCTTGACGGTGGCTTTGAACTCGACTCTAGGGGCAAGACACTGGCGCTGGTGGCACGCCATCCAATAAGAGAACGAAATATTATGGTCTGTACCAGGCTAAAGGGATATTCCGTGTATATGTACAAAGAATACACAAGGGATATCAAACGATATACAAATATTATGCAATATATATCAATCAATAAATACATATATTCGGTTTAATCTGACCCTTTGTAACAGCCGCCTCCTAATTAGTCCCACCTAATTAGCTAAGCAGAGACAGATTAACCGCACTGTCCACTACTCAATGTCCGTTGTGAGGGTAGGCAGTTCACAAAGTCAGGGGTCATGGTCGTCATTAAGCGAGTCGGGGAGCCTTGGCGACTCTATCAGCCTCGCCACGGGTCGGTTGTATGTCCGCCCTTGGACGAGCAATTCTGCCGCTCTGACCTTTCCGTCGGCACCAGTGGTCACTTTGCTTACACGGCCGGCCTGCCACGCAGCTCGGGGTAGTGACTGGTCTATGGTCATGACGACTGGACGGGATGAAGGGGGGCTTAGGAGGAAGCGGGCCTGAGACTGCTTTGATCTGTGCTTGGCTGTGCCTCCTCCTCCTCCGTCTGTTTCTCTTGTTTGCTCTGTACCCCGTCTGAGGAGGGGCCGGTCCCGGCCGCCCCGTCAAGGAGTCGCTTGGGGTGCTGGGTTCGAGGTCAGCTACGTCTGAAGCGCAGCTGAGGGGGGTGGAGTTCCGAACTCCCTCTGGTGCCCACGGTTCTCTCACGGGCCTCTCGCTTAATGTCAATAGCCTCTGCTGTACGAGGGAGTGGCCGGTGTCGCTCGCCTTTGTGTGTAGGCAGCGTGTAGACGTGGGTTGACTGTCAAGTCCGTAGAGGGGGCCCTGGAGCGTCCATCCCAGTCGGGTCTGAACCGCGACTGGGCATCCTTTGGGTCCGATGTGGGCCGCCTCAATTGGGAGAATGAGGTCCGCGTGGTCGGAGCCGATGAGCAGGGTCGGTGTGGCGCCGTCGATAAGCGGTATAGGTAGTTGACGTAGGTGCACATACTTAGCCATCAGCTGTGGGATGGGGTAGGTGTACTGAGACAAGCCTATGTCGTGGCTGGTGAAGACGTTGGTTATACTATACTGCTTCTCGGGCTGGTCCACCGCTGCTATCTTGAAGGAGACCCTTTCACCTTTTATGGTCTTCTGGTCCCTTCTGATGGTGCGTATGGTCATGGTATCTTTGACACCCCGCAGGCCCAACTGGGCTGCTGCGGAAGCGAGGAGGAGAGTCTTTTCAGACCCATCGTCCAGGACGGCGTAAGTGTCCAGGACCTTGTCCTCGTAGCTCAGGAGCACTCTGACCACTTTGAGGAGCACTCGGGGGGTCCCGCTCTGCTTGGGGTCTATGTGGAGCACTCCTGTCTCGGGGGGGTTGTCACCTGTCTGTGGTGACACAGAATCTATATGGTGCGAGTCGCACCGTGACTCCCAGTGTCTGCTGTAGCAGTCGGGACACCAGGGAGCGGTCTGGTGGAACTTTGGTGCTGGTGCCACCGCCTCGGCATGGTACATTAGCGCGACGGGCCCACTCTGTTGTCCTGTGGTCTTCTGGTGGGCTCCGCACAGTGCTGCGCGGTAAGTGGCGCCCGCCTGGGCCGCCCCTGCGCGGTAAGCGGCGCCCGCCTGGGCCGCCTCACGCCACTGGTCAACCTGGACGGGGTTCAGTGTCTTATATTCGGCGCACTGTGCCAGCCAGTGTCCGCCGTCGCAGTAGGTACAGTAGGGAGCGGTCTGGTGGCTCTTCGGTACTGGTGCCACCGCCTCGGCATGGTACATTACCGCGACGGGCCCACTCTGTTGTCCTGGCTGACGCCTGTTGATGTCATGCAGGACCTCCAAGTGGGTGCCACCGCACCTGCTGCACTTCTTCTTCAAGCGGCACTCAGCTGCTAGGTGGCTGCGCGCGCAGCGGAAGCAGCGGCGGTGGTCCTTGATCCACTGACTCACCTCGTCCGTGGTCAGCTTCCCGAAAGTGTCGCATTGGTACAGCCGATGTTCTCCCTCACAGTACTGGCACTCAATCTTCCACTGGTCCTCTTTCGTCGAGGGGGTGTGGTGGTTCTTGTGCTGCGGTACTGATTCGGCTTGGTGCATAACGGTCACCAACCGGCGGTTATCCGTTGATCCCCGAGGTCCGAGTCTTGGGCTTGGTCCACTCCATACGAACGTGTCGAGTCGTAGGCTACTGACCTCCCTGGCGAGGAACTCAGATAGGTCTAGGAGGGATGCCTCTGGACCGTTGGGGTCGCGGTGGTCTCTCTGCCGCCGAAAGCGCTCTTGTCGGGCGGGAGGGAGCTTCTCTAGTATCCTCTCTACATTAGAGTTAGCGTACAGTTCATAGATCCCTTTTTCCTTTTGGGACCCCAGCATCCCTACCAGGGACTGTACCTTGATAGCGAGGTCATCTAATGCTCTGTTGTCTCTGGCTGGGGGGAGACGGTCAATGTCTCTTATCTCCTGTATCACGTAGTCCCATATGCGTCCATAACGTTGGTCGAGGGCTACTAGAGCCGCGGTGTATGGGGTAGTAGAGCTGGAATATGCCAGCGCTATATTGTGCGCTCTGGGCACCTTCAGGTGCTTGAGTAGGATAGCATACTTGTCCGGTTCATCTGGTACGTCGGACAGCATAGTCTCTAGGCACATTCGTAGCTCTGTGTACTGTGCTCTGTTCTCGTGTGTGAAGTCCGGGAACGTCGGTGTGCCAAGGTACGATGCCATGGATGACTGGCACATCGGTGAGCGTTGGGGGAGAGGCCTCCTAGGCGAGTCTCCTCTTACGTGTTGTCTTGGGCTGGTACTTGGTGGGTACCAAGGGCCAGGTACCCAGGTGCTGTTCCTCGGGGCTGGCGGTGCGTCAAACTCACCCGTGAGTTGAGTCGGGGGTTTGTAGCGCAGGGCCTCGGGGCTGACTTCTGGGCTGTACTGGGCCTTCTGGTCCAGAGTACGTTGCTGCTGGTCGGGGCTGTACTGGGCCTCCTGGTCCAGCGTACGTTGCTGCTGGTCGGCTTGACATTCCTCCTCTTCCTCCTCCTCTCCCTCTGCGAGGACCTGGAGTCTTCTGTTCAGTCTCTCGGCGTGGTCCGGTTCTTCCCGGTTGCTGGGTCTCGTATGGACCGGCCGGGGAGGGGGTTCGGAGACGTGGACAGGATCCTCCTGTTGGCGGGGTCCCGGGTCGCTTGGTCGGGTAGGGGAATGTGTCCTAGACCCTTGTCGTGACGATCTCCGGGAGCTCCGTGCGGAGTGAGGGGGTGTCGCCATGGTAATCAATTTGTCCATCAGCTGCGCCTGCAGCCGGTCGCGCTCTGTCTCGCGCTGGGCATGGGCGGCGTTGCGCGCTGCTTCGCGCTGGGCATTGCCGGCGTCGCGCTGCGCATTGGCTGCGGCGTGCTGCGCATCGGCGCGGCTTCTCTCAATGTTCTCTTCTGTCTGGAGGCGTCTGGTCTCCAGTCTTATGCGGTCGTCTTCACTCCTTTGTTGCGCCTGGAAGCGCTCTCGCTCGGCTGCAAAATGTTCGCGCTCGCGCGTCTGTTGCGCTTGAAGTCGATCGCGTTCGGTGGAGGCTGCCAGGGTGGCGATGAGTGCCTGCGCCAGCATCTTGTCCGCCTCGCTGGGGGAAGACGCCGGTCGAGGCGATCGGCTCCCGGCAGTACTCGTTGGAGATCTGTTCTCCGGGCGCGCCCCGAGGTCCGTCTCCTGGGCGCGCTTCTCTTCTGGTAGTGGGTCGGGTTCCGTCCCTGGAGCGCTTTCTTTATCCTGGAGCTCTCCGGGGACTGTCCCGTTCGCGTTGTCTGGGGGTAAAGTCATGTCATGTCCCTCCTGGTCCCCCCCGTGAGCTTGGTCAATTACGTTAGAACCCACTAGGGTCTCTACTGGCGGGGTAGCCTGGTCGGTAGGGTTGGACATAATTTTACTATCCGCTTTAGTTACTTTATCCGTATTTAACTTCCCTTTAAAGCTAGGTATTGGACTGACAGTGTATGCCTCTAGATAGGGAGGTGGCTGCCGCCTGCGCTGCGGGCGTTCTAGTTCGGGAGAACCGTTTGTGGAGTGTTCATCATCGGCCATGTTAATATTAATATTATATTAATATTACGCTAATTCTTATCCGGGGCTCGAAGGACCAATTATAACTGAGGGGTACAATTCCCTGACTGTATTAATCAAGTATGGTATCATTAAACCACTACCGTCTTATGTACATTATACTGGCCATACCGTACACGAGTATATGATGAGAACACTTCACCACAATGAATCGGTTCTACACAAAGTTGTCTTTAAGTATTTATTAGCAGCAAGAATACATAATATACTTTAATTGAATGCACTTGTAAGGCAAAGGAATGTGCGTAGGCAAATCAATAATGAATGTCCATTCTCATATTACGCATGAGATAATAATACAACTTGAATATTAGGAATTATATCTAGGGGATACTGGTAGGGGGGTTCCTACCGGTTGTAAGCCAGCAGGGGGAGGCAATGCTCTAATGCAAAGTCTGGTTCCACGGGGACTCAATAAGCTCCTGCTCGGGGAGGCGGTATTACTCCCTGGATCAGCGGACGAAAGGCAGCCGCTGTAATCCCAGTATGCGTGCAGCACAGGTGGAAGCCGGTCAGCCTCTCCAATAGAGACGGGCTCGAATGATGTTCCTCACGGTAGATCCCACAGCAGTGGGTGTAGACGATTCTTATCCGATCCAACAGCCTGGTTAAAAGCAATAAGAATAATAATCCAGCCGGAGAGGGGCTCTGCATTCACCGGTGTAGATCCTCCGGTGCGCGGTACTTCACATTAACTAAGTTGAACTTGACGTTATTCAACCAAGCTCTGATACTTTACTATCCTATTCGCACGCGGCTATAAGTGCTCTATTTAGACGCACGGTTGCTCCCTTCACTTGGTCTTTGACTCGTGATGAAGGCTTTACTAGTAAGGAGCGAACGATACGTTGAACAAGCGTATTAGGATAAAACAAGACTATTTTGGGGCAAAACGGGCCCACTTCACAGCACGCTGTATCGTAGTGTGAGGCTTCAACTTGTTACTAAGACTGAACTGAACTGAACTGAACTACTTCTGTATTCACCTGCGCCATATTTATATGTACGGGGAATAAACTAGTGCCAGCCTCATTTCTGTCTCGTAGTCCTGAGCAGAGCCGGGCATGTACAGACATGTCTTGACGGTGGCTTTGAACTCGACTCTAGGGGCACGCCATCCAATAAGAGAACGAAATATTATGGTCTGTACCAGGCTAAAGGGATATTCCGTGTATATGTACAAAGAATACACAAGGGATATCAAACGATATACAAATATTATGCAATATATATCAATCAATAAATACATATATTCGGTTTAATCTGACCCTTTGTAACAGTGGTGGTAATAGTAGTAGTAGCGGTGGTGGGCAGGGGGCGAAATTAACTTTTTGACTCACCGGCCAGTGGCGGGTAGATGGGAAGAATCTACCCGCCAAGCATATTTCTTACCTGCCAACTTTTTTTTGATTAAAAAAATTATTGTTGTTATTTTATATAAATCTTTTTTTTTAAATAAAATATATATATTATATAATCATACTTGTAGTTGTATTATCTGCGAGACATCGCCACCTCGCTGTCTGCAAACAGCTCCACTGTCTGTGTGTATACTCGAGTGGCCTCCAGCTCCAGCAAGGATTCTCCGGCGCTGCAGCTGGACCCTAAACTCTACATTCAGCATGAAAGGATTCTCCTGCGCTGCACCTGGACCTATTCAGCAGCCCTCATGCGATGTAAGCCAGGGGCTCGAATACGCATGTTGTAGGACATTGATGTCAGGAGCTATCTGTAGCTACTGCTGGATGGCGTTGGGACAACGCCTCTGAACTATTTAGTTTACTGGGACATTTCGTAGTGACTAGTGAGCTAACGTGGGCTAACATGAGCTACCTAGCCAACGGAGGTATTATGCACTGGACACTTGCTGGAGCAGTTGTTGATGTCGGGAGCTATCAGTAGCTAGCCGGCTGGATAACGTTACACAATGCCTCATGTATTAAACTAAAAGTGAATAGTTGACTGGGTCATCTTGTAACAGTAGCTAACATTATCTCACGGAGGTCCCTCTGACTAGACTAACGTCACGGTGGCTGTCCTCTGTTTACATGCAGCATACAGAAACAGGTGCGGGAGGGGTAGGAGGAGCAGTGCGCGGTGCGCTGCATGTCTGTGCTGAGACAGCGAGTGAGAACTCCGCTCAGAATTGGATCATGATTTTCTGTTTTCACATGACTATTTGATTGCCCGCCGCACGGCGGGCAGACCTCTCAGTGGGAGGCGCCAAACGTAAAAACTGAGCGCCAATGGCGGGTGGCGGGCTCTAGTTTCGCCCCCTGGTGGTGGGTCATTACAATTGTACAGTTTTCTTTCGTTTTCTTGTTCGCCCAATAACGTTAACCAAATGAAACCAATGGAAAGACACACACACGCGTCGCCGACACACACACGCGCCAACAAACACATCAACATTCTCCCCCGCCGGACTCACAGGCACAATCAAATAAACATACTTTTCCGGACAGATCATCTGAGCTCCACTGTGTTTAAATCCAAATAATCCTCTGCCATTGTTGTAATATGTCATCTGTTCTCTAGTATTCAGTCTCGTTGTGAAGTTAAATTCTCTCTAGAAGTGAAAGTGAAACTTAGCAAGGATAAGTTGTTAAAGGGGCAGTAGGCAAGTGGATGCCTGAACACAGAATGACACCAGTATCACTGACTACCACGGCAAGCCTATAGAAAATTATTCTATTTAATAATAATTATTATAATAATTATCATAAATATAATATATAATTTTTTTTAATAATTTTTTTTTTTATTAATAATTATAAATATTTTTTTTCTGTTGTACCGAACTCGTACCGAACCGTGACCCCAATACCGAGGTACGTGCCGAAACGTGGCTTCTGTGTACCGTTACACCCCTACTGTGTTGCACTCAATATTTAAATAATGTCTAAATAAATGTAGACAGACAATGTACGCATTTTAAAAATAGAATGAACAGAGCAGTGTTGTTTTGAAACAGTACAGTGTGTGTTAGTTTGATTCATGCTGCATTTTATATTGATGGCCTTCTAATTTGTTTCTAAAGGTTTAATTATTTTGTTTGTTTGCACCAAGTTAATACTTGACAAATGTAGCCTATATTTTTCAGTCAGTTCGGTCTTTGTGTGCCAAACATTATTTAAGGCAAACCGCTGTAAACCTTTTTTTTCTTTTTTTTTAGTAAATGAGAAGCATGTTTACATTTTGAGTGTTTAAAAAAATAATATTTAAACAACGTATATCGAACCAAACCGAAAACCGTGACCACAAAACCGTGATACGAGCCAAACCGTGGATTTTGTGAACCGTTCCACCCCTAGTAGTAGTGGTGGTGGTGGTGGTAGTAGTGATAGTAGCAGTAGTGGTGGTAGTAGTAGTGATAGTAGGAGTAGCAGTAGCAGTAGTAGTGATAGTAGCAGTAGTGGTAGCAGTAGTAGTGATAGTAGCAGTAGCAGTAGTGGTGGTGGTAGCAGTAGTGGTGGTGGTAGTGATAGTAGCAGTAGTGGTAGCAGTAGTAGTGATAGTAGCAGTAGCAGTAGTGGTGGTGGTGGTAGTGATAGTAGCAGTAGTGGTGGTGGTAGTGTTAGTGGTAGTACTGGTGTTAGTGGTAGTAGTAGTAGTAGTGGTAGTAGTGGTGATGGTAGTAGTGATAGTAGCAGTAGCAGTAGTAGTGGTAGCAGTAGTGGTGGTGGTAGTAGTAGTAGTGGTGGTGGTGGTGGTGGTAGCAGTGGTGGTGGTGGTAGTGGTAGTGGTAGTAGTAGTGGTGGTGGTAGTGTTAGTGGTAGTAGTGGTGTTAGTGGTAGTAGTAGTAGTAGTGGTGGTGGTAGTAGTGGTGTTAGTGGTAGTAGTAGTAGTAGTAGTAGTAGTAGCAGTAGTGGTGGTGGTAGTGTTAGTGGTAGTAGTGATAGTAGCAGTAGCAGTAGTAGCAATAGCAGTAGTGGTGGTAGTAGTAGTAGTAGTAGCAGCAGTAGTGGTGGTAGTAGTAGTAGTAGTAGTAGTAGTAGTAGTAGTAGTAGTAGTAGTAGTAGTAGTAGTAGTAGTAGTTGTAACTGAGGGGTACAATTCCCTGACTGTATTGAGAGTATGGTATCATTAAACCACTACTGAGTTATGTACTTTAATTACTGGCCATACAGTACACGGTATATATGATGAACACCCACACAATAACACGGCTTAACAAAGAAAGTCCTGTTTGGAATATTTATTAGAAGAGCAGCAATAGTAGATTACAGTATTGAGAATTAGGGTCGCGCTTGTATGGCGAAGAATGTGCATGAATAGGTCAAGAGCGTAAGTCCATGAGCATATTACGATGGGGATAATTAATACCACCTGTAGCATAAGAATTATATAAGGCACACTCGTAGGTCAGCTGGAGATACTAAGGGGGTTCCCTCCGGTTGTAAGCCAGCAGGGGAGAGGAATGGTCGGGAGCAAAAGTCTGGATCAACGAGGAATAAAGAGACTCCAGGTACAGGAGACGATGCAATAATCCCTTGGTCCTTAGACAAAACAACAGCTATACTCCGGTATGCATTGCAGCATGGATGAAAGCTAGCCAGCCTCTGGGTCCTAGAGGCGGGCTCGACGGGGCTCCTCACAGGGTAGATCCCACACGGTAGTGGGGGTAGACGGTTCTCTGCTCCAGCAGCCACAGTACCAAAGCAATATAATCCAGCCGAAAAGGGCTCTGCATTCGTCGGTGTAGGTTATCCAGTGTACATATCCACACGGTTCTCGTCTAGGGCTCCTCGGATGGCGGCACAAGGTTAGGCCGCCCAGCCTGGATAAGCACACTAGCTCGGTACGATGAAACGGTGGTAATGCTGGTCACTGTAGAACGGTAGCCGCACGATACACTATACATAATAGACTATTACTTTATAATAGAATAAGTCGAACTCGACGATACAGCGTTAAACTCTGACACTTTAGCTATCAATTCGCACGCGGTCTCAAGGCTCTATTTAGGGGCAAAACGGGCCCACTTCACGGCACGTTGTATCGTGGTGAAGGCTTCAACTTGTTGGGGTAACTAACTTTAGGATAACTAACTGCTGTATCCACCTGCGCCGTATTTATACGTAAGGTGAATAATCTAGTGCCAACCTCAGTTCTGTCTCGTATTACTGCGCAAACCTGGGCATGTTGAGACATGTCTTAGCGGTGACTTTGAACTAGACATTGGGGGTATGGCCGTTGGCGCCTAGGGGGTCGCTGTCCAATAGGAGAACGAATATTATGGTCTGGCCTGTACCTAGGTAAAGGGATATTCCGTGTATATGTACAAAGAATATACAAGGGATATCAGACGATATACAAATATTATACAATATATCTCAAGTAATAAATATATATATTCGGTTTAATCTGACCCTTTGTAACAGTAGTAGTGGTGGTGGTAGTAGTGATAGTAGCAGTAGCAGTAGTAGTGGTAGTAGTAGTAGCAGCAGTAGTAGTAGTAGTAGCAGTATCAGCAGCAGTAGTAGTAGTAGCAGTAGCAGTAGTAGCAGCAGTAGTAATAGTAGCAGTATCAGCAGCAGTAGTAGTAGTAGTAGTAGTAGTAGTAGTAGTAGTAGTAGTAGTAGCATCAGCAGCAGTAGTAGTAGTAGTAGCAGTAGTAGTAGTAGTAGTAGTAGTAGTAGTAGTAGTAGTAGTAGTAGTAGTAGTAGTAGTAGTAGTAGTAGTAGTAGTAGTATCATCAGCAGCAGTAGTAGTAGTAGTAGTAGTAGTAGTAGTAGTAGTAGTAGCAGTATCATCAGCAGCAGTAGTAGTAGTAGTAGTAGTAGTAGTAGTAGTAGTAGTAGTAGTAGTAGTAGTAGTAGTAGTAGTAGTAGTAGTATCATCAGCAGCAGTAGTAGTAGTAGTAGTAGTAGCAGTAGCAGTGGTAGGGTTAGGGTTAGCAGTAGAGGCTCTCACCTCTTCTGCCCCCTAGTGGAGGCTCTCACCTCTTCTGCCCCCTAGTGGAGGCTCTTACCTCTTCTGCCCCAACTAATTTAATCTTCAGATCCCTGATGGTCGCCTGGTTCTTGTATCTGGAGGCGTCCAGCTCAGTGAGCCGGCTCTGGAGCTGCTGGCTGCTGCTCTCCAGCTCCTGGCGCAGCTGCTCCTTCTGTTGCTGCAGCCGGCTCTGGGTCTGCAGGAGCAGAGGAACCTGATGTCAAACTGGAACAGCAAACTGCTGCTGTCTTCCTGCCAATTCTGCTTCCAAGTAAAGCAGTTAAACTCATAAAATGGGGCAAAATGTCACTTTCTATCTTAACACGTAAATCTTAGTATGTTTTCTATAATCTGTTGGTAGGGCGTTGACACTGATTACAGACAAAAATACATGCAGGTCATCCAAGCAGACAGAGAACAGACCGACATACATACACCCGTCGGACTTCCGGTATGCCGTTCGAGGGTACAGACGCATAGAAAGACAGAGCTCCCGGGTAAATCACAATTCTCCCACTTAAAAATGCAATGAATGCATATCCAGAAGTTTGAAAGTTAGATGAGTGGGAGAAGGAAAGGGAAATACCGGAAAAATAGAAAAAAAACGTTGAATAACTTAGAAGACGAAGTCTCGGAAAAGTCTAACGTCGAAGCTAACGAAAACGAGACAGCGATGCGCGGGAAGAACATGAATCATGATAATATAATTGAGGCGATAAAAGCACTAAAAGCCGAACTCAAAAGGGACAGTGACGAACGGAGACAAGAGATTAACCAGCTGGGTCAAGAAATTAAGGGCAAACTCGACAACATTGCTGTGGAGATTCAGAGCCTGAACGAGCGAGTGGTAGAGGTGGAGACTCGGGCAGGGAAAATGGAAGACTGGGCAACGGAGTTGTCTGAAGCGCTCAGTACAAGGCGGGAACGACAACGTGCCATACAGCATAAACTAACAGATTTAGAGTCCAGGTCGAGGAGAAATAACATCCGCATCTTCGGAGTTGCAGAGGAAGAAGAGGCAGAAGAGGTTTTAAAGTTTATCGAAAAACTCCTTAAAGGAGAGCTGGTCCCATTAGACCTGGACCTCAAAATCCAACAAGCACGGGGCGCCCTCAGGCACACCTACGCGGCCGTCCCGGGTTCGCTTCCCGCTCCCGGGGGATCATTTGTCGCATGTCCTCCACACTCTTCTCCCGTTCACCCTCTCCTCTGTCGGTCATGTCTGGCCAGAAAAAGCTGGGAAAACACTAAAATAAATCTTAATTTTTTTTTTAAATACAACGAGCCCACCGCTCACTAGCCGCGAAACCCCCAGCTGGCGCCGCACCGCAGCACATTATTATAACTTCCAGGAACACGACCAAAGAGATGGTGCTGAGAGAGGCCTGGAAGAAGGGCTGGTACTGAGAGAGACCTGGAAGAAGAGCTGGTACTGAGAGAGGCCTGGAAGAAGGGCTGGTACTAAGAGAGACCTGGAAGAAGGGCTGGTACTGAGAGAGACCTGGAAGAAGGGCTGGTACTGAGAGAGGCCTGGAAGAAGGGCTGGTACTAAGAGAGACCTGGAAGAAGGGCTGGTACTGAGAGAGACCTGGAAGAAGGGCTGGTACTGAGAGAGACCTGGAAGAAGGGCTGGTACTGAGAGAGACCTGGAAGAAGGGCTGGTACTGAGAGAGACCTGGAAGAAGGGCTGGTACTGAGAGACCTGGAAGAAGGGCTGGTACTGAGAGAGACCTGGAAGAAGGGCTGGTACTGAGAGAGACCTGGAAGAAGGGCTGGTACTGAGAGAGACCTGGAAGAAGGGCTGGTACTGAGAGAGACCTGGAAGAAGGGCTGGTACTGAGAGGCCTGGAAGAAGGGCTGGTACTGAGAGAGACCTGGAAGAAGGGCTGGTACTGAGAGACCTGGAAGAAGGGCTGGTACTGAGAGAGACCTGGAAGAAGGGCTGGTACTGAGAGACCTGGAAGAAGGGCTGGTACTGAGAGACCTGGAAGAAGGGCTGGTACTGAGATAGACCTGGAAGAAGGGCTGGTACTGAGAGAGACCTGGAAGAAGGGCTGGTACTGAGAGAGACCTGGAAGAAGGGCTGGTACTGAGAGAGACCTGGAAGAAGGGCTGGTGCTGAGAGAGACCTGGAAGAAGGGCTGGTGCTGAGAGAGACCTGGAAGAAGGGCTGGTGCTGAGAGAGACCTGGAAGAAGGGCTGGTGCTGAGAGAGACCTGGAAGAAGGGCTGGTACTGAGAGAGACCTGGATGAAGGGAAAGATCCAGCTGAGAAACAAGACCCTCTATTTTGATCACGACTATGCGACTGAAATCGTCAAAAAGCGGAGGGAGTACAACTGCATTAAAAAAGCGTTAAAGATAAAAGGAATCCGCTTCCAGACTTGAATATACATTTGAACAATAGACAACGTAACACACTTAAATGTGGGAATTTTAAATAATGAAGACATTGTGAATCAGATTAGGAAGGAAATAACTGTATAAAATCTAATGAGAACAGCCAAGTGAATCCAACTATTATATGAGACACAATCAAAGCAATTATGAGAGGGTACCTCATTTCTAAGATGGCATATTTAAATAAGATTAGGAGGTTAAGATATGATGAGTTACAGGGAAATCTGAGAAAACTTGAGAAACAAACACAGGGGAGGGAGGGGGAGGGTACAAGGGAGCAGATGAAAGAAATAAAGAAACAATTAGAAGAGATGGAGAGGGAGGAACTAGAAAATAAATTGAGATTTGCAAAGCAAACCTTCTATGAATCGGGACCAAAATGTTTGCAAAACGCCTCAGGAATAAACAAAACAGACACTTTATACACAAGGGAACCCCTGACAGATGAAGCGACCTACGAACCCGATGAAATTCAACATGTATTCAAAGAATACTATGAGAAACTATACTCACAACCTGAGATGGAAAATGAGGAAAATATTAGGCAGTTTCTAACCTCTTTAGATCTTCCACGTCAGGGTTCGAAATTAACGGGGGCTTGGGGCAAAATGCCCTAGAAAATTGACCAAATACCCTAATCAGTCAGGCTTCAAGACTGGTCACTCCACAGAAACTGCCCTCATTGCGGTCACAGAGGCACTTCACTTAGCAAAAGCGAAAGGCCTCTCATCTGTCCTGATTCTCCTAGATCTATCTGCAGCCTTCGACACAGTCAACCATCAGATCCTCCTCACGTCCCTCGCAGGAATGGGAGTGGCTGGCTCTGCGCTGACATGAGTGACATCATACCTCAATGACCGCTCCTACCAAGTGTCATGGAGAGGGACCCTGTCGGCCACCTGCCCCCTACGGACGGGTGTCCCCCAGGGCTTGGTCCTAGGACCCCTTATCTTCTCCCTCTACACTAAATCTCTGGGTTTCATTGCTATGCCGATGATACTCAACTCTTCCTCTCCTTCCCTCCCTCGGATATCCACGTCTCTGAGCGGATCTCGGCCTGTCTGTCCGACATCTCCGCCTGGATGACGACCAACCACCTCAAACTGAACCTAAGCAAAACAGAATTGCTCCACCTGCCAGCCAAATCCTCCCCCCTGACCGACCTTTCCATCACAGTCGAGAATGCAGCTGTGACCTCGTCCTTGACCGCCAAGGACCTTGGTGTTGTCCTTGACGACCAGTTGAACTTCTCTGGTCAAATCGCAGCGACAACCAGAACCGATAGGTTATGTATATAACCTAGTTATATGAGTACTGGCTGAGCATCTCGCTCTTTCGCCATCGAGATATACCTCATCTCCAGTACCTACTGTACTACATGAACGAAAACAAAGCACCCTTGCACTTGACCAGGCCCCGCCCCAGTGGCTTACCATAAGACACCAGGCGTGGTCACACTCGCCCTTCCTCGGAAAGAGTTTTCCATCAGAAAACCCCCCTCAAGGGACCTCAGGGCGCGCTAAGAGCGAGATGCTCAGCCAGTACTCATATAACTAGGTTATATACATAACCTATCGTTATATAGTCGTACTGGCGAATCGCATCTCGCTCTTTCGCCATCAAGATATGGGGACAGAGCAGACGCGAGGACCGACAAATGTACCGCCTGAGGATCCGCAAGCCCTACACCAGGGGGGAGGGGAGTCCCGTCACCCCCCCCTTCCTAGCGAAGAGGGGGCGGCAGTCAACTCCACCCAAGTGCGAAAAGAGGGAACTAGAAACCTCTAACGCACAGTACAGGCGGGACCACGTGTGACACAACACCTTGTGGCACACACCCACACATCCCTGCTAACCCACCGAAAGGCGGGAAGCAGGGGAGGTTCCAGACCTCAGAACCGCCTGGGAGACAGAACCCCCAGTCATGTCCATGAGGTAAAACCTAATGAAGGGACCCGGGGAGGACCATGAGGCCGCAGCACAGATGTCCTCCACTGAGGCCCCTCCTAACAGGGCGGCAGAGGCTGCCACTCCACGAGTGGAGTGCGCCCTGACACCCCCAGGGGGGGCCAGCCCAGCCAACGTGTAGCAAAGGGCAATGCCCTCGCACAACCAATGGGACAGGCGCTGTTTCGACAGTGCCTTACCAGCGCGAGAGCCACCGTAACAGACAAAGAGCTGATCGGTAGCCCTGAGGTCCTGAGTCCGGCTGAGGTAAACCCCCAAAGCCCGGACCGGACACAACAGGTGAAGGCGCGCCTCTAACTCACCAGCGTGAGGAGGCGGATGAAACGCCTGAACCACAATATCCCTGGAGCGAAAAGAGCTCCGGATATTTTTTGGCACCGGGTCCCAGCCCCCCACCTTACACCACTCTTGGAAAATACGCCACCTACCCACATAAACCGCAATAGTGGAGGGAGCATGCACGTTCCGGATGCTGTTAACCACAGAAGGGTCCATCCTCTCCAGACTCACCCTCTCACCAACCAAACCATCAGGTGCTGGCCCAGCACAGGGAACCGACACAGAGACCCGTGCACTTGAGAGAGGGCCCGCGACGACCAAGGAACAGGCCACGGCGGGGCTACCAAGAGCTGGATCAGGACCGGGAACCACACAGCCGTGCCCCAATCCGGCGCAATCAGGATCAAGGTCCTGCGCTCCCGACGTACCCGCTCCAACAACTGACTTATCAGGTGCGTGGGGGGAAAGTCGTACAGAAGCCCGGGCGGCCATGGATACATCGAGAAGGCATCCACCCCCAATGGAGGATTGTCCCCCCAACTGACCGAGAACCACAAGGGGCACTGGTGTGACTGTCTGCTCGCAAACAGATCCACTGAAGCTTCCCCGAAGCGGTCCCAGACCTGCCTGACTGTCTCAACGTAGTGTCCACTCGTCGGGGCGAGGACCGCCCGCGACATCACATCTGCGCCCACATTCTCCCAGCCAGGGATGTGGAGCGCCCTCAGGCTGCGCAGATTGTGAGACGCCCACAGCCAGAACTCGAACGCCGCCCGGTGCAGACGGATGGAGCGTACTCCACCCTGTCTGTTGATATACGCCGCTGCTGTCATGCTGTCCGTCCTGACCAAGACGTGCTCGCCTACCACTAAGTGGTCGAGCTGCTTGAGGACCAGGAGGACCGCCTTCAATTCCAACACATTGATGTGCATGGCAGACCGGGCAGCATGGATTGTCCAGCTGCCCCCCACTGCGTTGGACCGACACTTCGCCCCCCATCCCGTGAGGGAGGCGTCGGTGAAGACCGTGACGTGCGACCGCCTGCTGCCCGTGGGCGAGATCCCCCCGTATCGACAAGGGAACCTTCAACCGTTTCCACTTGTCCCTCACCGGGTCTATTTTCATACTGGAAAACCACCTCTGTATCCTCCTCATGAAGAGGAGGCCAAGAGGGACCACACAGTGAGCAGATGCCATCAAACCGAGCAGACGCATCGCATACAGCGCCGTGACCGTCCCGCCAGGACGGAAACCCCTGAGCACGTTGAGGATAGACACTCGCCGTTGCTCCGAGAGGGTAGCCCTCATGGGCCTTGAGCTTAGAACCAAGCCCAAGTACTCCACCTGTTGACTGGGAAGAGGTGTACTCTTCCTCCAGTTCACAGCAAAACCCAGCTTGGTGAGGAATTCCACCACCAGCCTGGTATGAGACCTGGCGACCTCCTCCGACTGGCTGAGGAGCAGAATGTTGTCGAGGTAGAAATTAATTTGTATCCCTCGACGACGTAGAGGCTCCAGCGCGGTCTCTATGCACTTGGTGAATGTGCGGGGGGCCAGAGAGTAGCCGAACGGCAACCTCTGGTATTCGTACGCCACGCCCTGGAACAGGAACCGTAGGAATTTCCTGTGAGGAGGGTAAATCGGGATGTGAAAATAGGCATCCTTCAGGTCTATGGAGGTGAACCAGTCCCCCACCCTGACAGCGTTTAACAGGTGTTTGACGGTCAACATTCTGAACCGTCTCGCCACAATCAGAAGATTGAATGCAGACAGATCCAGTATAGGTCTGACACCTCCCGTTTTTTTGGGCACCAGCATTTATTTTGTACATTATCTAACGTTAACACGAACCTAAACTAACGTTACAACTAACCTAAAGTTAGTTTAGGTTCGTGTTAACGTTAGATAATGTACAAAATAAACGTTTTCCGCTGCTATAAACGTCACACCATATTTTGAAAACCCCAGAAAGGAAGTCATTATATTTGCTTTACCATCCTGTTCTGTGTTAGCTCCGGTTAGCTCCGAGCGTCCAGTAGTTAGTAGTATATTATCAATACCAGCCATTGGATTACGGTTTTCTAAATTGGGGAGGCTTTTAATCGTCAAGGTAAGAGGATTTTAAGTCATGGTATCCATAAACTTCAATCGGTTCGGATCCTTTGAAGGAATGAGAATATCAACAAACCTGTAGGGAACATCAGGCTACTGTGCTGCCTCACTTCCAGTGATGAAGCTAAGCTACGCTAACGGAGCGACTGTTCCCAAAGCTAAATGCACGCACAGAGACAAAAAAGGTATGTATCTTCTTGTCTAACTCCAGGGAAGATGTTAAATAAGCTAATTTCCCAAAATGTTGGAGTTTTCCTTTAAGAGTGGAAGCCGCTGCATGTCTATAAATCACATCTCCGTAATCCAAAACAGATAGGAACACTGCTTCAACAACTCTCTTTCTGCTAATCATAGGGGAAGCTGGCTCTATTTCTATACAAAAAGCCAAATTTAAAACACTTCAAATTGTGAAGGAGAGAGGCGGTCTGACCCTACCTAATTAAAAAGAATACTACTACGCTGCCATGCTGAGATACACCGTGTACTGGTGTCCCCAAACGTACCGGGCCAAGCTAGACTGGGGGGGAAAGAACATGCAGTCCAACAGGGAGGCGACTTTATAGTGGATCACTCCCTGGCAGTCTGGCGGGAGGTGGTCAGGAAATATAAACTAAAACAAGACGGTAGACTTTTGATATGGCCCTCTCAGGTTTGGACCAGGAGTACTGGACAACACATTTGACAGATGGAAGGACAGGGGTATAACAGCAATATGTACACTTTTAGAAGACCACATTTTCATGTCCTTTGAGGAAATCTGTTTAGATATTTACAAGATTTCAGCAGGAGGTAACGGGGTGGTAGGAATGATGGTGGCAGCATATAAACAAACCCCAGTGAAAATAGTATCTGAAATGTACAAAGATCCGCTGTTGACATGGTTTTCAGGGGTTAACACTGGTATACACAGTATATACGCTCACCTCGAGAGCCTTCTCCCGCTCCACAGTCAGGTCCTGAGTGTGTCGCGTGGACAGTGAACTTGACTGACTTGTCCATTCTGACCGCAGCTTGTCCAACTCTCTAGTCTTCTCCGACACGGTCTGTAAAAAACAAACAGGCAAAGTAACAGGTTTCACCTCTTCTTTTTTTTTATCCACTTTTTCTCCCATTTTCTATATTTTTCTCCCATCCCAATTTCGTATCATCCAATTCAACCCTCCCCTGTCACGGACGCTGTTTCTTGCCTCCCACAAGCCGGCTGCAATGTGGACTAAGTCATACATAGCACAAGTCCCCTCCGGTACTTGAGGTAACAGCAGTCGCATCTTTTCACCTGCGCAGCTCGATCTCTCAGTGGCAAGGAGTAACGCGTGGGAGGCTCACGCTGCCCCCGACACGTCCTGATTCTACTGCGCAGGCGCACCAACCGACCTGTAGGAGTCGCTGTCCACAACGCCCGATCCCCACCCATCAGTTTCCCACCCCCTAATACGGCCAATGTGTATTAGTACGGACGACCAGCTAAACTGAAAGCAAATGTGGAGCGCTGGGCTCGAACTGACGAGCCCAGCGTCTCCAGCATTTCGTGGCGAGCGCCTTGCCCACTACGCCACGTAGCCGCCCAGGTTTCACCTCTTCTAACGGCACTTTCACGGTGCTGTCCTTTCTGTGGGGAAGACTTTTGTTTTGTATAAAATTGCAATCATATCATTAGAAATGGGTACATGGCGGGGCGGTTAGGTGGCCGAGCGGAGATTGCGTTCGTCACCAACCCCGGAGCTGTGAGCTGGATTCGCCTGTTCGAATCCAGCTCACAGCTCCGGGGTTGTCACCAGCTTGGCTGGCCGTCTGCACTAATACAATTGGCTGTATTAGAGGGTGGGAGAAGCTGGCGGGGTGGGTCCGGGTCGTTGTAAACAGCGACTCCTACAGTTCGGTCGGGGCGCCTGCTAAGCGCGGATAGGACTCGAGGGGGATAGTGTGGTCCTCCCACACGCTACGCCCTCTCGATGAGAATCCGCGCTGCCAGGTGAAAAGAAGCGGTGATTGGCTGGACGTGTGTCGGAGGAAGCACGTGGTAGCCTCCACTCTCCCAGATGATCTGACTGTGGGGGGTAAGTGCGCAGCGACCAGGAAGGGACTGGGAATTGGCATACGACTAACATTGGGATGGGAGAAAATCGGAGGAAAATGGAGGGGGAAAAAGACCAAAAAAAATAAAAAATAAAAAAAATTGGTACATGGCATTCATCCACTTTTTCTCCCATTTTCTATATTTTTCTCCCATCCCAATTTCGTATCATCCAATTCAACCCTCCCCTGTCACGGACGCTGTTTCTTGCCTCCCACAAGCCGGCTGCAATGTGGACTAAGTCATACATAGCACAAGTCCCCTCCGGTACTTGAGGTAACAGCAGTCGCATCTTTTCACCTGCGCAGCTCGATCTCTCAGTGGCGAGGAGTAACGCGTGGGAGGCTCACGCTGCCCCCGACACTTCCTGATTCTACTGCGCAGGCGCACCAACCGACCTGTAGGAGTCGCTGTCCACAACGCCCGATCCCCACCCATCAGTTTCCCACCCCCTAATACGGCCAATGTGTATTAGTACGGACGACCAGCTAAACTGAAAGCAAATGTGGAGCGCTGGGCTCGAACTGACGAGCCCAGCGTCTCCAGCATTTCGTGGCGAGCGCCTTGCCCACTACGCCACGTAGCCGCCCAGGTTTCACCTCTCTTCACGGTGCTGTCCTTTCTGTGGGGAAGACTTTTGTTTTGTATAAAATTGCAATCATATCATTAGAAATGGGTACATGGCATTAGCCCTAGAAAAAATAAGCTTAATTCTGTCCTGGGGCACAGGAATGTATTCATTCTTAAGATGCGTAGCTTTAAAAGGAACACGCCAACATTATGGGAAATGCACTTACCATCTTCTCCAGAGTCAGACAAGAAGATGGATACAAATGTCCTCTGTGTTCAGTAGAAAGCCACCCGGCTGCAAGCTAGTCTAGCTTAGCACAAATTATAACTTGGCCAGCAGCTAGCCTAGCTATTGGCCAAAAACCCCTCTCTCGGAGTTTTAAAATAGGCTAGTGGTCTGTATCCGCTTTCATTAATTTGTGCTAAGTTAGGCAAGCTTGCAGCCGGATAGCTTTCTACTGAATGCAGAGAGGAAATTGGTATCCATCTTCTTCATCCGACTCTGAGAAGATGGTAAGAACATATAAATTACCATTCGAAAGATCTATTTGTTGCCGTTCGAACGCCACCTCCCTCGACCAAATGCATGCCTCGGTTCTCGAGTCACATGACGATATGTCAGGCAAGCGTCTTTTTACGTGCCGTGCGTATGATTGGTCAGTGTTGTAGCCAATGAGTGTACCTTTCCAATGATACCCCACGTGGGGGGGTGCGAATAAGGGATCTAGGTGAAAGTTGACGAGCGAAAACCAGAAGTGAATCACATTTCAGAATGAACGGCTGTGGATGAGGAAATGGATTTGAGAGCTTTTTTTTGTCGTCGGTTATACTCATTTTCATTTCTGAAATTTGGACCTGTACTACATGTTTTCCAGCTTATACCTCCTCACCACGTGTCTGGGGGTCAATGTGACTGAACATGAGGCTTCCTGTATCAAACTCACCACGTGTCTGGGGTCATGTGACTGAACATGAGGCTTCCTGTATCAAACTCACCACGTGTCTGGGGGTCAATGTGACTGAACATGAGGCTTCCTGTATCAAACTCACCACGTGTCTGGGGGTCAATGTGACTGAACATGAGGCTTCCTGTATCAAACTCACCACGTGTCTGGGGGACAATGTGACTGAACATGAGGCTTCCTGTATCAAACTCACCACGTGTCTGGGGGTCAATGTGACTGAACATGAGGCTTCCTGTATCAAACTCACCACGTGTCTGGGGGACAATGTGACTGAACATGAGGCTTCCTGTATCAAACTCACCACGTGTCTGGGGGTCAATGTGACTGAACATGAGGCTTCCTGTATCAAACTCACCACGTGTCTGGGGGACAATGTGACTGAACATGAGGCTTCCTGTATCAAACTCACCACGTGTCTGGGGGTCAATGTGACTGAACATGAGGCTTCCTGTATCAAACTCACCACGTGTCTGGGGGACAATGTGACTGAACATGAGGCTTCCTGTATCAAACTCACCACGTGTCTGGGGTCATGTGACTGAACATGAGGCTTCCTGTATCAAACTCACCACGTGTCTGGGGGTCAATGTGACTGAACATGAGGCTTCCTGTATCAAACTCACCACGTGTCTGGGGGTCAATGTGACTGAACATGAGGCTTCCTGTATCAAACTCACCACGTGTCTGGGGGTCAATGTGACTGAACATGAGGCTTCCTGTATCAAACTCACCACGTGTCTGGGGGTCAATGTGACTGAACATGAGGCTTCCTGTATCAAACTCACCACGTGTCTGGGGGTCAATGTGACTGAACATGAGGCTTCCTGTATCAAACTCACCACGTGTCTGGGGGTCATGTGACTGAACATGAGGCTTCCTGTATCAAACTCACCACGTGTCTGGGGGTCAATGTGACTGAACATGAGGCTTCCTGTATCAAACTCAACACGTGTCTGGGGGTCAATGTGACTGAACATGAGGCTTCCTGTATCAAACTCACCACGTGTCTGGGGGTCAATGTGACTGAACATGAGGCTTCCTGTATCAAACTCACCACGTGTCTGGGGGTCAATGTGACTGAACATGAGGCTTCCTGTATCAAACTCACCACGTGTCTGGGGGTCAATGTGACTGAACATGAGGCTTCCTGTATCAAACTCACCACGTGTCTGGGGGTCAATGTGACTGAACATGAGGCTTCCTGTATCAAACTCACCACGTGTCTGGGGGTCAATGTGACTGAACATGAGGCTTCCTGTATCAAACTCACCATGTGTCTGGGGGTCAATGTGACTGAACATGATGGAGCCACATATTTTAGACCCTGGGGACAACAGCTTGTAAAGCCGAACTCAGGTAAAATGACCGTCTACCTGTTGAGCGTAGGTCAGCTGTCTCGATAGATCCTCCTCAGTCTTTTTAAGCTTCAGCTCCAGGGACTGCTTCTCCTCCTGGATGATTCAAAGGGAATACATACATTAACAAATAAATAAGTAAACATATAAAACATGCTTTTTTGCAAGATCTTTTTCTTTCTCAACTTGTTTTTGTTCAGCACAGAATTAAGACAATACAGACATAGAAATACCTTGTATAACACATTCTCAATTACCACCAGCATGCCTGTAATGTCTCAGTAATAGACAGCTATGTTTGGGGAAGGGGAGGGCGCGTGGGGGACACAGATAAAAACAGAAAATAATACATGAGTGGATGAAAACCACCAGTTAAGCTGAGTAGCATCATACAGGGTGTTGAAACAAAAAGACAGATTAAGAAATACAAATAATAGTAATTATGATATAAAAATTAAGTTAGCAGTTACAGTTTAGATGTAATCACAGTTGTGTATTGAAGGAATGAAAAACACATTTAGGTTAGGTTAAGTATTAATGATGAGATAAATCAAACGAAATTTTAAAAGAAAGACAATAGAATGAAAAATAAGATCAAAATAAAAAATGGAAATAAAATGAAGGTGCCTTTACAGCCCTATACGGGGTGGGCGATATGACGATATTAAATAAATAGATAGAAAACACAGTACTGGGGCGGTCAGGTGGCGTAACGGAGATTGCGTTCGTCACCAAACCCCGGAGCGGCTGGATTCGCCTGTTCGAATCCAGCTCACAGCTCCGGGGTTGTCACCAGCTTGGCTGGCCGTTCACACTAATACAATTGGCAGTATTAGAGGGTGGGAGAAGCTGGCGGGGTGGGTCCGGGTCGTTGTAAACAGCGACTCCTACAGATCGGTCGGGGCGCCTGCTAAGCGCGGATAGGACCTGAGTGGGATAGTGTGATCCTTCCACACGCTACGCCCTCTCAGTGAGAATCCGCGCTGCCAGGTGAAAAGAAGCGGTTGATTGGCTGGACGTGTGTCGGAGGAAGCACGTGATAGCCTCCACTCTCCCAGACCGACTGTGGGGGGTAAGTGCGCAGCGACCAGGAAGGGGATTGGCATAACGACTAACATTGGGATGGGAGAAAATCGGAGGAAAATGGAGGGGGAAAAAGATGTATTAAAAAAAATAAATAAATAAAAAAACAGTACTGTGCAAAAGTCTTCACCCAAGAGTTTTTATATAAATTGTCTTAGATGTTAATAAAATCAGTAGACTACTCTTTTAGAAACTTAATTTTATAATTTTTTAAAGCATCTTCATGGTTTAATGCAGACATATGTTGCAGGGACTATTATAATCATCATGTTGGCGTGACTGTATGCATCAAAGGGTTAAATCAAGTATATTTAAGTGCTTAACTCATTGAGCGCCAAAAACTAGATATCTCGTTTCTGAAAGCCAATGCTTAACTCATTGACCGCCATGCTGTTTTCCCATCTCTACTCAATGGCGGCAGCGTTATTGACCATTTTCGCGATGTTTGCGGACCCATTGTGTGTTCTGTATTATAGCTATGGAGACAATAGTATGGCTCATTTGACAGGCATTGTTTATAGTCCAACACTGACAAACCACTTAATTTCTACATACTTTAGTTTGTGCGCTATTCCACGCTAAACATTGCCCCTTTCCAAAATAATCTTAGTAGTCTTTTTTTTCTAGATCGCGAGATATGACGCGTTATATGCATATGGCCAAATCGTTCGGGTTGCTCACCTGAAACTCCAAATATTTCCAAATCAAAAAAGGTATATACCATATAGGGCTGACCTTCGAAGCTTTTTTTGGCAATCGAAGCTTCGGGGCCGAGCTTCGATTTTAATTCGAAGCTTCGAGAAAAAAAATTAAAAAAAAATTAAAAAAATATATATTTTTTTGATTTTTTTTTTTTATCTTATGTTGTGGGACTTGTACAGCACTTTCGTAAACGTTGTTGTTTTTAAATGTGCTCTATAAATAAAGTGGGTTGGATTAATTAATTAAGTAGCCCCTTTCGTGACTGACGCATCCAACAAGGTTTCACTCGGCTGTGTGATTTAATTCAAGGTGGATCGCTGTGGACAACTTCAGATTTCATGGGAACTACCAATCCCCCAAATCAAGAATGTTTAAGATGAATGAAGTAAGATTTTGATTATTTGAAATATGGCCTGTGTAGACTAAACTATGCACAGAATTATGTCAGTCTACAACAGGGCTATTCAACTAAATTGTTCAGGGGGCCACATTGTCAGAAACCCAAGGGGCCAGGGGCCGGACTGCCACGGCGCCTCCCCGTGCTATGAATATATGTACACTTGACACAACACGCAACCACATTTTCACAACTTTTATTTAACTACATTGCAAAAGTAGTATACTTTTCAAAAAAAGTGCTTAATTTATGTGCCACATCTGCAACATCTCCTGCAAAAAGTGCTTCATTTATGACTGTGCAACAACTGCAACATCTCCTCTTCAACATTTCAATATAAAAATAAAATAAAAAACAAACAAGTGCATGATGTGCATCTGAACATTCTAACATCAACACTTGAACAAAAAAACACATTTATATTGCAGCTGAGCTTATGAAAAAGTGCTTCATGTCTGTGCAACAACAGCAAATCACAGCATCTTATTAGCACTTATTGTCCACTCTTAACTCTCAAACATCAGGGGGGTGGGGGGCAGACAGGCCTAGCCTACATACACACATCTAATGAGAGCGATTGCACTTCTTTGACTGGGCAATGGCAGAGAAAGAGGGTTCATAGGAAGTGAGGGCTACCCGCAAACAGTGATGCAAATGCTCATTTGTCAAGGAGGCACGGTTGCTTGTTTTAATGGCATTCATGTGAGAGAAACTGGATTCACAGGTGTATGTTGAGCCAAACATTGTTAGCACAGATATTGCCAGCGTTTTTATTTTGGGGAATGTCTTGACATGAATACACTTTATCCAAAATGTTGTGGTGGATTCATTCTCAAGTGCCTGCTTCAGAGCAGATGATGCTTGCATGTCAATTATTTCAAGTTGCAGGAGACCTTCATCAATGTGAAGTGATGCAAGGAACTCTTGTCCTTTTGTGGAAATAGCAGCTACATTGGCAAATGGGTTGCTCACAAAATGCATCAATTCTCTGGACATGTCAAATTCATCAAATCGACTTGCAAAGTTTTCCCTCAATTTATCAATGAAATCTGTCATTAATTGAGTGACTTTTGGCTCAATTGTGCGTGTTAACGTTGACATGAAGAAAAAAAAAGTATAAAAAAAAAAAAATAAAAAAAAAATTATTATTATCATGTAATCTTTGGCGGGCCGGTCAGAATCATCCCGCGGGCCGGATCTGGCCCGCGGGCCGCCAGTTGAATAGCCCTGGTCTACAAGGTCCGGATTCTACATGGTCCGGCAATGTAGACCTTGTAGACTCCACTACAGACCAATTATCAGTGAATGTTCATGCATTTTTAAGAAGGGCAACTTCCACAAAAAAACAAAGAACTCACCAAAACATCTCAGTAGCACCTTATCTAAATGTTATATTTCATATATGGAGATTCATATTTATTTATGTATTGCATGTATTTCTACATTTTATTTCCTATTTTGTTTATTCATCCCAGTATCTTTCTTTCTTATGTGTGGAATTCTACAAGGTGCGCGCGCGCGCACACACACACACACACACACACACACACACACACACACACACACACACACACACACACACACACACACACACACACACACACACACACACACACACACACACACACACACACACACACACACACACACACACACACACACACACACACACACACACACACACACACACACACACACACACACACACACACACACTTACATTTAGTCATTTAGCTGACGCTTTTATCCAAAGCGACTTACAAGTTCTGTACGACAAGACAGCAAGAAGGGTACAACTCTATCAGCTGAGTAACAATGTTCATCAAAGTGTTGCGTGTTACAGTGTAGGTTAGTTTATTAGGACAAGTGCATGACAGTAAGGTTAGTCACGGTTAGATTTTTTTTTTTTTTTTTATCATTTCAGATAATGGTTGAAGAAGTGAGTCTTTAGTCGACGGCGAAAGATTGGACGGGATTCGGCTGTCCTAACTGGGATGGGTAGTTCACACACACACACACACACACACACACACAAATCGAAACTGGTGCGACTCTATGTATAGAGAGAAATGTGCGTTTATTCAGCTTGTTACTAATAATGACCGAACATCTGAACTGTTGAGCGTTTCAGCGAGCCACTGTTTCGACTACTTGAGACGCTATGCTATGCTAATGCATTACGACTATGCTTGCACCTCATGGTACCAAAGCACCTCAAAGGCACTAAAAAACAAATTACAAACATCTCAAAACAAGCTAGTCAGACTACTACTTGACCTGACTCCTAGAACCCACCTCACCCCTGCCCACTTTGACAACCTAGGATGGCTTAGAGTAGACGACAGAGTACAGCAACTTGCAATGGGCCTGGTCTACAAGATACACTACGCGACCAAGGTACCCATGTACATGTCAAAATACTTCCCAAAGGTCAGTGAATACCACGATCACAACACCAGAGGGAGCTCCACAAATCATGTAAAACCCAGATTCGGCTCAAACAAGGGACTAAACACGTTTCGCAATTATGCCACATCAATGTGGAACGCCCTACCTAAAGCTGTAAAGGAATGTGAATCACTACCCACCTTCAAAAACAACCTCCAAAAACAAACCTCTCAAAAAACACCTACGTGAGACCGCAATTCGAAACTGGCCCCTACAAATGTCCTAACCTAGTTGTACAGTAAATTACCAAGTAAGGCTTTGTCAATATTCCAATGTACAGTGTAAAATGTGTGTGTGTCCCCTTGCCAACCCCCCCCCCCCCCCACCTCCAATGTACAGCCCTCACCCAACCCACCCCACCCAACCAACCTCCTCCAATGTACAGTTTCTATGCCAAATGTATATACACTCCTTTTCTGGACACTTTTGTATCACAAACAGTACTGTATTTGCAAATCTGATATGTCATAAATGTATAGATGTAGCAGTACTGTCTATCTGTATGTCATGTATGTCATATATGTTATGATGAATTGAAAATGGGGGACCCTGATGTAAACAAGACGAAAGTCTTTCTCTGGTCTGCATCCCCTTAACAATTGTATGTATTGAGCTGTACTGTACCCATTCTGCAATCTGTTAATAAACTTTTCAATCAATCAATCAATGTATGTCATATACAGTGTTGTGCTAGTTACTGAAAAATAGTAACTCAGTTACTTTACTAGTTACTTCATTTCAAAGTAACTTCGTTACTGTACTAGTTACTTACACCCAAAAGTAATGAGTTACTGTGAAAAGTAACTATTTAGTTATTTAAAAAAAAAAAAAAAAAAAAAAATGGCTCAAGTCCCATGCCCCATATACTCAAAATCGGTTGATCAACTTGACAGTTTCCATTCACATCACCGAACTCTGCTAAGCAATGTGGTCTAGAGCGTTTCATTATATATTCCCTCCCCGCTGTATGTATATTTCTCTCCCACCCACCCACCCCCTCCTAATGTACAGTCCCCTCCCCATCATATGTATATACTCTGTCAGGATCTAGGGGTAACAGTACTGTATATTTGAATACCGCTTATGTCACAAATGTATCAGTACTAAATACCTATATGTCCCTATGCCATAAATGTCATGTATGTTGTGTATGTCATAAATGTCTATATGAATTGAAAATGGGGGACCCTGATGGAAACAAGACAAACGTCTTTCTCTGGTCTGCATCCCCTTAACAATTGTATGTATTGAGCCGTACTGTATTGTACCCATTCTGCAATCTGTTAAATAATGTTGTCATTCATTCATTCATTCATTCATTCATTCATTCATTCATTCAAGTAAAAAAAAAAAAATTTGAACAAATTTTTTTTGATTTTTTTTTAATTTTAATTTTTTTTTAACTTCGATTTTTTTTTTAATGTTCGAAGCTTGTGCCATCGAATCGAACGTTCGAAGCTTCGAAGCATTTAAGACAGCCCTAATACCATATATATATATATGTTTCTTCACAAAAAGGGGGGGGTCGTTTTACCTAGAAGCTGCGATCGTTACCAAAAGCATGTTTTAGGTTTGGTCAAATAGACCTGAAATAGACCTTACCTTAGTCAGAAGGTACTCCAAAATGTATAATTCCAGTCGTCCCATCACAATCGCAATTACTTGTGTATATTGGGCATGGCTATCATACGGGATACAATAGGTTTGATGCGATCAAATCTTCGACGATTGCGTCTTTCTCTCTCTGTGAATCTGGCTGCAGGAACTCAGGACACAGCAGAGACCAGACCCCCAGTTCAAAAGGTAGGATATACTGCCACCTGGCGGGATTCGATCGTCATTGCAATTTTAACGTAGGCAGCGGTGCAAGGGAGACACATTGAGTGTTTAGAATGGGGATCAAAGGAAAAATATCACAGGATCTAAAAACGAGAAAACTCGTTTTTGGAGCTGAATGGTTGGATTTTAAACACGAGAATACTTGTTTTTGGCGCAGAAAGGGTTAAGCGCCAAAAACAAGATGTTTTTTTTTCTTTTTTTTTAGTATTGTTCTAAACACTCACGCAGGCCTTTGTGAGTCTTCCTGTGGCCTCTGATTAACATAGAATTGAAATGACGATCGAATCCCGATAGGTGGCAGTATCGCCTACCTTTTGAACTGGGCTAGTTTACTGCGAGGGGCAGTTTGCTCACTCACTGGTGGCCAGATTAGTCGCCGCCGGAATTGAGAGCACTCCAGAGCAATGATGATTGCGAACTATTGGAGATTATGCAGAAGACGATCATATGAATGATCACACTTAACGATAACGTACGTTTTCAACAGACTACATTGGACTCAGCACTTCTGGTAAATCATAAAAATACTATAGTCAAACCGGCCGAAGACTCGGAGATAACCTATTCTGCTCCGTGGTATAGTCGGGCCCGAGCACTCCGAGGCACAACTGATCCGATCCTATTCTGATCCGAGACACTTGGAGCAAGAGTGGAGTACCTGCTGACAAAGGTAACGTCTATTTTACCAAACCCCATCATAAAACATGCAGTGTAGGAAAATGACCCCCCCCCCCCCCCCCCCCGATGGCTTTGTGAAGAACGACACAAAACGAAACGATCGTACGGTACGACCCCCACGGTTCGGGGCGTCTGTGTATTGTACGGTTCAGATGAAAAAATTTAAAAACTTCACTTGGCGGAGCCGGGAGAGGTGAGCGCTGGCTGCAGCAGCAGCACTGCAGCCAGGTGCTAGTCAGTTTGTGTAAAAATGGCAAGCACAATATAAAGCAATCTTCATTACGACTTTAAAAACATAGCCATTAACATTACATAGGCCTACACACATCTTGCCATAGCGTTAGCAGTTTGTACAACACAACACATGTTGAACTATGGTAGCCTGCCAGCTAATACAGTCAATGCAATGTTACCGTAGCTACTAGCTAGCAGAGGCGAAAATGGGAGTCTGAGAGGCGGGGTGTTTAAAGACAATGATAGGCGTTTATACAACGGCATGCACATTTCTCGATTCTGATTGGCTGAAACAGTCAACTTACACGTGGGTATTTGCACTAACCTCACGCTCTTGGTCCCAGGACCCGCCCACAACCGCATTACTATCACTCCGCCAAGCGAGTTTTTAGAAGTGAAGCAAGATGGCGGACAAACCGGACAGTAAACATTACGAAAGGATATGGATCAATAGGGTCATAAAGACTAAATGAAAAACGATTCTGTCACGGCAAATATGTTAGTTGCTTAAAGTTTAAACAATGTTGGATGATGTAATTGATGGGTCATGAGTCATTGTGACAGGCAACATGGAAGAACACAAGATGGCAAGATACAACGTCAGGAGAGCAGTAATAGAGGCAAAACGGCGTTACAGGGATAAAGTTGAACTTCAGTTTGAACAGGCTGACTCTAGAGGCATGTGGCAGGGCCTCAGAACAATGACAGACTACAAAGGCACCCCCCTCAAACTGAACAGTGACATCTCCTTAGCAAATGATCTCAATTCCTTCTATGCGAGGTTTGAGGCTGTGAATAACAACACCAGCCTACAAACCACGGCAATGGGGGGGGGGGGTCTGCTGATGGAGACTCAGTGTTCAGGGTAACGGAGCATGAGGTGAGACGGATCTTTAAAAAAGTGAATATCAGGAAGGCAGCAGGACCGGACGGCATCCCCGGCCGCGTCCTAAAAGTCTGTGCCGACCAACTGGCCCCGGTATTCACTGACATCTTCAACCTGTCCTTGGAACAGGCTGTCATCCCCACCTGTCTGAAGAAGTCCACCATCATCCCTGTACCCAAAAAATCTACGCCCGCTTGCCTCAACGACTACCGCCCTGTAGCCCTCACCTCCATAGCCATGAAGTGCTTTGAGAAGCTAGTGAAGGGCTACATCTGTTCCTCCCTCCCCATCAACCTGGACCCTCTGCAATTTGCATATCGCCCCAACAGGTCCACGGAGGACGCCATAGCCCATGTGCTGCACACAGCAGCATCACACCTGGACAAGAGGCAGGGGAACTATGTGAGAATGCTGTTCATCGACTACAGCTCAGCATTCAATACCATAGTCCCCTCCAAACTCATAGCCAAGCTCAGGGACCTGGGCTTGAACTATGACCTGTGCCAGTGGGTCTTGGACTTCCTGACGGGCAGACCCCAGGTGGTAAGAGCCGGCAACTGCACCTCCTCATCCATCACGCTCAATATAGGGGCCCCCCAGGGCTGTGTTCTGAGCCCCCTCCTCTACTCCCTGTACACACATGACTGCGTAGCACAGCGGAACAACAACACCATCATCAAATTTGCTGATGACACAGTAGTGGTGGGCCTGATCTCTGCCAACGACGAAAGGGCCTACCTGGAAGAGGTAGAGAACCTGTCACAGTGGTGTCAGGAGAACTGCCTCTCCCTGAACGTCAGCAAAACAAAAGAGATGATTGTGGACTTCAGGAGGTCGGGGGTCAAGGACTACAGCCCCCTCAGCATCGACGGGGCACCGGTTGAGAGAGTGAACAGTTTCAAGTACCTCGGAGCCCACATATCCGAGGACTTGACATGGACCACACACATTGACAGTGTTGTGAAGAAGGCACGACAATGCCTCTACTTCCTCAGGCGCTAGGCCTGCCGCGATAAGCAATAAATCGATTAATTGCTGCGATAATTAAAATGAATGCAATGATTTTGACGGGCGCGATTAATTGCTATTTGCGTGTTTGTTTTAATGAGGCGGAACCAGTGCCGCTTGTCAGTCACTGTCCGTGTTGGGAGGCGGGTCGCTGACGTTACTAGAGTACAGCACGGGAGCCCCGTGGGGCAACGCCACAGCTTAACTACATTTCTCAATAGTGTGGCTCCTTTTAACCAAGTAGCATTATTTGTAGTGTAACGTTAGCTATTTTTAGACCCAAGTAGTTACTCGCTACTGCCCGGAGAAACTGGACTGCTAAATAAAGATGAAAGATAGAGCTTTGATTCTCATTCCATGCTAACAACATTAGCTAACAAACGAAATACAACGTATAGCATAGCTACAAGTACAACACAGAATAACGTTAATACAATTACATGCATCATTGTTTACAATGAACGGGTGGGGCTGGTCAAAGGACTGGACACGGGGACAAGTTAAACATGAATTAATTTATTATAACACTCCGGTAGTTTCGAGTCGTGCTGCAGTGCCTACGCACCACAGCTATTCTATTATATACTGCTTTGACGCTTCCTCCTCATCGTTGATTGCCTGTAGTAGCTGCATCTAACGTTAGTAGCTAACGTTAAAACTAACCTAAAGTTAGTTGTTCACCAACAATCTCAACATTTGTTATTAGCTCAAAAACAACCGGACGAGACATGTTGTCGGCTCATATGTTCTGCTTAGGATAATCGCAACAATACTTCCGGTCCGGTCGGTGGGCTTCAAAATAAAAGTCTAAAACCGGAAAAGACGGAGCGGTGGGCTTCAAAATAAAAGTTTTGGGAAATAAATTTCTCAAAAAAAATTCTCTAACCGGTCGCAATAATATCGCTTATCGCGATATTTTCGGGGGCAATTAATCGCCCAGCAAAATGTGTTATCGTGGCAGGCCTATCAGGCGCCTAAGGAAGTTCCAAGTCAGTCAGAAGATCCTTAGGAACTTCTACTCATGTACAATAGAGAGCATCCTGACCGGCAACATCACCTCCTGGTTTGGGAATAGCACTGCACAAGACCGTAGCAGACTACAAAGAGTGACACGTTCAGCCGAACGCACAATTGGAGGGGGGCTTCCCACCCTCCAGAACATTTACAACAAGCGGTGCAAGGGGAAGGCTAAGAGAATTATTAAGGACTCGAGCCACCCGAACAACTGCCTCTTTGAACTGCTGCGGTCAGGCAAGCGATACCGGAGTCTTAAGGCGAGCACAGAAAGACTCAGAAGAAGCTTCTATCCCCAGGCCATCAGGCTGCTAAACGAACAATAATCGCTAAACGAACAATAATCACTATGCAACAACCATCAAATGCACACAGCACACACACCCACACACTCACTCAAACAAACAACACACTGCAGCACCCACTCTCCACACTTTAGATCACACAAACACACTTACACTTTATATTTATTGATAAAGGATTTGCACTACAACTCGTACACCTACTGTGAATTGTACCTAAATTGCACCTCGTCCCATTTCTCCATTTCTGCCTTGCACTATATAGTATTGTATATTAGTACACTGCACAGTATTGTATATTGTATGGTAACTACGTCTATTCTGCATCGAACATTGTACATATGTCTAAACTGAACACTGTGACCTCTTTTTTTTACTTCTAATTTTACTATGTTTTTATTTCATACTTATCTTGTCTTGCACAGTCTCTGGAGCGCAACAGTAAGTCAAAGAAGCATTTTGTACAAAAGTATTCTGTACTTCTGTATGACAACTATTAAAGAAACTTGAAACTTGATTGTGGAACAAAATAAAAATCGCGCAAATTGATTGATTGCAAATTTTTTAAATTTAAAAACCACCAGCCCTGATTCCAAACTCTAACCTTAACCAACTTCGAAAGAGGGCCTAAACTTAACCAGTTGGAAACAGCTAATTTTATTACTGTCCGCCTTGTTTCCAACTGGTTAAGTTTAGGCACTCTTTCGAAGTTGGTTAAGGTTAGAGTTTGTCTTTAGAGCAGTGCAATAGACAGCCAGCCCTGATTCCAAACTCTAACCAACTTCGAAAGAGGGCCTAAACTTAACCAGTTGGAAACAGCTAATTTTATTACTGTCCGCCTTGTTTCCAACTGGTTAAGTTTAGGCCCTCTTTCGAAGTTGGTTAAGGTTAGAGTGCCCAAGACCGCCGTTATTAAGGATGCCTTTCGGACTCAAGGGGGCAGCGCAGACCTTCCAGCGGTTAATGGACTCTGTGCTGCGAGGGTTGTCGTTTTTATTTGTGTATTTAGACGACATCCTGGTGGCCAGCACATCTGCTGAGGAGCATTGTTTGCACCTCCGACATCTGTTTCAGTGGCTGAATGAACATGGGCTGATTGTGAACCCGGCCAAGTGTCAGTTCGGCCGGCCAGACAGACTTCCTGGGCCATCACATCTCTGCACAGGGAGCTGTGCCTCTGCCCACCAAGGTGGAGGCAATCACTGCCTTCCCACGTCCTCGCACCATCAAGCCCCTACAGGAGTTCCTCTGTATGGTACATTTTTATAACCGATTCATACCAGGAGCGGCTCTCTTGATGCACCCCCTGTACGAAGCACTAAGGGGCAAGAAGGACAATCAGGAGGTGGACTGGTCCCCTGAGAGGGTCCAGGCATTTGATAGTGCTAAGGCTGCTCTCGCTAACGCTACTATGCTGGCACACCCATACCCGCTCCAATAGCACGACCGATGCCTCAGACTATGCTGTGGGGGCGGTGTGTGATCAGTGGGTGGCCGGCGCCTGGCAGCCTCTGGCCTTTTTCAGCAGGACACTGTGGGACAACGAGAGAAAATACAGCACGTTTGACAGGGAGCTGCTGGCCCTTTTCCTCGCCACGCGTCATTTTAGGTTCCTGTTGGAGGGCCGGGAGTTTACCGCTTTCGTGGACCACAAGCCTCTGACCTGTGCCATGGCTAAGACCACGGAACCATGGTCGGCACGGCAGCAGCGCCAACTGTCCGCCATTTCGGAGTTTACCACGGACCTGCAGCATGCTTGCCTCGCATGCACTGACTGGGAGGAGTTTCGCGCAGCCGGCGACCTGCACGACTACACCGACAGTGACGTCATACATCCACTTCTGTGAACAACTATGCATCCCATCAAAAACGGTCAAGTTCTACAACAACAATAAACCCTGGTTCACCAAATAAATCCAACAACTAAGAAAAGAGAAAAACTCTGCCTACATAACGGGAATAAAAGAACATTATGTGACTGCAAAATACAAATTAAGGGCTGCAATTAGAGCTGCCGCGGTATTGATGTTTTCCTTACCGCACACATTTGCAAAATATTTCCTACCGCCGCGGTATTACCGCACACACACACACAAAAAAAAAGTTTGAATGAATTTTTTTTGTAGTCTACTCTTTATAGCATATAGCCTGCCTCTAGTCTAAATGTCTATCTTTAGAGGATGACTTTGCAGCATGAATATTGTTTGGGATTCGGCATGCACGCATTAGTTATTAAAAGTGAAACACGGATTCGAAATCTCCCCTCTGGTCGTGCGCCATTCACTTTGTGTCGGTACCCCCCCGACCCTTTCTTCTTCTTATTATTATAACGTTACTACTTATGATTACAAAGGCATTCGATTTGTGGCATTAACGTTAGTATAGTTACACGTTCGTATTTACCGGACCATATCAAGGCAAGCGTTACTCAATTAATATCTAAGTTCCTTTCTTTGCTCAGAGCGTGCCGAGTTGTACCCATTCTGCGGTCTGTTAATAAAGTTTTCAATCAGACAAGTGTATAGAACGAAGGGCTTTTATTATAACATTTCGTTGCAGTAAAATCATTATGCCTCGTTCCCTGAGGAGCGACGGCGTCGGTAATCCACTCGGGTCTCCGGTGGGAGCTAACGTACTATTAGCCGTGTTGTGATGGCTGAGATTCAGGAAATAAAAGCACTGCAAGATGCTCCAAGCATGTGACGCGTATCTCTTCTGACCAATCAGTGGTCTGCAGTGTTTCATGTGACTTTTCTGGTACCCAATAGGGTCGCTTGGAATCTCGACAGAGAAGTAGGGTATATCTGCAGAGCCGCAAGCCCAACGAGAGCGTAATAATAATAATAAAATAAAAAACAGCGGTGATGCCGGTATTCAGCCCAACGCTGCGGTGGCCATGATGTAACAGCGATACCGCGGCAATAAGGAAAGCAAAATCCAACTATGAAATTAAATTAGTAAATTAGAACAACAAATCACAACCAATGATACAAGAACCATCTGGAAAAAACTCCAGGACATTACAAACTACAAAAAGACCCCCCCCCCATACCGGACTGATGACCAGCTCCCGGACAAACTCAACATCTTCTACACACGATTTGAACAGTCACCCCCCCCACCCCCCTTCCACATCCAGGAGGAAGAGGTGAGGACCACCTTCAAGAGGCTAAAGAAAAATAAAGCAGCAGGCCCAGATAACATCAGCCCATCTGTCCTCCATCACTGTGCTGCAGAACTGTCCCCCATCTTCACCAACATTTTTAACACCTCCCTCCGTAATTGTTCAGTCCCCCAATGTTTCAAACAGTCCACCATCATCACTGTGCCAAAATCCAACAATATCTCCTGCCTTAACGACTACAGACCAATTGCCCTCACATCCGTAGTAATGAAATCATTTGAACGCATCATTCTCACCCACCTCAAAACCAGCACCACCCCCCTCATGGACCCACATCAATTTGCCTACAGAACCAACAGGTCTGTGGATGACACAGTCAACACAGCCACTCATCACCTGCTGCAACACCTGGAAACCCGCAACGCCTACGCCCGCATTCTGGTCATGGACTTCAGTTTCGCATTCAACACAATCATCCCAGCCAAACTCATCAATAAACTACTGGACATGAACATTGACCCCTGCATCTGTCACTGGATCCATAGCTTCCTCTCCAACAGACAACAGAAGGTCAAAATAAACAACATCACATCCCACCCTCTATATCTCAGCACAGGAGCCCCCCAAGGCTGCGTCCTTTCACCCTGGCTTTTCTCCCTATACACCAACCTGCTCATATGACTCCACAACTCCGTCAAAATATACAAATATGCAGACGACACAACCCTTATAGGCCTCATCACAGACAATAATGAAACAGAATACCGTACACAGATCAACCACACAATCACCTGGTGCACAGACAATAACCTCCTCCTCAACTCATCAAAAACCCAAGAACTCATCATCGACTTCAGACGCCAGCCAAACCCCAAAACCCCCATATCCATCTCCGGCAAACCCATAATCACAAACTCCTTCAAATTTCTCAGCACCCACATAAGCAATAACCTCAAATGGAAAACCAACACAGACCACATCCACAAAAAAGCCAATCAAAGACTCTTCTTCCTCCGCCAGCTCAAAAAATACAGAGTCAGAAAACATCTCCTGCTCCGTTTCTACGAGGCCATCATTCAAAGCATCCTCACCTTCTCCATAACAGTTTGGTACAGACACTCACTCCAAAAACAAACTCGAAAGAATAATCAATAAATCCTCAAATAATCTGCACCCCCCTCCCATCTCTTGAATCACTCCACCGCCAAAGCACAATAAGAAGAGCTAGAAAAATTATCTCTGACCCCACTCACCCAGCACACCACATCTTCCAGCTGCTGCCCTCCGGGAGGCGCTACAGATCCCTAACCAACAAAACATCCCACTTTAAAAACAGCTTCTTCCCCACTACCATACGGACACTGAACTCCCTGTAGCACCCCCCCCCCCCCCCCCCCCCCTACCTCTGTTGCTATGGACATGGACATAAACTCTGAACTTTGATATTGTGGTCTTGTAATTATGTATTTATGTATTTAACTGCATGTAGTATGTACGTATTGTAAGTGATGTTATATGTTCTATGTTGGAACAATGCTGTAACATGCTGCACTGAAATCAAATTCCACCAGCCTGGCTGGGTGGTCATTAAAGATAATTGAATTTAATTGATGTGGCGGGCAAGGACAACCTGGTGGCTGACTGCCTCTCCAGAGTGCGGGTCAACACTGTGCACCTGGGTGTGGACTACGCAGCCATGGCAGTTGACCAGTGCACGGACATGGACATCCAGGCATTCAGGACGGCCACGACAGGACTGAGACTGGAGGATGTGGTGTTCCAGGACAGTAAGGCCACGCTCCTCTGCGATGTCTCCACAGGCCGACCTCGCCCGATGGTCCCCGCTGGCTGGCGCCGCCGCATTTACGATGCTATACACATGCTTTGTCGCACCCGGGGGTGAAGGCATCAGTTAAGCTGGTGGGGGCTAGGTTCGTCTGGCCGGGCCTCAGGAAGGACGTCAAGGGGTGGGCAGCCTCTTGTGTAGCGTGCCAGCGCGCCAAGGTGCATCGGCCCACTAAGGCCCCGCTGGGGCCATTTCTCATCCCGGAGAGACGTTTTGATCACGTCAACGTGGACCTGGTCGGCCCGCTGCCCCCCTCCCAGGGGTTCACTCACCTACTGACCATGGTGGACAGGACCACCAGGTGGCCGGAGGCTGTGCCCCTGTCATCCACTACATCGGCGGACGTGGCTCGGCGTTCATCTCCACCTGGGTGGCCCGTTTCGGTACCCCTGCGGATCTAACTTCGGACAGAGGGCCCCAGTTCACGTCAGAGCTGTGGAGCGCCGTGGCGGAGAGTTTGGGGGTGAAACTCCACCTCGCCGTGGCATACAACCCGCAGTCAAATGGTCTCTGTGAGCGTTTCCACCGCACTATGAAGGCTGCTCTCCGGGCGGCTCTACGGACAGTAATTGGGTCGACCGTTTGCCGTGGGTCATGCTAGGCCTGCGCTCGGCCCCAAAGGAGGATCTGCAGTCATCTTCGGCTGAGCTCGTGTTGGGTCAGCCGCTGAGAGTCCCTGGGGAGTTGCTCCCAGGTGCCACAGCCCCCTGGTCAGCTGCGACTCATGGCTTGGCCATCCGAGACGCCGCCAGCACTTTTGCTCCCGTGCCCGCGCATCACTGTTTTCCCCTGTCCTACATGCCCAAGGACTTGATGTCAGCCCCGTACGTGTTCATCCGCCACGATGCCCACCGTTCTCCACTCCAGGCTCCGTACGATGGGCCCTTCCGGGTCCTGGAAGCGGGGCCCAAGAGCTTTATGGTGGACAGAGGGGGGCTTCAGGAGCAGATATCGGTGGACCGTTTGAAGCCTGCACACGTGGCCCCGGACGGGCCGGTGGAGCTGTCTCAGCCCTGACGGCGCGGCCGTCCACCCAACCCCACTCCTGCCGCAAGCTTGCGGCCCGTGTCTACCTCTACCCCGGCAGCCCCGGACTCTCCCCCAGTCCAGCCTCGCCGCCGGCGCGGACGGCCGCCGGCTCGTGCCCTTCCCCCTTCCCCCCTGACTGTTAAGCGCAGTCGTTATGGTCGGGTAGTCAGGCCTCCTACGAGGGGTTGAGTACTTTGGGGGGTTTTGTATGGGTTGGGATTGCAGGGTATGTCTACTCTGGGTGTTCGGGGGGGGCCTGTGTGGTGTCACATTGAGGGAGTCTCTCACTCCAGAGTTGAAGGGTCACAGGGGAGGAGATATAGGAGTGGTAGGTGGAAAGAAGATATTACCTACCTGGGTTCCATCCTAGAGGCAAATCTTTCCTGTGACAAAATGGCATCCAATGTAATAAAAAAAGTCAACCAACGAACACGATTCTTGTACCGGATCTCCTCACTGGTAAACAAGAATACCCTGAAGACTCTAGCAGGAGCACTCATTCAAGGGTACTACGACTATGCTTGCACCTCATGGTACCAAAGCACCTCAAAGGCGCTAAAAACTAAATTACAAACATCTCAAAACAAACTGGTCAGACTACTGCTTGACCTTACTCCTAGAACCCACCTCACCCCTGCCCACTTTGACAACCTAGGATGGCTTGGAGTAGACGACAGAGTACAGCAACTTGCAATGGGCCTGGTCTACAAGATACACTACACGACCAAGGTACCCATGTACATGACAAAATACTTCCCAAAGGTCAGTGAATACCACGATCACAACACCAGAGGGAGCTCCACAAATCATGTTAAACCCAGATTCGGCTCAAACAAGGGACTAAACACGTTTCGCAATTATGCCACATCAATGTGGAACGCCCTACCCAAAGCTGTAAAGGAATGTGAATCACTACCCACTTTCAAAAACACTCTCAAAAAACACCTAAGGGAGACTGCAACTCGAAACTGGCCCCTGTAAATGTCCGAACACAACCCCCTCCAATGTACAGTAAATTACCAAGTATGGTCTTGTCAATAATCCAATGTACAGTGTTGTTTGTACAGTTGTACAGTGTCCCCCACCCACCCCTCCTACCCAACCCCCCCCCCCCACCCACCCAACCACCTCCAATGTACAGTCCCCCCCCACCTACCCAATCCAATGTACAGTTTCTACGCCTAATGTATATACTCTTTTCTTTCTGGACTCTTTTTGTATCACAAACAGTACTGTAATTGCAAATCTGGTATGTCATAAATGTATAGATGTAGCAGTACTGTCTATCTGTATGTCATGTATGTCATATATGTTACGATGAATTGAAAATGGGGGACCCTGATGTAAACAAGACGAAAGTCTTTCTCTGGTCTGCATCCCCTTAACAATTGTATGTATTGAGCTGTACTGTACCCATTCTGCAATCTGTTAATAAAGTTTTCATTCATTCATTCATTCATTCATTCATTCATTCAGGTGTACATAGATATATATAGAACACTAGATAGCTTACCCGCACTGCCGCGTCTCTACATTTCGTAGCTCCATTTCTGCAGACCCCTCGCTGATTGGTTGAACTCCATTTCTGCAGACCCCTCTCTGATTGGTTGAGCGAAGCCCCTCTCTGATTGGTTTAGCTCGTCACGCGGTAAAAGGCGGAAGTAATGTTATCATAGGCGTGTTCGAGATGGGATAGGCGGACGCAGATCTGCGCAGGTTTTACTACGGCCTCGCCAAGCGCGTTGCATGACGGTTAGAATGTTGTCCGACTTGCTCTGAAAATCTGACGAGACGAGGCGCGGAACTCTCGCGGGAGCGAGCCACGCACAGCCTTCAGAGCGAGGCTCCACAGTACCTCTCAGCCGGCTGCTCCCGGCTGGGAAGCTACTTGCTACGGTCGCGCAAAGCGCCTATTGGCTCAGAAAAGTTGTCAGTCACCAGCCACGTGACAGCCAGGGAGTTATGAGACGTTTGATTGATTGATTGAAAACTTTATTATGTTATGCGTTATCATCATATCATCATGATAAACTTCAAGCTGTCAGACACACACACACACACACACATGCGTCGTCTGTTTTGCCTCAATACTGTATATATAATTCTGTTTTGCCTCAATATACACAGTATACATATATATATTGATGCAAAACAGAATTATTCAGCAGTGTGTTGTGTGTGCGTGCGGCCAGGAGCGCGCAACAAGATGGTATACATTATGGTATATGAATAGTATATTCCACTATAGCAGTATATGGTGTGCTGTACATTTGAATCTGATCTAATTTTGCACACGGCCATCGCATTATAATAAGCTGGACAGGTGTGTAATGTGTGTGTGTGTACGTGAAAGCGTATCTGCCATGCGAGACTAGGCGAGAGGCTCTCGTGAAATCGGAAGTGTCCGCCTTTTTAACTCCTCCCCCGGCTTCACTCGGCTACTCTCGTCTACTTTCGAGGCGAACCGAAATCCATCTCGAACACGCCTATTATCAAGAAGATAAGCAGAAATGTACTACCAGATTCGCGGTTTATTCATAACGTTATGCACATTTCACAACACAGCCAGCTGTTAGAAACTGTACATTGTAACATTATATAACATAACGTTATGTTATTTCGCGGTTTATTCACATAACATTATATTGTTTACACTGTCTTTCTTCTATTATAACCCTCCCAAATCATATTCAGAAAGTATCACAGAGACTTATATTGACGCGAACTTTGGAAATTACTCAATAATCAACTAGGCTGCAGTAAAAAACTTAAAACCAGATTCTCAAACATAAACATAAAGACGGACAACACGCTCATCACAGACAAGCTGGATGTAGCCAATTACTTAAACATCTTCTTCACAAACATAGCCACAACACTGGTAAACAAACTACCCTCCCACTCAGGGCATTATGGGGTAGAACACATAGTAGCATACTACAAAAACCTAGGGGTCCACAAAGACCACTTCAAACTTGAAATGGTAACAACCGATGAGGTACTCAAAAAATTGAGCGCCCTCCAACCTAACAAGGCCACTGGCCATGACAACATCCCCTCCAAATTCCTCAGAGACGCAGCAGCCGCCATCACCCCAGTCATCACACACATAATAAACCTCTCTATAAAACAGGGGCACGTCCCCAAGGACTTCAAAATTGCGAGAGTGACCCCTCTGCACAAAAAGGGCAGCAAATTAGACCCAGGCAACTACCGCTCTGTTTCTATTCTTACCTCCATCTCGAAAGTCATGGAGAAAATAGTCTACGAACAGGTCGAAAAGTACCTGGCGGAAAAAAATCTAATCTACGAATTTCAATCTGGCTTCAGAACGTCCCACTCCACTGACACATGCCTCCTCTATTTGAACGACCACATCAAACAAGAGGTGGACGTGGGCAAATACTGCGGCATGGTCATGCTGGACCTACAAAAGGCCTCCGACACTGTCAATCACTCCATTCTGATGGACAAGCTAAAAGCAATTGGTTTTGATAGCTTATCAGTGAGCTGGATGCAATCCTACCTGGAGGGGAACGGCACTCTATCCCCCCCCCTCACAGTGAGCTGTGGTGTTCCACAAGGAAGCATACTAGGACCGCTACTCTTCCTAATTTATGCAAACGACATGTCGTCAGCCTGTGACTGCAACTTGTTCCTGTTTGCGGACGACTCAGCCCTGCTGGTCTCTGACAAGAACAAGTTGCAGGTTGAAAAAACCCTCAGCTCAGAACTAGGCAAAATCTGCATATGGCTCGCTGATAACAAACTATCATTACACATGGGCAAAACAGAGTCCATTCTCTTCGGTTCAAATAACAAACTCAGCAAGACCGACGGCTTCTCAGTTACAGTGGGTGACAATATTGTCACAAGGAAAGACGAAATTACCTATCTGGGTTCCATTCTAGAAGCAAATCTTTCCTGTGACAAAATGGCATCCAATGTAATAAAAAAAGTCAACCAACGAACTAGATTCTTGTACCGGATCTCCTCTCTGGTAAACAAGAATACCCTGAAGACTCTGGCAGGAGCACTCATTCAAGGGTACTATGACTATGCGTGCACCTCATGGTACCAAAGCACCTCAAAGGCGCTTAAAACAAAATTACAAACATCACAAAACAAACTGGTCAGACTACTACTTGACCTGAACCCCAGAACCCACCTCACCCCTGCCCACTTTGACAACCTAGGATGGCTTAGAGTAGACGACAGAGTACAGCAACTTGCAATGGGCCTGGTCTACAAGATACACTATACGACCGGGGTGCCCATGTACATGTCAAAATACTTCCCAAAGGTCAGTGAATACCACAACCACTACACCAGAGGAAGCTCAACAAATCATGTTAAACCCAGATTCGGCTCAAACAAGGGACTAAACACGTTTCGCAATTATGCCACAACAATGTGGAATGCCCTACCCAAAGCTGTAAAGGAATGTGAATCCCTGCCCACATTCAAAACCGCTCTTAAAGAGCACCTACGGGAGGCTGCAATTCGAAACTGGCCACTGTAAATGCCCAAAACCCCCACCACCTCCTAATAGACAGTCTCCTCCCCACCGCATGTATATATTCCCTCCCCGCCGTATGTATATTTCTCTCCCACCCACCCACCCCCTCCTAATGTACAGTCCCCTCCGCCTAAATATTAAAGGCAACCAACTTGTGTCTAACCACGCCCAACTTGCGTCTAGCCACGCCCCCGCGGCAGCAGCAGAGCTCCGTCGCGGCAGCATTATATGCCAGTAACCGCCCCTTATTCAGTATCCAGAAATAGCTCAATTGGCAACGCTGCATGGCTGTGGATCCTACGGCTCGTTGCTGGCTAGTTCGATTCCCTTCAATTTTTTTATTTTTTTTTTTTTTAACGTGCATTCGCATTCTTTCGCCGTTAAGTTTAGGCATAACTTTAAGCATTGTTTCGGAGTTGGTTAAGGTTAGGCATTGTTTCGGAGTTGCTTAAGGTTAGAAGGGTTAAGTTTAGGCGCTGTTAAGGAGCTGGTTAAGGTTAGAGTTTGACTTAGAGAATGGCAATATTTTTTAACGTGCATTCATTTCGCCGGTTAAGTTTAGGCATTGTTTCGGAGTTGGTTAAGGTTAGGCATTGTTTCGGAGTTGCTTAAGGTTAGAAGGGTTAAGTTTAGGCGCTGTTAAGGAGCTGGTTAAGGTTAGAGTTTGACTTAGAGAATGGCAATAGACAGCCTATTTCCGCGCTGCAGCGCGAGGCAATAGACAGCCTATTTCCGCGCTGCCGCTCTCTCGCGCTGCCGTGGTCACATGGGCGTATTGGCCAATCAGAGAAACGCTAAACACAAGTTGGTTGCCTTTAATATTCACGCGTCCCCTCCCCATCATATGTATATACTCTGTCAGGATCTAGGGGTAACAGTACTGTATATTTGAATACCATTTATGTCACAAATGTATCAGTACTAAATACCTATATGTCCCTATGCCATAAATGTCATGTATGTTGTGTATGTCATAAATGTCTATATGAATTGAAAATGGGGGACCCTGATGGAAACAAGACAAACGTCTTTCTCAGGTCTGCATCCCCTTAACAATTGTATGTATTGAGCCGTACTGTATTGTACCCATTCTGCAATCTGTTAAATAAAGTTTTCATTCATTCATTCAGACAAAGGAATTAGTTATTATTTCGCGGTTTATTCACATAACGTTATATTGTTTACACTGTCTTTCTTCTATTATAACCCTCCCAAATCATATTCAGAAAGTATCACAGAGACTTCTATTGACCAAGGAATTAGTTATTATTAGTAAGGCACAACATTTAATGACAAACCAATTACATAATCCAACATATGTGTAAAGGCACACACAACATATTTTTTTAATGATTCGTTATGGCGTAATCAATACTTCCATGCGTATAAATTGCGTTCGCAACATCCATGTTTTGGGGGTAGTCATCAGAAACCTCGGATCCGGGATTCGCTGCCATCCGTCGGGCAAGAACTGTGGGTTTTCAGCCTCTCTCTCTGGAGCTTAACGGAGTTTCCTCCGGAGTTTCTGGAGGAGCTTGTCGCGGCTCATGCGCTTGCGCGCGCTCAACCAATCAGAGAGGGGCTTCGCTCAACCAATCAGAGAGGGGTCTGCAGAAATGGAGCTCAACCAATCAGAGAGGGGTCTGCAGAACTGGAGCTACGAAATGTAGAGACGCCGCACTGCCGGACAATGGAGAGCGACGTCGTCGTAGGGCGGCCATCTTGCCCCAGGCAGCTCAGCTACTGATAACATTAATGTCTATGGTGCATGTACTATTTAAATAACCATAGATTGCTCAATTCTTTACCAATTTTCAAACGGGTTGGTTTGCTATAAACATCAAAGATGTAGTTATGATACTGCATACTTATAATTTTTTGTTGATGTTTTTTTACAAACCGCTTGAATCATAGCCACGTTAAGAGTTATGAGTATTTTTGTCTGTGCAGATCACTCACCCTCCAACAGCTACCATAGAACGTAACAGAAAGGCTGACTGGGGCAAGATGGCGGCGGTTCAGCGACGCTGGTGACTCCGCCTTAAGCTATCTAGTGTTCTATATATCTATGGGTGTGTACAGCAGGGTTTTTGTGAATGAAATAAAGTAGGAAGTAACTGAAGGACCTGTCACGCTCGTCATTGTATCGCCTCTTCCTTCGACTTCCCACAACTAGGGATGCACGATAATTATCAGCAATTATGACGTCATCCCGATAAACTCGATAACGTTATTGATAGCTCCGATAACATATAATACATTTTTTGGTTAAAAGAAATCTGGTGTGGGTGGATTTGGATGAAGGGCGCTTGTTTTTATTATAGCCTCCTCCCGTTTTGCCAGTACTGTGGTAAAACTGATAGCGTGTGGTTTAGGAACAGGGAGTTTTTCACAAATCCAGCGCTCCCTTTCTTGGCTGTGACGTAGTCACGTTACATTCGGAGACAGACAGTCGATCTGCCAATTACGTCCCACGGCTTGCACCCACCTCTTCTTCTTACCACCAATCAGAAGCTCTCGTTCGTTTATTTACCTCCGGATTGTCAGCCATTACTCTACTCGGAGCTAACGTTATCTCCCCGCCAGCCACATTGACAAGTACCAGCGCTTATACATTACTGGCAAATGTCTTGTTGCACTTGTGGCAACGAGCGCTGTCAGCATCGACTTTAGTAAAATAGACCCAGACTTTTGAACATTTCGTTCTGTCCGCCATTATGAGAGCAGAGCGGTCTGTACTCGGCAGCGCAGCACCCGTGTCTGTGTGTGTGTGTGTGTGTGAGTGAGTGAGTGAGTGTGTGTGTGTGGGAGGGGAAGAGAGGAGAGAGCACAGCAGGCAGAGAGCACAGAGCTCCCCGCGCAGGCAGAGACACAGGCAGGAGAGATATAGACAACTGCCAACAAGATTAGTTTGCGACGTTTAAATTCCTCAAAAAAAACTCCATCATTTCTCGAGTACCGATAGCAGTACCGATGACGTCGGAGCTTATAAATACTAAAAAAAAAAAATGTTTGATAAAAAAAAATTATATATATATATATATATATATATATATATATATACAGTTAAAAAAATATTATAATACAATAAATATCGGTTATCGGTATCGGCTTGAGGAGCATAAAGTTATCGGTATCGGTGTCAAAATCAATATCGTGCATCCCTACCCACAACATTGTTTTTTTGTGTTTATATTAAAGAAAGGAAAGTCTAGTGCTGGCTGAGCATATTGTTTGTTTGCACTAAGTTAATACTTTGACAAATGTAGCCTATATTTTTCAGTCAGTTTGGTCTTTGTGTGCCAAACATTATTTAAGGCTGTAAACACTGTAAACCTTTTTTTTTTTAAACATTTTTAATAAATGAGAAGCATGTTTAGATTTTTGAGTGTTAAATTTTTTTTTTATATAAAAAAACAACGTATATCGAACCAAACCGAAAACCGTGACCCCAAAACTGTGATACAAACCGAACTGTCCATTTTGCGAACCGTTCCACCCCTAGTCCACAAACATCGTGAAAATGGTCAATAACGCCAGGGAGTAAAGATGGAAAAACAGTGTGGCAGTCAATGAGTTAAGAGGAAATGTCAAAATATCGCAATATATATCGTGTATCGATTCGTGACATAGCCAAACATATCGCGATATAAGTTAGAGGCCATATCGCCCAGCCCTACTCTATACGTGTCCACTTTCTAGCAAACTGTTCGCCTTGCAACCTAACCAGATGAGTCATCCTCTCCATGTCATGAATTTATTTAACTTTGTTTAGCCATCGTTTCTGTGTTGCAGCAGTTAACAGTACATGTTTCTGCTGCAAAAAGATACATGTTTCCTACCCTCAATACCCTCCGGTATGACTCCAAGGATGGCAGATTTGAAATCTTGTGGAATGTCCATGTCAAATACCTTTTTTATATCCCTGAAGACATCGTCCCAGAAATGGCATAGTTTTGGGCATGTCCAGAAAATATGGGTATGGTTACCTATTTGTTCACCACATTTCCTCCAGCATTCGCTTGTGGGAGTTGTATCTGCTTTAGCAATCAATAAGGGGGTATTGAAAAACCTACTAATGACCTTCCATTTATATTCTCTCCAGGAATGAATTAGTCACCTTATGTGCTTCAGTACAAACACCGAACAACTCCTCTTGTGAGATCTCCTGTTGGAGCTCAGCCTCCCACTTCAACTTAACACTTTGAGTGCCAGCCACGACATATGTCGTTATTTCATGCCGACCGTTGAATGCCGACGACGCTAATTGTCGTTTTCTTTTTTTATTAGCGATCTGAATTCATATTTCATCAACCGAGTCTCCCGTTAGTACAGCAGCCCCTCTAGGAGCTCCGATGGGGAAATACCGCCCCCTATCGTCTATCCCTGTGTAACTGCAGGCCATTCGATTAGACTGGTGGATGTGTGGGGGGGGAGCCTACTGGCTCCACTATGCTGGCGAGCCGTCTGATGAAGAGGGAAGTGATCGCGAGATGGAAAGCAGCCTGGAATATATATTTACAGCAGCCAATAATCAATCAATAAACGCGATCGATATTTGGAATGGCGATCAGTAATTGGAATAATCTTTTTGGAGAACATCTGATCTAAGGTAAGGAGTCTATGTTACCAGTTTTAGGATAATCAGAGCTGTTTTCACTGAGATAACAGCGTGTCCCGTATGTGTATATGTATGTGTGTGTGTGTGTGCTGTTGAGGAAATAAGAGAATCGATTTCTCAGCTCGCTTCTATAGCGTGCATAAGTACACATATACTATCGATAATCTAGCATTTATTTGAAAACGATTCATAAATAGGCAGACAAATGACAACGTGTCTAGTGTATTCGAGAATATTGCAATAAATGCCGTTTATGACGGAATCTTTCTATTTTCCTGAAATTTTTTAGAAAACGATAGCTTTTCGAAATGCTATAAAAAGGATATGAACCGATTAAAAAACAATCCGTTTGGACAATGTTGACTGCAAACAAGTCATTGATAAGCGACGGGCAGATTAGACACATAGCCATAATTTAAAACATAGATTACGCGTTTTTAATGCCATCATTGAAGTGGATGCTGGCACGCAACGGGGTTCCGGGGCACAAAGCTCCGGCATTGAAAGTGTTAATGTATAGCGAGTTGTTGGGGTTCATTGATAATAGATTTTGATATAAGATATTCCTTTATTGATCCCCTTGGGGAAATTCAGGTATCATAGCAGCATGGGGGGGGGGGAGGGGAGGTACAGGTAGTAGGCTTGGTCGGTATGACGGTATTACGGTATACCAGGGTATTTCTAAATCCTGTCTGTATGATTTTCAATACCGTGACATCACAGACTGTGCGCCAAATCACAGATCTTTCTATTACACTAACACAGAGTTGAGCACAGCACGTGCCAGCAGAGGGCAGGCCAGTCTGTCTTTCCCTCTCTCAGAGCTCAGCTGAGTTGAGCAAGATGACGCCACACGCGTGTTCCTGTGGGTCGCCCATCTCGCATGTGTGTTAATCTGCACGACAAATAAAGACTTATTCTTCTATAGAATCCGGTTATGGACCGGTGGCCGTCCGTTTATTAAGATCGAATGGACCATGGGTCCACTTCCAGACATCGGATGATTGTGGATTCGGGTATCGGAGCGTTTTTCTAACGTTTTGAAAGTACGGATTTGTGCGTGAATGTGGACTCGGGACAGGTTGTTTGGGTAAGTAAGTTATGTTATGTTTAAGTGTATGGAAGATGAACGTATGAGGGTCCGGATATCTTTTTTTAGAATGCGGGACGTTCGTATGGATAATTGTCAGAGTTATGAATGCTGGGAGTGTATGTTTGGTAAACCGTTCCAGTTGGACTGATTGTGTGTGCATATTGGCTTCGGTGATTCGAAGGGGTTTAACGGCTTAAGATGGGTTTTGATTATCAGTTAATCAATGCAGATTAAATTTTGTGCGTCTGTATGTGTACTGTCGTGAGTTCGTGAGTCACATTGGTGAGTCACATTTCAGCCTCCGTTATTTGTTCCGTATGACTCGTTTCATATCCGTGTCGCGCATGTGCGTACTATGCAGTTTGTTTACATTGGTAACACGGGTCGCTAAGGAATTTAGGTTCGAGGTTGAAGAAAGTGCACGTTTAGGTTGAAAGAACGGCCCTAATGTCAATGCGTTTCAATATAAGCGTCTTGTATCATTCTTAAAGGAAATTTGCTTATTTGCCATCTACCCTGGAGTTAGACAAGAAGATACATACCTTTTTCTTCTCTGTGCATGCAGTAGGAGTAGGAAGATGTTGGGAACTAGGCTAATGGAGGAACCTACTTCCAGTGACTGACGCTAAGCTAGGCTAACAGTGCGCGTCTTCCTACCCCTACTGCATGCACAGAGAAGAAAAAAGGTATGTATCTTCTTGTCTAACTCCAGGGTAGATGGCAAATAAGCTAATTTCCCAAAATGTTGGAGTTTTCCTTTAAGATACCACGGCACAGGGCGCTCCAGTAGCACACCACATAGCGCGCTGAGTCGCGAAGCGGTCGCCCCGGGTTCGATTCCCCGACCCGGTGGCCATGTGCCGCATGTCTTCCCCTCTTCTCCTCCCATTTCACCCTCTCTCCGCTGTCGGTCCTGCATGGCCAAAAGGTCCTGCGTTGACCAAAAAAATCTGAAAATGCTATAAATAAAATCTAGTAAAAAAAAAAGGATACCACGGCACAGTTATGTTGTGGATGTAAATTAACGTGTGCTTGCTTATGTAGAAACAATGCAAGACAACGAGACCTTTCATTATAACGTCTTGCAACTATGGTTATGACTAAGATATCAAGTATTTACTCCCGGAAAATCTTTATGTATGATGATAACGAGTATATTGTTAACTTAGCTCCCCCCCCCCCCTTCCGCTCTGATGAAAGTCATACCGTCATATACCGTATACCGGGGTGTGAGGTCAGAACAGTATGTCGGTATGAAAAAGATTATACCGCCCAAGCCTAACAGGTAGTAGAAGACATGGTAGACAGGAAGACAGGTACAGGTCACAGAATTATAGTACAGTGAAGTAAAAATAAATAGAATAAAAATGCAGTGTAAACAATATAATTAACTCTGGACATGTGCACTCAACTCGTCCTCTCCTTTCCTCCCTCAGATATCAAAGTCTCTGAGCTGATCTCAGCCTGCCTATGAAACATTTCCGTCTGGATGACGACCAACCACCTCAAACTGAACCCAAGCAAAACACAGCTACTTCACCTGCCGGCCAAATTCTCCCCGCTGACCGACCTTTCTATCACAGTGGAGAATGTAGCCGTGGCTTCGTCCCGACCGCCAAGAACCTTGGTGTAGTCTTCGACGACTGGGACCTGATCTCCAACCTACCAAAGTCAGCCCATGTTACCCCACTTCTTAAAGAGCTGCACTGGCTCCCCATCGCCACACAATCCACTTCAAGGTTTTCGACCTGGCATATCGTGCAGCGAAGGGAATGGCTGGCGTGCCTACCTCTGGTCAATGGCCTCTAACTACACACCCTCAAGACTAGGGATGCACCCACGACTTTTTCAGTCCCGATACCGATACCTGGGTTTGGGTATCGGCCAATACCGATACGATACCCATTGTCCAAATTTTGTTTTCCAAAAAAGTTATACAAAATAAATGTAATCCAATTTTTTTTTATATATTATATTAAAATATATATTTTTTTTAAGAATTGTAAAGGATCACAAGTGTGTTTTTGATTTGTTGTAAACAAAGACAGAAAATAAACTTCATTCATTCAATTAATAAACTGTATGCCTCACTGTCACTGTGTGGAAGAGACTGGGATCATTATTTTGTGCAAGGCAACATCAGGCTTGACTTAAAACATTACTTTCCTAATTTGGTGAAACTAAATGTAAAAAATTAACACAGATATAAATGTACTGAATGGTTATTTCTTATTTTATTTATTATTTATAATTTTTTTTTTTAAATTAAGAATTCGATATTTTTTTTTACCGATACCCGATCCAGCTATTTTACTGATATTGGCGGCCGATAGCGATACCAATATCGGATCGGTGCATCCCTACTCAAGACCCCTCCATTCTACATCGTGTGGCCGCCTCAGACCCACTCCTATCCGAGCTACGGGGAGGTCATCAAAGAGAAGCCGGCTATTCTCTGTCCTTGTTCCACCCCAGTTAGGACAGCTTCCCACCACAGTTAGGACAGCTTCCCACCACAGTTAGGACAGCTTCCCAGCAGTTAGGACAGCTTCCCACCACAGTTAGGACAGCATCCCACCACAGTTAGGACAGCATCCCACCACAGTTAGGACAGCTTCCCATCAGTTAGGACAGCAGCCCACCAGTTAGGACAGCATCCCACCACAGTTAGGACAGCATCCCACCACAGTTAGGACAGCATCCCACCACAGTTAGGACAGCATCCCACCACAGTTAGGACAGCTTCCCACCAGTTAGGACAGCTTTCCACCACAGTTAGGACAGCTTCCCACCACAGTTAGGACAGCATCCCAGCACAGTTAGGACAGCTTCCCACCACAGTTAGGACAGCTTCCCAGCACAGTTAGGACAGCTTCCCACCAGTTAGGACAGCTTCCCACCAGTTAGGACAGCATCCCACCAGTTAGGACAGCATCCCACCAGTTAAGACAGCTTCCCACCAGTTAGGACAGCTTCCCACCAGTTAGGACAGCTTCCCACCAGTTAGGACAGTTTCCCACCAGTTAGGACAGCTTCCCACCAGTTAGGACAGCTTCCCAGCAGTTAGGACAGCTTCCCACCACAGTTAGGACAGCTTCCCACCACAGTTAGGACAGCTTCCCACCACAGTTAGGACAGCTTCCCACCACAGTTAGGACAGCTTCCCACCAGTTAGGACAGCTTCCCACCACAGTTAGGACAGCTTCCCACCACAGTTAGGACAGCTTCCCACCAGTTAGGACAGCTTCCCACCACAGTTAGGACAGCTTCCCACCAGTTAGGACAGCTTCCCACCAGTTAGGACAGCTTCCCACCACAGTTAGGACAGCTTCCCACCAGTTAGGACAGCTTCCCACCACAGTTAGGACAGCTTCCCACCACAGTTAGGACAGCTTCCCACCAGTTAGGACAGCTTCCCACCACAGTTAGGACAGCATCCCACCACAGTTAGGACAGCTTCCCACCACAGTTAGGACAGCTTCCCACCACAGTTAACCAAGACAGCTTCCCACCACCAGTTAGGACAGCATCCCACCAGTTAGGACAGCTTCCCAGCACAGTTAGGACAGCTTCCCAGCACAGTTGGGACAGCTTCCCACCACAGTTAGGACAGCATCCCACCACAGTTAGGACAGCATCCCTCCACCAGTTAGGACAGCTTCCCACCACAGTTAGGACAGCATCCCACCACAGTTAGGACAGCATCCCACCACAGTTAGGACAGCTTCCCACCACAGTTAGGACAGCTTCCCACCACAGTTAGGACAGCTTCCCACCAGTTAGGACAGCTTCCCACCACAGTTAGGACAGCATCCCACCACAGTTAGGACAGCTTCCCACCACAGTTAGGACAGCTTCCCACCACAGTTAACCAAGACAGCTTCCCACCACCAGTTAGGACAGCATCCCACCAGTTAGGACAGCTTCCCAGCACAGTTAGGACAGCTTCCCAGCACAGTTGGGACAGCTTCCCACCACAGTTAGGACAGCTTCCCAGCACAGTTAGGACAGCATCCCACCACAGTTAGGACAGCTTCCCACCAGTTAGGACAGCTTCCCACCACAGTTAGGACAGCTTCCCACCAGTTAGGACAGCTTCCCACCACCAGTTAGGACAGCTTCCCACCACAGTTAGGACAGCTTCCCACCACAGTTAGGACAGCTTCCCACCACAGTTAGGACAGCATCCCACCACAGTTAGGACAGCATCCCACCACCAGTTAGGACAGCTTCCCACCACAGTTAGGACAGCATCCCACCACAGTTAGGACAGCATCCCACCACCAGTTAGGACAGCTTCCCACCACAGTTAGGACAGCATCCCACCACAGTTAGGACAGCATCCCACCACAGTTAGGACAGCATCCCACCACAGTTAGGACAGCATCCCACCAGTTAGGACAGCTTCCCACCACAGTTAGGACAGCTTCCCACCACAGTTAGGACAGCTTCCCACCACAGTTAGGACAGCTTCCCACCCCAGTTAGGACAGCATCCCACCACAGTTAGGACAGCGCTTCCCACCACAGTTAGGACAGCTTCCCACCACAGTTAGGACAGCATCCCACCACAGTTAGGACAGCATCCCACCACAGTTAGGACAGCATCCCACCACCAGTTAGGACAGCTTCCCACCACAGTTAGGACAGCATCCCACCACAGTTAGGACAGCATCCCACCACAGTTAGGACAGCTTCCCACCACAGTTAGGACAGCTTCCCACCAGTTAGGACAGCTTCCCACCACAGTTAGGACAGCTTCCCACCACAGTTAGGACAGCTTCCCACCACAGTTAACCAAGACAGCTTCCCACCACCAGTTAGGACAGCATCCCACCAGTTAGGACAGCTTCCCAGCACAGTTAGGACAGCTTCCCAGCACAGTTGGGACAGCTTCCCACCACAGTTAGGACAGCTTCCCAGCACAGTTAGGACAGCATCCCACCACAGTTAGGACAGCTTCCCACCAGTTAGGACAGCTTCCCACCAGTTAGGACAGCTTCCCACCACAGTTAGGACAGCTTCCCACCAGTTAGGACAGCTTCCCACCACCAGTTAGGACAGCTTCCCACCACAGTTAGGACAGCTTCCCACCACAGTTAGGACAGCTTCCCACCACAGTTAGGACAGCATCCCACCACAGTTAGGACAGCATCCCACCACCAGTTAGGACAGCTTCCCACCACAGTTAGGACAGCATCCCACCACAGTTAGGACAGCATCCCACCAGTTAGGACAGCATCCCACCACAGTTAGGACAGCATCCCACCAGTTAGGACAGCTTCCCACCACAGTTAGGACAGCTTCCCACCAGTTAGGACAGCTTCCCACCAGTTAGGACAGCTTCCCACCACAGTTAGGACAGCTTCCCACCACAGTTAGGACAGCTTCCCACCACAGTTAGGACAGCTTCCCACCACAGTTAGGACAGCTTCCAACCACAGTTAGGACAGCTTCCCACCACAGTTATGGATAGCTTGCCACCAGTTAGGACAGCTTCCCACCAGTTAGGACAGCTTGCCACCAGTTAGGACAGCTTCCCACCAGTTAGGACAGCTTGCCACCAGTTAGGACAGCATCCCACCACAGTTAGGACAGCTTCCCACCACAGTTAGGACAGCTTCCCACCACAGTTAGGACAGCTTCCCACCACAGTTAGGACAGCATCCCACCACAGTTAGGACAGCTTCCCACCACAGTTAGGACAGCTTCCCACCACAGTTAGGACAGCTTCCCACCAGTTAGGACAGCTTGCCACCAGTTAGGACAGCATCCCACCACAGTTAGGACAGCGCTTCCCACCACAGTTAGGACAGCTTCCCACCACAGTTAGGACAGCTTCCCACCAGTTAGGACATCTTCCCACCACAGTTAGGACAGCTTCCCACCAGTTAGGACAGCTTCCCACCAGTTAGGACAGCTTCCCACCACAGTTAGGACAGCATCCCACCACAGTTAGGACAGCTTCCCACCACAGTTAGGACAGCTTCCCAGCACAGTTAGGACAGCTTCCCACCACAGTTAGGACAGCTTCCCACCCCAGTTAGGACAGCTTCCCACCCCAGTTAGGACAGCTTCCCACCCCAGTTAGGACAGCTTCCCACCACAGTTAGGACAGCTTCCCACCAGTTAGGACAGCATCCCACCAGTTAGGACAGCATCCCACCACAGTTAGGACAGCTTCCCACCACAGTTAGGACAGCTTCCCACCAGTTAGGACAGCTTCCCACCACAGTTAGGACAGCTTCCCACCACAGTTAGGACAGCATCCCACCAGTTAGGACAGCTTCCCACCACAGTTAGGACAGCATCCCACCAGTTAGGACAGCATCCCACCACAGTTAGGACAGCTTCCCACCACAGTTAGGACAGCTTCCCACCAGTTAGGACAGCTTCCCACCACAGTTAGGACAGCTTCCCACCACAGTTAGGACAGCTTCCCACCACAGTTAGGACAGCTTCCCACCACAGTTAGGACAGCATCCCACCAGTTAGGACAGCATCCCACCAGTTAGGACAGCATCCCACCAGTTAGGACAGCATCCCACCACAGTTAGGACAGCATCCCACTAGTTAGGACAGCATCCCACCAGTTAGGACAGCTTCCCACCACAGTTAGGACAGCTTCCCACCACAGTTAGGACAGCTTCCCACCACAGTTAGGACAGCTTCCCACCACAGTTAACCAAGACAGCTTCCCACCACCAGTTAGGACAGCATCCCACCAGTTAGGACAGCTTCCCAGCACAGTTAGGACAGCTTCCCAGCACAGTTGGGACAGCTTCCCACCACAGTTAGGACAGCTTCCCAGCACAGTTAGGACAGCATCCCACCACAGTTAGGACAGCTTCCCACCAGTTAGGACAGCTTCCCACCAGTTAGGACAGCTTCCCACCACAGTTAGGACAGCTTCCCACCAGTTAGGACAGCTTCCCACCACCAGTTAGGACAGCTTCCCACCACAGTTAGGACAGCTTCCCACCACAGTTAGGACAGCTTCCCACCACAGTTAGGACAGCATCCCACCACAGTTAGGACAGCATCCCACCACCAGTTAGGACAGCTTCCCACCACAGTTAGGACAGCATCCCACCACAGTTAGGACAGCATCCCACCAGTTAGGACAGCATCCCACCACAGTTAGGACAGCATCCCACCAGTTAGGACAGCTTCCCACCACAGTTAGGACAGCTTCCCACCAGTTAGGACAGCTTCCCACCAGTTAGGACAGCTTCCCACCACAGTTAGGACAGCTTCCCACCACAGTTAGGACAGCTTCCCACCACAGTTAGGACAGCTTCCCACCACAGTTAGGACAGCTTCCAACCACAGTTAGGACAGCTTCCCACCACAGTTATGGATAGCTTGCCACCAGTTAGGACAGCTTCCCACCAGTTAGGACAGCTTGCCACCAGTTAGGACAGCTTCCCACCAGTTAGGACAGCTTGCCACCAGTTAGGACAGCATCCCACCACAGTTAGGACAGCTTCCCACCACAGTTAGGACAGCTTCCCACCACAGTTAGGACAGCTTCCCACCACAGTTAGGACAGCATCCCACCACAGTTAGGACAGCTTCCCACCACAGTTAGGACAGCTTCCCACCACAGTTAGGACAGCTTCCCACCAGTTAGGACAGCTTGCCACCAGTTAGGACAGCATCCCACCACAGTTAGGACAGCGCTTCCCACCACAGTTAGGACAGCTTCCCACCACAGTTAGGACAGCTTCCCACCAGTTAGGACATCTTCCCACCACAGTTAGGACAGCTTCCCACCAGTTAGGACAGCTTCCCACCAGTTAGGACAGCTTCCCACCACAGTTAGGACAGCATCCCACCACAGTTAGGACAGCTTCCCACCACAGTTAGGACAGCTTCCCAGCACAGTTAGGACAGCTTCCCACCACAGTTAGGACAGCTTCCCACCCCAGTTAGGACAGCTTCCCACCCCAGTTAGGACAGCTTCCCACCCCAGTTAGGACAGCTTCCCACCACAGTTAGGACAGCTTCCCACCAGTTAGGACAGCATCCCACCAGTTAGGACAGCATCCCACCACAGTTAGGACAGCTTCCCACCACAGTTAGGACAGCTTCCCACCAGTTAGGACAGCTTCCCACCACAGTTAGGACAGCTTCCCACCACAGTTAGGACAGCATCCCACCAGTTAGGACAGCTTCCCACCACAGTTAGGACAGCATCCCACCAGTTAGGACAGCATCCCACCACAGTTAGGACAGCTTCCCACCACAGTTAGGACAGCTTCCCACCAGTTAGGACAGCTTCCCACCACAGTTAGGACAGCTTCCCACCACAGTTAGGACAGCTTCCCACCACAGTTAGGACAGCTTCCCACCACAGTTAGGACAGCATCCCACCAGTTAGGACAGCATCCCACCAGTTAGGACAGCATCCCACCAGTTAGGACAGCATCCCACCACAGTTAGGACAGCATCCCACTAGTTAGGACAGCATCCCACCAGTTAGGACAGCTTCCCACCACAGTTAGGACAGCATCCCACCAGTTAGGACAGCTTCCCACCACAGTTAGGACAGCTTCCCACCACAGTTAGGACAGCTTCCCACCACAGTTAGGACAGCTTCCCACCACAGTTAGGACAGCTTCCCACCACAGTTAGGACAGCTTTCCACCAGTTAGGACAGCATCCCACCACAGTTAGGACAGCTTCCCACCACAGTTAGGACAGCTTCCCACCACAGTTAGGACAGCTTTCCACCAGTTAGGACAGCATCCCACCACAGTTAGGACAGCTTGCCACCAGTTAGGACAGCTGAAACCCGACCAATTTCCTGCTGTCGATTAAAAACACACTTCTTCAATCAATATCTGAAATGGGGGGGGGGGGGTACTAACCTTTGTACTGTCTTTTACTATCATGCACTTTGCCACTAAATAAACGTCCTTGCCTATATTACTACCTACTATGCTAATATGTCTTTACGTCTATGCACTCAAGACTGTAGCACCCAAGTTTAAACACTGTTTGACGAACATTGTTACTCAGTTAAAGAGTTGTACCCTTCCTGCTGACCTGTCGTACAGAACCTTTAAGTCGCTTTGGATAAAAGTGTCAACTAAATGACCAAATGTAAGTGACTGTTAACCCCTCTCATTACCCCTCTATGAAGAGCTAGCTTCATAACACACTTTCCCACAGTCATGGACTTGGAAAAGTACATTCTATGCCAGTGTTGGCCTAACATGACATACCTTGAAAGCAAAGAGACACACTGCTAGATAATCTTTGATCTCCGCATCAGAGCCGTGGAGGAGCCTTAATGACAGGTGGATGAGGTGTTTGAATGCATTTGTTTCCACAATGCTGAAGGTGGCCGAGTCATCAAGCACTGGAGACTGATATGTCAACTGCAGCAGAAATCTGGAAAACATGCAAAAGTACGTATAAGATAATATGTATGCTTGCAGATGTATTATAAATTTTTGATTTTGTCTGATGCATGGGTTGGATTTCAGGGAGGCTCTGCCAAGAGGAGTCTGGAGAAACTCACAGTATAGATTGCCGTTTGACGGCGTTACAGATTCTACCTTTAAAAAGAAGCAGGACCCTTTCCCTAAAGTTTGCCCACGACCCTGAGAGACAGGAGTTCAGGAGATGCAGTAGAATCGGGGTGGGCCTGTCCAGCCACTCGAGGGACTGACGGGAATGAAGAGGACCCAATTCATTCCCTTGATCTTCTGACTCAAACCCATGGCAACTTTCCGAGTTGTTGTTAAGCTATCTTTGTGCCACCAAGGAGAATTCCTTTACATGCAGTCATTATAGGTTACATGCTTTCAGGCCAGTTTAGATTATTTTATTGAATATATATGAAGAAAAGCAGGGAGTGACATCATCCACAGGTGTGTTGAGAATTGCTATAAGGTCTAATTTGACCCAGGAAGTACTTTGATGTCAAGAGTCCATTCTTAAGTCGAAATTACCTAAATATACAAATAAAAAATGTAGATCTAAATGTAGATAATAGATACATAAACATAAAATTGTTATACTAGAAACAAAACCAAAATTAACATCTAGTATGTATGGCTAGATAGGTACATTCTAATGCCTTATTCATTTTAAATATAAACAATAAACATTAAACAAGAACCCTAGGGTAAATAAGTCCGCCCTTTGGCGTACAGTCAAACTCTTTTTTTGAGCCTCGTAATAAAGAGGAAAACCGATGAAAAAACTAAAGTCAAAATTACCACAATATACAGATGGTAAATGTAGATATAAGATTAAAATTTAAATTGTTGTTATACTGGAAACAAAAAACATAAATCAAAATAGCAATAACATCTAGTATGTATGGCTAGATAGATACACTCTAATGCCTTATTCATTTTATATAAATAAACAATAAACAATCAAAAGTAAACAAGAAACCCTTGGGTAAATAAGTCTGCCATTAGGCGTAAATTCAAACTTTTTTTTTAGCCTCGTAATAAAGCGGAAAAAAAGGAAAATAAGGAAAAACTACACCTGTTCGGTGTGTCTGAAGGTTGTTAGACTTACTAATGGCTCTTTAAAATAGATCTATAGTCTAATCATTAATACTCCCTTGTATACTTAGATACTGTTGGGCTAAATTGATCTTACTCGTATTTACTGAACCCGGCATACTTCTTTCTAAGGATACTAAAACTAATAATCGGCCTTAATGGGAAAAGTAATTAAAGGAAGCAGGTCAACAAGTTCTCTTCATTCATACCTCTTGGTTCTATACAGTTAAAGAGGTGAATAAAATAACATTCCCTTTGCAAAAGTAGCTTATGTCTGTCACCTCCCCTGGCGGGCCTATGAACTAACTCTAGACCCATATAACGGAGATCTTTGACAGCATGCTTGCAAGTATTGAAGTGTCTAGCTACCGCCGATTTGACATCTGAATTTCTGATTGAACACTTATGTTCACTGATTCTTGTATTTTATTTTTTTATATTATTTTTTAAACAAACATATAAACAAACATGACAACACACGATAAGATATACAAGCATTAATTGTCAGGGCACATCCAATGAGATCACCTTTTAGTTAGTTGTCTTATATAAGATATACCCATAATACCTGTTATCTAAAAAAAAAAAACCTACACACATATGCTCAGCTCGAACCCCCCCCTCCCGGACCCCACCTTGAGAAGTACCTCCACTATCCCTGTTCACTGATTCTTAATTTGAATGGTCTCGTTGTTTTACCCACATATGAAAAATCACAAGGACATTTCAGCAGGTACACTATGAAGGAGGAATTGCAGGTAATACGACCTTTCACCGATAACCGTTTGCCCGTTTTTGGGTGTGTATAACTTTTGTCTTTGATCATCCCTTGGCAATGTACACAAGATTGACAGGGAAAGTTCCCATCTGGGATGTTAGACATAAAGTGAGTTGGTTTTACCTTGGGAAAATCCGTTTTCACCAGCAGATTTGAGAGATTCGCTTGTCTTTTGTAATAGTAATTGGGCGAATGCTGAAACGCCGCTCCAACTAGAGGATCTGACTGTAAAATATGCCAGTATTTATTGACAATGGTACGTATGTCTCTAGTAATCGGGCTGTAAGTATACCCAAAGGCCACTTTGTCAGAGTGTACCTTATTCTTCTTAGGGGCCAGTAACAAGGATCTGTCAATCTGCTGAGTTTTGTGCAGGGCCTTAGCTGTTAAAATAGCACTGTATCCTCTGTCATGAAAATTCTCCCGTAGGGTTTCGGCTTGGGCCTTGAATCTGACCTCCGTGTCACAGATTCTCTTATACCTGAGTATTTGGCTGAAAGGTAGACTATTTTTTAAAGCCGGGGTATGGTAGCTAGAGAAATGTAGAAACGAATTTCTGTCTGTCTCTTTTTTGAAGACCTCTGTATGTAATGAAGTCCCACCTGGGGCTTTGTTGATTAAGACGTCCAAAAAGGGTAGCGATTGTAAGTCAAACTTCAAAGTAAATTTTATCGTTAATCTACAAGAGTTGAGATATTCAAGGAAGTCATGGAGCTCAGACGATGTACCTGACCAAATAAAGAATAGGTCATCTATATAGCGCATGTAGGATTTGACATGTTTCTCAAACGGGTTATTTTGTATTATATGTTCTAATTCAAATTTAGACATAAAAAGATTAGCAAGGTTCACTGCGGCTGGCGAGCCCATGCCGAGTCCTCTGTTCTGCAAATAATATGTATCTTGAAATCTAAAGTAATTCCTCGTAAGCACAAGATCGGAAAAACTTCAAGTTTTTATTGCGAAAAAACTTAAAAAGCTCTACCTTAGTAGTGAAAGCGTCCACTCTCCGTGCCGTGACAAATGATAACCCTTTGGACAGTACAGTATGTTGCAAGTCGCTCAACTGTGTGTTAGAAATATTCACTAGGTTTGATGTGGTGCTCATCTCTGAAACCGTTGGCCTTTTTCTCTGGCTCCTCTGCGTCTTCCGGTGGCCACTCGCGGCGGTCTGGGTGGGAGAGGGCCGTCCCGCGGGTCCTGAAAAATCGATTGGCTGCGGAGGGAATACCTTTCTTGAGAGGGCGCCTCGTCTGAGCTGACAGCTGTGGAAGAAGAGTCCGAGTGTCTCTGTCGATCTCTGGGCTGCCAGTTCTGCCTCCGGCTCCGGGCTTGTGGTTGGTGCAACCATGGGTAGACCCTGTGAGCCGCGTAATCCTGCTTTATGTTTGTAGAGCACCCAATTACGCCTATCATTTACACCTTACCCAAGATCCATAAAGATCTAGTTAACCCTCCAGGTAGACCTATAGTCTCCGGCATAGGCTCTGCCACAGAGAAAATATCGCAATATATAGACGCACATATTAAGGATTTGGCCTCTTCACAACGCGGGTATTTAAAAGACACTACTTCCTTCCTGAGTGGGCTTCTAGTCTGTAATATTAGTCCCACATACTTTCTAGTTACAATGGATGAAGTCAGCCTGTACCCTAGCATTCCACATGCTGACGCGTTAGACGCATTGAGTTTTTATTTAAACTCGAGAGCAGAATCACTCCCCTCCACAGATTTTTTGTGAATTATGTGAATATGTACTGTTGGACTGTGGTGATTCCATGTACGGATAAATAAAATGATGATGATGATGATGATGATATTATTTGCAGAACAGAGGACTCGGCATGGGCTCGCCAGCCGCAGTGAACCTTGCTAATCTTTTTATGTCTAAATTTGAATTAGAACATGTTTTTAAAAATAACCCGTTTGAGAAACATGTCAAATCCTACATGCGCTATATAGATGACCTATTCTTTATTTGGTCAGGTACATCGTCTGAGCTCCATGACTTCCTTGAATATCTCAACTCTTGTAGATTAACGATAAAATTTACTTTCAAGTTTGACTTACAATCGCTACCCTTTTTGGACGTCTTAATCAACAAAGCCCCAGGTGGGACTTCATTACATACAGAGGTCTTCAAAAAAGAGACAGACAGAAATTCGTTTCTACATTTCTCTAGCTACCATACCCCGGCTTTAAAAAATAGTCTACCTTTCAGCCAAATACTCAGGTATAAGAGAATCTGTGACACGGAGGTCAGATTCAAGGCCCAAGCCGAAACCCTACTGGAGAATTTTCATGGCAGAGGATACAGTGCTATTTTAACAGCTAAGGCCCTGCACAAAACTCAGCAGATTGACAGATCCTTGTTACTGGCCCCTAAGAAGAATAAGGTACACTCTGACAAAGTGGCCTTTGGGTATACTTACAGCCCGATTACTAGAGACATACGTACCATTGTCAATAAATACTGGCATATTTTACAGTCAGATCCTCTAGTTGGAGCGGCGTTTCAGCATTCGCCCAATTACTATTACAAAAGACAAGCGAATCTCTCAAATCTGCTGGTGAAAACGGATTTTCCCAAGGTAAAACCAACTCACTTTATGTCTAACATCCCAGATGGGAACTTTCCCTGTCAATCTTGTGTACATTGCCAAGGGATGATCAAAGACAAAAGTTATACACACCCAAAAACGGGCAAACGGTTATCGGTGAAAGGTCGTATTACCTGCAATTCCTCCTTCATAGTGTACCTGCTGAAATGTCCTTGTGATTTTTCATATGTGGGTAAAACAACGAGACCATTCAAATTAAGAATCAGTGAACATAAGTGTTCAATCAGAAATTCAGATGTCAAATCGGCGGTAGCTAGACACTTCAATACTTGCAAGCATGCTGTCAAAGATCTCCGTTATATGGGTCTAGAGTTAGTTCATAGGCCCGCCAGGGGAGGTGACAGACATAAGCTACTTTTGCAAAGGGAATGTTATTTTATTCACCTCTTTAACTGTATAGAACCAAGAGGTATGAATGAAGAGAACTTGTTGACCTGCTTCCTTTAATTACTTTTCCCATTAAGGCCGATTATTAGTTTTAGTATCCTTAGAAAGAAGTATGCCGGGTTCAGTAAATACGAGTAAGATCAATTTAGCCCAACAAATAAGTTTATTTTAAGCAACAGGTATCTAAGTATACAAGGGAGTATTAATGATTAGACTATAGATCTATTTTAAAGAGCCATTAGTAAGTCTAACAACCTTCAGACACACCGAACAGGTGTAGTTTTTCCTTATTTTCCTTTTTTTCCGCTTTATTACGAGGCTCAAAAAAAAGAGTTTGAATTTACGCCTAATGGCAGACTTATTTACCCAAGGGTTTCTTGTTTACTTTTGATTGTTTATTGTTTATTTATATAAAATGAATAAGGCATTAGAGTGTATCTATCTAGCCATACATAATGGCGGACTTATTTACCCAAGGGTTTTTATTGTTTATTGTTTATTTATATAAAATGAATAAGGCATTAGAGTGTATCTATCTAGCCATACATAATGGCGGACTTATTTACCCAAGGGTTTCTGGTTTACTTTTTATTGTTTATTGTTTATTTATATAAAATTAATAAGGCATTAGAGTGGATTTATCTAGCCATACATAATGGCGGACTTATTTACCCAATGGGTTTCTTGTTTACTTTTTATTGTTTATGGTTTATTTATATAAAATGAATAAGGCATTAGAGTGTATCTATCTAGCCATACATACTAGATGTTATTGCTATTTTGATTTATGTTTTTTGTTTCCAGTATAACAACAATTTTAATTTTAATCTTATATCTACATTTACCATCTGTATATTGTGGTAATTTTGACTTTAGTTTTTTTCATCGGTTTTCCTCTTTATTACGAGGCTCAAAAAAAGAGTTTGACTGTACGCCAAAGGGCGGACTTATTTACCCTAGGGTTCTTGTTTAATGTTTATTGTTTATATTTAAAATGAATAAGGCATTAGAATGTACCTATCTAGCCATACATACTAGATGTTAATTTTGGTTTTGTTTCTAGTATAACAATTTTATGTTTATGTATCTATTATCTACATTTAGATCTACATTTTTTATTTGTATATTTAGGTAATTTCGACTTAAGAATGGACTCTTGACATCAAAGTACTTCCTGGGTCAAATGAGACCTTATAGCAATTCTCAACACACCTGTGGATGATGTCACTTCCTGCTTTTCTTGGTATAAAAACAATATTGTCGGTGAGAACATTTGCTAGCCATCAACACTGAGGAAGGAACATAATCGTTCCGAAACATGTTTGTTTCAGGCTGCCATTAAATATACCAAAATCTGTGAGTGCTGGTCCAAGCGTATTGCTTTCTTTTTCTATTATACTCGACGGGATTTCAGCACCCAGTGTTATAATTTGTGAGCGCAGTCTATCTTGACTTTTTGAATATATATGACAAATATAACTAGCAAATGGGAGCCTAAAGCAAAGTATGTTTATATGGTTTCTAACTTGTTAACACCTTCTGCTAGTTTTTGCTACCGTGTGGTTGCAAAATTGCTTGATTGAGCAAGATGAATTGAACTGAGACCACCACGCCAGCGAGACAGATGACATGCTATATTTCAGAGGCTGTAACACTCGATTTTAAAGCTACTGTACAGTGACGATAAGAAATTAGAGACATTACGGATTCCGTTGATATCATGTCATGCTATCTTACCTGTAATGGGGCTAATATTGCTCTAAAGCAGGGGTCTCAAACTCGCAGGATGATATTTTGCGGCCCCCTACTTGACATCAAAGTTTAGTGTTAATGCGGCCCGTGCGCAACTGTTTGCCGAGTCGTTGCGCGAGAGTTGGACGTTTTATTTATTTTATCACTTGTAGGCTACCATAGCGCAGGCTCATGACAGCAACGTTACCTTAGTGACTTGGTTGAAACGTGATTCCGGAGTAATATCAAGTAAAGTGGAAGGCAAATGCATCCTCGCTATCTCCTCTGACTGCGAGCAGTGCTCTGCATGTCCGGCTGCACTGCCACTGTCTGTCTGTGTCTGGGTCTGGTCCAATCACATTCAGCGTCCCGTCAGCGTTTTTACCCCTCACCCACAGTCTGTGAATCAGATGCAGAGTAGGGGAGTAGGGCGGGTCTTCACGGACTGCATGTCGTCTCTCTCTTTCAGTCCGAGTCAGAGCAGAGTTGACAGCGCATCTACAGTAGCCTCGCTCCCAGTTTTATCTCCGTGAGATAAATGTAGCTACTAGCCTATTTTCGCCAGCAGAAAAATGGCATTTTCAAAGATGGTCAGTAAAAGAAAAGTCGACTGCAATTCAAAGGTGAATGGACTGAAAAATATGCGTTCATCCTGAGTCCCAGCACCAAACCAATGTGACTATATGCCAAGAAACGGTAGCTCTTGTGAAGGGTGGCAATTTGAAAATAATGTATGACTGAAGTGATGGAGACCATGTTTGAAGGCAAACAAAAGCAAATCCGCCTCAGATCGCACAACAACCAGAATAACTGAAATACTGGCTGGTGATTTGATTAAACAGCTTTGTGATAGAATAAAAAAAAAATGCACAGTGCATTTCCATAGCTGTGGATGAGGCCACTGACACCACTGAGAAGCCTATGTTCTGAAGAACCATTCATGTTCTGAAGAACTGTTCATGTTCTGAAATGTTATTGCTAAAGATTGAGAAGATCAGTTGTACTTTTTTTTGAATACTTGAAACTAGGGATGTCCGATATCGGCATTAAAATGTGTTATCGGAAAATATCGGTATCAGTTTATTTTTTATTTTTTTATTTTTTAACATTTCTATAACCTTTATTTACCCAGGCAAGCAAGTAAGAACAAATTCTGATTTTATTTATTGTCAAAAGTATGTATAGTTGTGTTAATTCCACAACAAGAGATAAGTAATGTTAATTACCTGAAATTATTCCATTTTTGGGGGGGGGAACCCTGCATATATCGGTATCGGTTGATATGGGTTGATATCGGTATCGGAAATTAAGAGTTGGACAATATCGGTATATCGGTATCGATAAAAAAGCCAATATCGAGCATCCCTACTTGAAACCCTTTTTTTGTGGAATATTTGATGCGGCCCAGCCTCACCCAGACTCTACCTCCAGCGGCCCCCAGGTAAATTGAGTTTGAGACCCCTGCTCTAAAGTTAAAGCAACATTTTGAGGTGAAGAATTAGCAATAGCATGATTATTTTCAAAGGGACTGTTATGTGGGGGTATGTTTGTGCCCTGATCATGCGCTCCTAATGTGAGCCGTCATGTCTAGATGTAGTCCTCTGTCATGGTGTGTAGTCCCTATTGTTTTCCCCCCAGGTGTACCCAATTACCATTACCAGGGCCGCGAGCAGTTTTTTTTTTTTTTTTTTGCGAGGCCCCCCTTCCCGCGAGGCCCTTTTTCATCACAGACCTAAAATCTAGTTTTGCTTATATGCTTATATATTTCACATTAGACACGTTTGTAGAATGTGTCTGACTTGTTCCTGCCTCTGCGGCTCTGCAGACTGCAGTGTGGCTTTGCTGCTCTACAGATTTTAGGATAGTGTTTCCGGGCTCTTCTCGGACACACGAGGTACAGGGATGATCTAATTCAGCGCTATTCAGAGGAGCGAGTGGATGTCTTTTCAAAAGCAGCATGGATCAGAAGAAATTACACCGTGGGCCAAGAAAGTCTCCTTCCAACTTTACCATTGATACTGCGTTATGGTGAGTTCATGCAACCTATTATATTCCCGCCGTGGATCTCTCTCTCTCTCTCTCTCTCTCTGGAGCCAAACTGGTCGACTAGCTGCCTGTTGTAGTATGGAGTTAGTAGCTAACGGTGTGTGGCCTGGTGTCAGCGCCTGTATTGCTTTTCTCATGTTGTAGTTTCAGTGGTAACAGCATAGCTTGCTTCTGCGTTAGCTAATGGTTAGCGATAGCCGTGTTAGCCAGTTAGCTGTTTAGCTACGACGTTAGCTGCCGGCTGCGCACGTAACGTTAGTTTGATGCTATCAGTTAGCCTAGGCTAGAGTTAGCTGTTAGCTTGTGCTACGACCATTGACATTAGCCGTGAGAATAGCAGGGGGTTCTGGCTTATTTTTGTCCCGCCAGCGAGAGGCCTTTCGTCAACGTGGAGACCTGTGTTGCGGCCTTTCGCCCTGCGTTCCTTGGTGCAGGTAAGATTAATGAAAATGTCATGACATTACCCCACTCTTCCTTCCTTCCCCTCCCGAATGTTTTGTTAATAACGATGTTTTTTTCCAGGCAAAACATATGCTACTTCACAACATTTGGAGATACGACATGTGCTGTGTGTGTGAATGTCTTGGTTGTTTGTGTAGCTTGGGTAGCGTTGGGCCGTTGGCCAAAGCTGTGTGTGGCCTGGTGTCACAGTACCTGGCTAGCCTATTTAGCTGATGTCGGCCATTGGCTCCTTGCTGCTTTGGTTTCTCTGGTATAGACCCTCTTCTCTTTGGATTTAAGTGTTGATCTTTGTCCTTTTGGATCTCTCATACATGCTCTCTCTCTAACACACACACACATGACAAACACACATGCTCTCTCTCTCTCTCTCTCTCTTTCTAACACACACAGTCTGCCTATGGCGGCCTTTCTCGATGGCTAGGCTGTGCTCGCTGAGTCTGTACATAGTCAAGGATCTTCAGTCACAGTGCTCAGGTATTCTGCCACTGTGTACTCTCTGTTTAGGGCCAAATAGCATTTCAATTTCTTTCCAATGTGTCTCTCTCTCTCTCTCTCTTTGGATTTAAGTGTTGATCTTTGTCCTTTTGGATCTCTCATACATGCTCTCTCTCTAACACACACACACATGACAAACACACATGCTCTCTCTCTCTCTCTCTCTCTCTCTCTTTCTAACACACACAGTCTGCCTATGGCGGCCTTTCTCGATGGCTAGGCTGTGCTCGCTGAGTCTGTACATAGTCAAGGATCTTCAGTCACAGTGCTCAGGTATTCTGCCACTGTGTACTCTCTGTTTAGGGCCAAATAGCATTTCAATTTCTTTCCAATGTGTCTCTCTCTCTCTCTCTTTGGATTTAAGTGTTGATCTTTGTCCTTTTGGATCTCTCATACATGCTCTCTCTCTAACACACACACACACGACAAACACACATGCTCTCTCTCTCTCTCTTTCTAACACACACAGTCTGCCTATGGCGGCCTTTCTCGATGGCTAGGCTGTGCTCGCTGAGTCTGTACCTAGTCAAGGATCTTCAGTCACAGTGCTCAGGTATTCTGCCACTGTGTACTCTCTGTTTAGGGCCAAATAGCATTTCAATTTCTTTCCAATGTGTCTCTCTCTCTGTACACTGTATATTGACTGTAGAACGGGAGCTCTCTCTCGCTCTCTCTTGCTATATGTTGACTGTATCATGCCCCGCCTCGGGCAGCGCTATTATTTAAGAATATGTTGACTGTATGAAAAAAAATATATATATATAGAACTTTTCGGCTGTAGCCTCTCCCCTTACAGATCTGCTGAGCCCGAAGATCCCGTTTCAGTGGACGCCTAGGTGTTCCTTCACGTTTCAACAGTTGAAGTCCATTCTGGTCAGTGCCCCTGTCCTTGCGGCGCCTGTGTTCACGAGGCCTTTTAAATTGGCGGTGGATGCTAGCGAGTTGGGCGCTGGCGCAGTGGTCTTGCAGGATGATGACGGGGGTATTGAGCACCCGGTGTCGTACTTCTCCAGGAAGTTTAATATACACCAGAGGCGCTACTCGACCATCGAGAAGGAGGCATTGGCTTTGATTCTGGCCCTCTCCCATTTTGAGGTGTATGTTGGCTCCTCTCAGTCACCTGTTAAAATTTACACGGACCACAACCCATTGGTCTTTATAGGCAGGATGCAGAATTCGAACCAGCGGCTGATGCGCTGGAGCCTCTTCCTGCAAGCCTTTGATGTGGAGGTGGTGCATGTCAAGGGCAAGGACAATGTGTTGGCCGACGCGTTGTCACGGAAGAGGTCAAGGTCCTGGCGGGATGGTGCCAGGAAAACAGCCTCTCCCTGAACGTCAGCAAAACAAAGGAGATGATTGTGGACTTCAGGAGGTCGGGGGTCAAGGACTACAGCCCCCTCAGCATCGACGGGGCACCGGTTGAGAGAGTCAACAGCTTTAAGTACCTCGGAGCCTACATATCCGAGGACTTGACATGGACCACACACATTGACAGTGTTGTGAAGAAGGCACGACAACGCCTCTACTTCCTCAGGCGCCTAAGGAAGTTCCAAGTCAGTCAGAAGATCCTTAAGAACTTCTACTCATGTACAATTGAGAGCATCTTGACCGGCAACATCACCTCCTGGTTTGGGAATAGCACTGCACAAGACCGAAGCAGACTACAAAGAGTGACACGTTCAGCCGAACGCACAATTGGAGGGGGGCTCCCCACCCTCCAGAACATTTACAACAAGCGTTGCACGGGCAAGGCTAAGAGAATCATTAAAGACTCCAGTCACCCGAACAACTGCCTCTTTGAACTGCTGCGGTCAGGCAAGCGATACCGGAGTCTCAAGGCGAGCACAGAAAGACTCAGAAGAAGCTTCTATCCCCAGGCCATCAGGCTGCTAAACGAACAATGAATGAACACTACACAACAACAACCACCAAACGCACATAGCACACACATCCACACGCACTTTAAACAAACACACTGTAGCACCCACTCCACACACTTTATAGCACACACCCACTTTAAACAAACACACTGTAGCACCCACTCCCCACACTTTATATTTATTGATGAAGGATTGCACTACAACTCGTACACCTTACTGTAAATTGTACCTAAAATTGTACCTCATCCCATTTCTGCTTTGCACTAGATAGTACTGTACATTAGTACACTGCATAGTATTGTATATTATATGGTAACTCAGAACATTGTACATATGTCTATACCGAACACTGTGACCTCATTTTTCTTCTTCTAAATTACATGCTATATTATGTTATTTGATACTATCTTGTCTAGCACAGTCTCTGGAGCGTAACAGTAAGAAGCATTTTGTATGAAAGTATTCTGTACTTCTGTATGACAACTATTAAAGAACTTGAACTTGAACTTGAACTAGTCAGTGGTGGGGTGTGGGTTTTGTGCTGTGCTTCTGGGGGGGGGGGGGGGTTGTGTGAGAGGTGTTGTTGTTTGTTTTAGCTTTTTGTTGATTTTGCTCTGTGTTCCAGGAGTCGGGAGCGATGAGGAGTAAGGCTGAGGCTGTCCATTCTCCTTACCTGGTTGATGGGGGACTTTATTGATGGATTGCAGGGTGCAATGCGGGGCAGCTCAATATGCACAGTTGTTGGGGGGATGCGGACCGGAGGGCGAATTTCGTCTTGTTTACATCAGGGTTCCCCATTTATCAATCGCTATATATTTTTGTTTTCTTCCCCTTTAGTTATTTAGGTACGGTTTTTCTTGTTTATGTCCATTTCCCCATTTCACTTTGGGGTTATGGCCATAAATTTGAGGGGGGGGGGGGGGTGTTATGTGGGGGTATGTTTGTGCCCTGATCATGCGCTCCTAATGTGAGCCGTCATGTCTAGATGTAGTCCTCTGTCATGGTGTGTAGTCCCTATTGTTTTCCCCCCAGGTGTACCCAATTACCATTACCCCAGGTGTGTGTTGTCTCGTCATCCCCTTGTGTATAAGTAGTCTGTCATCCCTTCCATCTGGTGCTGATCCTGTCTGTATAGTTCTGTGTTTGCCTGTTTATTATTTGATGTTCATTTTTGTTACGAAACCATGGTAATTATAAATTAAATATTCTTTATTTAGATACTTTGGCTACCGTCTCTTTAATATGTAACATTGACCAGATAACGAGCCTTCCTGTAGTCAATGGTTACGTAATAGGGTCCCTTGACCTCTCACCTCAAGGTATCTGAATGGCCTCAATGGAACCACAAGTCAGCCACACCTAATTTATACTAGTCTCATGCAGATTAAACCATGCAGTTAGTTGTATACGTTTTGTTTTTATAATGATTATTTGCCTATTTCTGCATACTGTGGTACCTAAACAGTCTTAGAATTAGGCTCAATGAAATGTTTATGTTTAAACAAGTTTATGTTTCTATCTGCATGACATAAATATAACCTGTGCAAATAACGCCTATATTTCCATTTTATTCCTATGGAAAGTTTCCACCATTGAATATGCCCAAGGTTTTGCGAAAGCTAGCCCTGGGTACATCTAATACATCATCAGAGAAGAACACATACTATTTGCCATGTTGGGAGTCTCTTCTACTATGTACATCACATGAAGCTGTAATAGTGCTTCTAAAGGTCAGCAACAAGTTAAACTATGAGTGCAGTGACTATGTGGCTGGTTGGAGCAGTTTGCTAGTTTTGCTGTGGAGGTACCACCACTCTTAACAAGAAAATACCATTTGCAGGTAGCTTTACATTAGAAATTGCACTGAATTGAGGAAATTAAATTACATTACATCTTCTTACCTTGGATTGTCAGAGTCTTGCTCCGAGATGCAGAGATTAAGTAGCTCAATAAACTTCTGAGGGAAGGATGTGAAGTCGATCAGCAGCCCCTGTTGAACCTTCAGACTGAGGAAAGAAGTTTCACTGTTTACATTTACCCATTTACACTAGAGTCACACTTTACACTAGTGGACTCAGAATTGTCATCATTAAAATGAGATGCCTACCTTTGAAAGTCCTCTTCTGATATGGAAAGACTGAACAGAAAAAAGGGGTCTGCATCATCTGTGAGTCTGACTAGAAGATCCTGAGATGTAAAACAACAACAAGTTAGTCACTAACAAGGAGCATGTAAACAACAACAAGTTAGTTACTAATAAGGAGCATGTAAACAACAAGTTAGTTACTAACAAGGGACACAAGGGACATGAAAATCTAACTATTTTAAGTTCAAAACACTGGTTCAAGGGGGTCCTTGCACTGCTACACTACAAGCAACTAGAGATGTTCCGATACCATTTTTCCTTCCCGATCCGATTCCGATACCTAAGCTTTGGGTATCGGCCGATACCGATACTGATCAGATACCAGTGCATACATAAAAAAAAAACTATTATATAAATTATATATATATATATCATTTATATATATATATATATATATATATATATATATATATATAATATAGTTTTTTTTACAGATACTGGTTTATATATACTGTTTTTTTAGTAATAACTAGAAAGTAATGGTATTTATTCAACAGGTGATTGTATAGATTAGTATCATTAATCAAGTATGGGGCTGCGGCACTGCAGATATACCCTACTCCAATGATCCGCACGGACGTTAGACGGTGTTGCACTCGCTACCCAGTCTGTAAGCTAGTATTACCGTTTATGTTGTGATTTTCGATGCAAAATAAATATTCAACATTCTCTTTTGAGACTCCACCTCAGACTCTTATCCTTTGGCACTTGGAACTTGCTGTACTTTGCTTGCAGGTCTGCAGCCATTATTGATGGATTATGAATAGCACCAAATTTAGCCACGGTAACGTTATCATGCTAAGCTAGCTGACCTAGCTCGTCTTCCCCACATTGACATTTGATAACGTTAGTCAGCTAACGCTAGTCAGTAGCTACTTGACTTAAATACGATTCACCGTGGGTGCATTATTGTTGATAGACGGACAGTGTCAGGTCCTGGAGAAAGGACAGGCGATCATCTGATTTGATGTAACGTTAAAGCGGATGTTGTTCCAACTAGCTAGCTTTTCAGCTAATGCTATCATAACACCAGCAAGCAAAACACATCCCGTCCGAGCTCCCCGTCACACGCTCTGTCGGGGACAATGAAATTTAAGAAAGTGATCTGCTGTTAAAATGACAAACAGCATCACACTTTAAAACACGTTCATTTTATAATCCTCACTCTCGGCAGGAGATAAATGACGTCATGGGATCGGAGGCTAGAATTTACGTGTACTCGCCGATACCGATACCAGCATTTTAGGCAGTATCGGCGGCATTTCCGATACTGGTATCGGTATCTGAACAATTCTACAAGCAACCCTTCATTTTGAACTCAGTACTGTATGTTGGCTTGTTTGTGTGTTTTTGTCTTGTGGAGATATGTTGAAAAGGCTACACCTTTAAACAAAAGCTTAAAATTATGATTGCAATCTCTTTGACGCAGGGTCAGCTGCAAAAATTAAAACATGACAAAATTACAAAAATATATGTAATAATAATTCACACAAATGCAGAGCCATAACATTCATTGAATGTATTTATTTAACATAATCTAGCCTAATTATGATTACTTTTTATAGCCTACATCAAGAACAAGATCAACATTTTAAATATAGTGACTACTCATTTGATGACTGAACCCAAGGGTTCATTTCACACCATGTACAGAACACTCACTCTTCTGTGGACTGGACTTGTTGTTAACTGGAGCTCAACCGTGACTCGAATATTCGCTTTCCTGTAAAAATAAGAAATCAAACTGTTTGCATGCAGACTGAAATTTTTTATTATACAGCAAATGGGTGGATAATATTCAAAAGGGATGGGAACAAATTATTCAGACTAGCATTTGTTCTGTATAATTTGTTCTCCATTGACAACCCCTCACATCACATCATGAATCTACTGCACAGCCCCTGCAGCCTCTAGCATAAATAAACATTATTTAAATAAATCAGACTAGGTCTATATGTAGAGCTATGCGTTTAGCTAAATAGAAAAAAATCTATTGCATTGCCTCGATAATCGTGAATTAAATCAAATAGTGACCCCAAGAATTGAAATTGTGAGATCCCACAAAGATTCCCACCTCTTTGTTATGATATCGCAAAATGATGATAATGATGAGGTGTCAAAAGAATCTTGAGTTTAAATCCTCTCAAAACACGAAATAGGCAAATCAACCTTCACGGTTTTCGGTCTCTGCTGCAGTGAGAGCTGGGTTGGGATCTGTAGCCCCTTTCTCTGCTGCAGTGAGAGCTGGGTTTGGATCTGTGTAGCCCCTTTCTCTGCTGCAGTGAGAGCTGGGTTGGGATCTGTGTAGCCCATTTCTCTGCTGCAGTGAGAGCTGGGTTGGGATCTGTGTAGCCCCTTTCTCTGCTGCAGTGAGAGCTGGGTTTGGATCTGTGTAGCCCATTTCTCTGCTGCAGTGAGAGCTGGGTTTGGATCTGTGTAGCCCCTTTCTCTGCTGCAGTAAGAGCTGGGTTTGGATCTGTAGCCCCTTTCTCTGCTGCAGTGAGAGCTGGGTTGGGATCTGTGTAGCCCCTTTCTCTGCTGCAGTGAGAGCTGGGTTGGGATCTGTGTAGCCCCTTTCGTGACTGTGATGCACAGAGTGAATACACAGTCCCTTGTCCAACCATGTAAAATTCCTACAATTAAGTCTGTCTCGCTTTTCTCGATCAAAACGCTTCTCGTACAAGTATCGCAGAGAAGTTTCAAAGGTATTTTTTACATGGTTGGACAAGGGACTGTGTATTCACTCTGTGCATCACAGTCACGAAAGGGGCTGGATCTGTGGTGTTTAATGCTCTTACATACCTGGTTAGAGCCGTCTTTCCATAGAGACTCCAGGGTCATTCTGGATAAAAGCACTTAACCAAACGCACATTCCAGTTGTGTGGTTTCATGCACTGTTTGATTGATGTTATTAACAGATTGCAGAATGGGTACAGTACAGTTCAATACACACAATTGTTAAGGGGATGCAGACCAGAGAAAGACTTTCGTCGTAATGTTTACATCAGGGTCCCCCATTTTCAATTCATAGTGAAAGGACTGTTCTGTGGGGGTTAGCCTTGCTCGGGGAGGGGAGACGTGCATCTAGTGGGTTAACTTAACGTCGTCTATGGAGCAGCTTCACACTTTACGTCACACATCTCTGAGGGTTCCCTCTTCTACCTTAAAATGGATCGCATTCCATGTGTAATTTAACTCATTTAAGTGCAAAGTACTACTACTACTAGCATATGACTTATGTGCATGATTGATTGATTGATTGAAAAGTTTATTAACAGATTGCAGAATGGGTACAGTACAGTACAGCTCAATACATACAATTGTTAAGGGGATGCAGACCAGAGAAAGACTTTCGTCTTGTTTACATCAGGGTCCCCCATTTTCAATTCATCATAACATATATGACATACATGACATACAGATAGACAGTACTGCTACATCTATACATTTATGACATATCAGATTTGCAAATACAGTACTGTTTGTGATACAAAAGTGTCCAGAAAAGGAGTGTATATACATTTGGCATAGAAACTGTACATTGGAGGAGGTTGGTTGGGTGGGGTGGGGTTGGGTGGGTTGGGTGAGGGCTAGGGTGCATCAAAATACACATTTCCAGCGTATTGATTTGTATGGGTGCTAAAAGTGTTACCATCCATGTAAAAACAATACATGCAAAATATTTTTGCAATACGAGGTGATTTAGATGTGCAACGGTACATCAGTACATGCTGTCCTCTCCCAACATGGTCTGCTGTTAGTGTCTGTGTGTGTGTGTGTGTGTGTGTGTGTGTGAGTTGCAACATTGTTTCATCTCGCACCTGGTCCTGCAATTTTTGGGGGGATGGGCGGGATGGGCCTATAAATAGCTTTACCTGTGTGGCTCTGCATCACAGTTTACTCAATTCCCCCAACTCCACCATCACCCACCACATGATCCAGCTCTCCAACTATATCTCCAGCTATCCAGTTCTCACAAGATGGCGTCGCCGCCCTTAGGCTCCTGCCAGAGCAGCCGCAGCCTGGTCTTTGGTCTGGGCCCCAGCATAACCAATGCAGATGCCATCATCACTGGCGCCAAACTGCCAAGTGGTCGCCAGATCTTGCGGTGCATGCTGTACAACTGCGACACGCAACTGCATGCCAAGCGGCCAGGTTTGACCGGAGCCTTGTCACGGTTCCATGCGGCTAAGGACGTTTTGGAGTAGGTGCAGCCATTTTATGGAAAGGCCAATATCCCAATGGTGAGTGATCGTCGAGCATGCGTCAAGATAGTAGCGCTTGTCGATGCTAGCAACAAGCTGCTGCAAATTCCAAAGGCCAGGCGCTCCAGTGAGGCTACAGCTCGACTGGTGGACGCAATGGAGCACAAGCTGGATGCCACATTCCCGCTGTGGTCTCCAAATGCAGAGGAGCTGATCTGTGATCCAGAGGACATTGCTTTCCTGGCCAGCATGAAGGGCGACAGAGTGGCCACATTTGGAGCATTGGATGCCAATCTGCAATCCAAGTTGAAGCGGCGACAGGAGCGTGAAGCAGCGCAGCAGGCATGCTTTACCAAGGAGCAGCAGGAGATGACTGCGAGGTCCAGCATGGCGGTGGTGTTGGAAAGCGAAAGTGATGAAGACAGCAATGCAGATGAAACAGCTGCTCCACCGGCTGAGAACACACCCACCCGTGAGCGTAAGAAGACTGGCACCACAGCCTTCATTCCATCAGACATTCTCAGCCGGCCGAGTCTTGTGTCACTGGCTACACGGTTGAAGATCACACCAATGCAGCATGCTGCCTTCACGCGCGGTCTGATCGAGGAATCCGGTGGCAATTCGGCAATGGTCTCCACATCCTACGCAACAGCAGACCGAGCGTGCCGCCACGTGTTGCAGGCCATCAGTGAGGACCAGCAAGAACAGTGGACACCACCTCCCATGTGCACCTTGCACTGGGACAGCAAGTTGACGCCAATGCTCAACAATGTGCGCCAGTTGGAGGAGCGTCTGACAGTGGTGATCGGAGACGCGGAGCGGCTCAAACTGCTTGGTGTGCCAGCATACATGAAGGGGACTGATGAGGCATGTGGAACGATCATTGCCCGGCTGACATGCAAGCTGCTGCAGGACTGGTGCTGCACCGATCAGGTTGTCAACATGGCATTTGACACCACCGCGTCAAACACTGGCCATCTCACGGCAGCCTGCATTGCCATCCAGCTCTCACTGGGTCGACCACTGCTCTGGTCCGGGTGCCGGCACCACATCGGCGAGGTGCTCCTCAGCCACATCTTCACTGACCTCAAGGTGGAGACGTCACGCTCGCCAGAGGTTACATTGTTTACACGTCTGCGCGACAACTGGAACCTGTTGCCACACAAGGACAGTGGCCCATTGGCCCGCTACATTCCTGGCGATGCCGAAACACCGTTCCTGGGCAAGTTGCGTGCTGAACTAATTGTGTGCGCTGCAGGAGTGCTCGACTACAAGCGAGGCGACTATCGCGAGTTCGTGCAGCTATGTCTTGTGTATCTGAGTGCAGACAGTGCAGAGCACACTCCAGTTAACTTCCAACGACCGGGAGCACTGCACAAGGCGCGGTGGATGGCTAAGCTGCTCTACACTCTCAAGCTGGCCTTGATGGAGCAGCACATTGCCTTGCTTCCTCAGGGGACCATCACTACGCAGCAGCAGGTGCTGAAGATTCGGGCGTTTGCCAACTTCATCACGCACATCTACGCAACGTGGTGGTTGACCTGCGACACGGCCGTAGATGCGGCATGGAATGACCTTACACTCTACCACAACCTGTACGCATACAAGTCTGTTGACGAGGGCATCGCAGCATCAGCGATTAAGGCGCTGAAGCGGCACCTATGGTACCTGTCAGGCGAGATGCTGCCCCTGGCACTCTTCAGCACCAAGGTGCCAGTTGGCGAGCGGCGCGCACTTGCAGATGCTATATTGGAGCACAAGCCGGCTGATATATCCATGCAAGCCCCACAGCTCCGCTTTGGCACTGGCTTCGGCAAGCCAAAGTTTCCAACCCTCTCGCCGACCACCAGCTTGGCTGACCTCGCCAACCCAGACTGCTGGTTCGGCATGCACCTGCTGCACATCGATCCCGCGTTTCTTTCACTGGATGTAGAGGATTGGGTTACCAGTACAGCATTTCAGATGGGTGCAGTGAATGTACGTGCCATCAATGTTGTGAATGACTGTGCCGAGCGTGGCGTCAAACTGACGTCAGACTTTGTGGCAGCAGCCAGGAGCGAGGAGCACCTGCAGAATGTGCTACAGGCAGTTGAGCATGACCGCTCAACACAGCCAAATCTTCGCTGCTGCAAGCGCAAGCTGGACCAGGTCTAGGACTCTAGGATGCTTGAGACATGTTTGAAAGACTTTCAATGTTGTTATCAAACATTTTGTTCTTAAATGTTAGGGTTAATAAATGTTGTTCTCAAAAACTATTTCTTGCCGTTTTTGAAATTGCCTTGTCATGTTATCTAGTAAAACGCCCAAAAAGGCCAATTTTCATATATTTCACATGCTGTGTGGTACCTCTAAATCTCAACGAATCTTTCCCAAACTTTGCACAAATCATTTTTATGTTTGTCCGAACAGAATGCAACCCCACACAGATTGATATGTTGAGATTAAATTTTTGCATTGCAATTTGATGCACCCTAGTGAGGGCTGTACATTGGAGGTGGGGGGGGGGGGGGTTGGGAAGGGGACACACACACATTTTACACTGTACATTGGAATATTGACAAAGCCTTACTTGGTCATTTACTGTACAACTAGGTTAGGACATTTGTAGGGGCCAGTTTCGAATTGCAGTCTCACGTAGGTGTTTTTTGAGAGTGTTTTTGAAGGTGGGTAGTGATTCACATTCCTTTACAGCTTTAGGTAGGGCGTTCCACATTGATGTGGCATAATTGCGAAACGTGTTTAGTCCCTTGTTTGAGCCGAATCTGGGTTTTACATGATTTGTGGAGCTCCCTCTGGTGTTGTGATCGTGGTATTCACTGACCTTTGGGAAGTATTTTGACATGTACATGGGTACCTTGGTCGCGTAGTGTATCTTGTAGACCAGGCCCATTGCAAGTTGCTGTACTCTGTCGTCTACTCTAAGCCATCCTAGGTTGTCAAAGTGGGCAGGGGTGAGGTGGGTTCTAGGAGTCAGGTCAAGTAGTAGTCTGACTAGCTTGTTTTGAGATGTTTGTAATTTGTTTTTTAGTGCCTTTGAGGTGCTTTGGTACCATGAGGTGCAAGCATAGTCGTAGTACCCTTGAATGAGTGCTCCTGCTAGAGTCTTCAGGGTATTCTTGTTTACCAGAGAGGAGATCCGGTACAAGAATCGCGTTCGTTGGTTGACTTTTTTTATTACATTGGATGCCATTTTGTCACAGGAAAGATTAGCCTCTAGGATGGAACCCAGGTAGGTAATTTCATCTTTCCTTGTGATAATATTGTCACCCACTGTAACCGAGAAGCCGTCGGTCTTGCTGAGTTTGTTATTTGAACCGAAGAGAATGGACTCTGTTTTGCTCATGTGTAATGATAGTTTGTTGTCGGCGAGCCATATGCAGATTTTGCCTAGTTCCGAGCTGAGGGCTTTTTCAACCTGTAACTTGTTCTTGTCAGAGACCAGCAGGGCTGAGTCGTCCGCAAACAGGAACAAGTTGCAGTCACAAGCTGACGACATGTCATTTGCATAAATTAGGAATAGTAGCGGTCCTAGTATGCTTCCTTGTGGAACACCACAGCTCACTGTGAGGGGGGGGGATAGGGTACCGTTTACTTCCACCATCTGTTCCCTCCCCTCCAGGTAGGATTGTATCCAGCTCACTGATAAACTATCAAAACCAATTGCTTTTAGCTTGTCAATCAGAATGGTGTGATTGACAGTGTCGAAGGCCTTTTGTAGGTCCAGCATGACCATGCCGCAGTATTTGCCCGCGTCCACCTCTTGTTTGATGTGGTCGTTCAAGTAGAGAAGGCATGTGTCAGTGGAGTGGGATGTTCTGAAGCCAGATTGGAATTCGTAGATTAGATTTTTTCCGCGAGGTACTTTTCGATCTGTTCGTATACTATTTTTTCCATGACTTTCGAGATGGATGTAAGGATAGAAACAGGGCGGTAGTTACCCGGGTCTAATTTGCTGCCCTTTTTGTGCAGGGGTGTTACTCTCGCAATTTTGAAGTCCTTGGGGACGTGTCCCTGTTTTATGGAGAGGTTTATTATGTGTGTGATGACTGGGGTGATGGCTGCTGCTGAGTCTCTGAGGAATTTGGAGGGGATGTTGTCATGGCCAGTGGCCTTGTTTGGTTGGAGGGCGCTCAGTTTTTTGAGTACCTCATCTGTAGTTACTATTTCCAGTTTGAAGTCGTCTTTGTTGGAACGCCTAGGTTCATGTAGTATGCTACTATGTGTTCTACCCCATACTGCCCTGAGTGGGAGGGTAGTTTGTTTACCAGTGTTGTGGCTATGTTTGTGAAGAAAGTGTTTAAGTAATTGGCTACATCCAGCTTGTCTGTGATGAGCGTGTTGTCCGTCTTTATGTTTATGTTTGAGAACCTGGTTTTGAGTTTTTTACTGCAGCCTAGTTGATTGTTGAGTAATTTCCAAAGTTCACGTGGTTTATTTTTGTTTTCCTCGGTTTTGTCATTGATGAAATTTTTTTTAGCAGTTTTGATCATGGAGTTTACGTCATTTCTTAGTCTGTTTCTTTCTAGTTTGAGTTCAGTCACGTGGTCTTGGAGTTCACTAGCTTGGTGTGCTGACTAACAGTGGTTATTTTAACTTCGGACTTGGCCGGATAATACTCGAGGGCTTTGCTCGTCAACATCATAGATTTGGTTCTAGTGCAGGTTTATAAAACTGTTTTATATTTTAGTTAGGAACTACTTCTAAGCATTGGGCCTAATGTTCGTTTGTCTGTTTTTAGATCATCATGTTTTGGTCATTTCCTATTTCATGTTGGTCCAGTCAAGCCAGAGACCGAATGAATGTAACACCGAGTTAACCCTTTCACTGCAGCACTACCAAGCGGTTAAGCCTTTCACTACAACAATTCACAGAAGGTTAGTAACGTTAGTGAGGATGTGAGTGAGGGGTTAGTAACGTTAGTGTGGATGTGAGTGAGGGGTTAGTAACGTTAGTGTGGATGTGAGTGAGGGGTTAGTAACGTTAGTGAGGATGTGAGTGAGGGGTTAGTAACGTTAGTGTGAATGTGAGTGAGGGGTTAGTAACGTTAGTGTGGATGTGAGTGAGGGGTTAGTAACGTTAGTGTGGATGCGAGTGAGGGGTTAGTAACGTTAGTGTGGATGTGAGTGAGGGGTTAGTAACGTTAGTGTGGATGTGAGTGAGGGGTTAGTAACGTTAGTGTGGATGTGAGGGGTTAGTAACGTTAGTGTGGATGTGAGTGAGGGGTTAGTAACGTTAGTGTGGATGTGAGTGAGGGGTTAGTAACGTTAGTGTGGATGTGAGTGAGGGGTTAGTAACGTTAGTGTGGATGTGAGTGAGGGGTTAGTAACGTTAGTGTGGATGTGAGTGAGGGGTTAGTAACGTTAGTGTGGATGTGAGTGAGGGGTTAGTAACGTTAGTGTGGATGTGAGGGGTTAGTAACGTTGGTGAGGATGTGAGTGAGGGGTTAGTAATGTTAGTGTGGATGTGAGTGAGGGGTTAGTAACGTTAGTGAGGATGTGAGGGGTTAGTAACGTTAGTGTGGATGTGAGTGAGGGGTTAGTAACGTTAGTGTGGATGTGAGTGAGGGTTAGTAACGTTAGTGTGGATGTGAGTGAGGGGTGTAATGTTAGGTACAGGGTGGTTAACGTTAACAAGGTCGGTCAATTCATGATGATTATTATTATTATCAGTTTAGATTAGATTATTATATCTGTATGTCATGTATGTCATAATGTTATGATGAATTGAAAATGGGGGACCCTGATGTAAACAAGACAAGACGAAAGTATTTCTCTGGTCTGCATCCCCTTAACAATTGTGTGTATTGAGCTGTACTGTATTGTACCCATTCTGCAATCTGTTAATAAAATGTCAATCAATCCATCCATCCATGATGTTTAAACGGTGTGGTCTCTGTACTGCAGTACAGTGTTGTTGACGTTAGCTGAGCTACTAACTAACAGTCTTACCTCTCCTCACAGTCCTGGCACCGGACAGCGACCACCAGGCGTTTGTTGAAAAGCTTTTCCATAACTAACCGTTATTCCATAAACCTTAGCTAACGTTAAACAACTTCAGTTTTCATAAGATAGTTCCATGACGGTTTCCATCCCCAGCGGCGACAGTGTTTGTGTTTGTGTTTGGCGCGTTTCACCGGCGAAGCACCCCGGAAGTAACCAGACAGCCTCGCGCCGCTCGCGCGCGCGTTATTTTTCTCGGAGACGCTCTCTGATTGGCCGACGCCTGTTTCTACACTGGTTAAGCTTAGTCAAGTCAAGTCAAGTCAAGAGTTTTAATTGTCACGGCATACAGGTATACAATGAAATGCGGGTAGTCTTGCCCGCAACGATGTGCAATACAGTGGTACATATAATAGAATCAAAAGAAGAAAACAACATTGTGCAGTAACAGGTAGCAGGTAACATGGAGTGACATCTCGGTATCTGTACATAGTTATTTACAGAGCATGTGGGACATGCTAGTTAGCTTTGGTAGTGCAATACAATGTTCCTGTTATTCTAATTTAAAGTGTCCTTTCCTTTGGCCATAAGTGTGCGTGTGTGCGACATGAGTGTGTGCCCGCTCATGTTAAAGTGTTAAGTGGCTGCTCGTGTGTGAGCGTGCACAGTGTGCGTGTCGTGTGTGTGTTCATGTGAGCTTGTGTGTGGACAGTTCAATGTTCTGAGCACTCAATGTTCATTGTTCATGGCTCTGATGGCCTGGGGGAAGAAGCTGAGCCTAAGCCGCTCTGTCCTAGTAGCTGGGGTTCGCAGGCGTCTGCCTGACCTCAGCAGCTGAAACAGGCTGTTATTGGGGTGGTGAGGGTCTTTCATTATCCTGCAGGCTCTGGATTTGCACCTCTTGTTGTATAGAACCTGCAGGGGGGGTAGTGCAATACCCGTGGTACGCTCGGCTGAGCGCACCACTCTCTGTAGGGCCTTCTTGTCCTGTGCCGTGCTGTTTCCATACCAGGCAGTGATGTTTCCGGTCAGGATGCTCTCTACAGCTCCTGAGTAGAAGGACTGGAGTATCTTCCCCGATACTCTGAACTTCCTTAACTGTCTCAGGTGGTAGAGACGCTGTTTCGCCTTCTTTACTACTGTTTCTATGTGTGTTGACCATGTCAGGTCCTCTGAGATGTGGACCCCCAGGTACTTGAAGCTGCTCACCCTGTCCATGGTAGCCCTGTTTATCATCAGTGGTGTGTGTGTCTCCTGCTGTCCTCTCCTATAATCCACGATCAGCTCCTTGGTTTTGCCAATGTTCAGGAGCAGGCTGTTGTCCTGGCACCAGCGTTCCAGTACCTCAACCTCCTCCCGGTAGGCCTTCTCGTCGTTGTCCGAGATCAGCCCCACCACCACCGTGTCATCTGCGAACTTCACTATGGAGTTGGAGCTGAACTTGGCCACACAGTCGTGTGTGTAGAGCGAGTACAGCAGGGGGCTCAGAACACAGCCCTGGGGGGACCCGATGCTCAGGGTGATGGTGTTGGAGGTCTGACCCCCCACCCTGACCGCCTGGGGTCTTTCGCTCAGAAAGTCCAGTACCCAGGCGCTCAGGGCGGAGCTCAGACCTAGCTCGATCAGCTTGTCCACCAGTCTGGTGGGGACTATGGTGTTGAACGCTGAGCTGTAGTCAATGAACAACAGTCTCACATAGGCCCCCTTCTGACGGTCAAGGTGCGAGAGGGTGCTGTGCAGTACCTGGGAGACTGCGTCGTCGGTGGACCTGTTTGTCCTGTATGCAAATTGCATAGGGTCCATATCACTGGGGAGGGAGGCACAAATGTGGTCCTTGACCAGCCTCTCGAAACATTTCATGACCACAGAGGTGAGTGCCACCGGTCTGTAGTGCTTAGGCACTCTTTCGAAGTTGGTTAAGGTTAGAGTTTGTCTTAGAGCATGGCGATAGAACGCCAGGTAGTTTGCAGGCTGTTCGACGCGGAAATGGGCAAAGACACAGCTCGTTACGCGATTGGGCAAACATGTCAGTGGCCAATCAGAGAGCGTCAGTCAGTGGCCAATCAGAGAGCGTCTGCCAGAAATGCGGCTACGAAAAAAAATAACGCCTCAGAGAGAGCGACGTGGGTAAAATGGCCGAACAGCAGGAAGGGGTTGTGTTGGACAAGAACCAGTTCTGCTGTTCGATCTGTCTGGACCTTCTTAAGGAACCAGTCGCGATCCCCTGTGGACACAGTTACTGCAGCAGCTGTATTGGAGATTGCTGGGACCATGCCGAGAAGAAGGGAGTCTACAGTTGTCCCCAGTGCAGGCAGAGCTTCATTCCCAGGCCTGCACTGAATAAAAACACCATGCTGGCAGAGGTGGGTGGCTCAAGGTTGGCACCTTGCATGGCTCTGCCGTCGGTGTGTGAATGTGTGAGTGAATGGTAGAATGTGAGGAACAAATTGTTAAGCGCTTTGGATAAAAGCACTATATAAATGCACCATTTACCAGTTTAAGAGGGGAACAGATGACCTATGGTGTTTTTTTCCTGAGCCTTTTGTCCTATGAACATTTTAAACATAAGGGCATTTTTAATGTGCGATAATACCAATGCTAACCATACTAATCCTCATACAGTGTTCCTACACATTTCAGAACTTTTTTCCTAGCCTACATTTCTTTGATTGAATCTGAAGTTTTTGGTCAGTGTGCAATATGAAGTAACTTATGCTAATAGTAGACTCAATAACAACAAATATCTCTGATTGTCAGTAGGCCATTCATTTTGCGTATTGGCACTGACCCCCCCCCCCCCCCCCCCCATGTACATGAAGAGAGACTGTCATGTAATTTCTCATTGCAGATGATGTATTATGTTTTCCTTGTTTCGGGCAATTCCAGCGTTATGGATGTTACATTCAGAGAGACAATTGGAAACTTAACTTAACATTGACAAGGCATCGATTTGAATTGGAAGTATAATTTACACATTTTAGTTACACTTATTGAGATAAAGATGAGCCTGCAGTAAAAAATAATTTTACCTATTGGATTTTGAGATAGGTGACAAAATTCACAGTGTTATGGATGTTACGGAAATGGACAAGCTTTTCGGACTCACTGAACACATGATGAAAACTCTGTGAATATCTTTTTCAAAGAATAACATGTTTACTATCACTTTGTAGGGAAGGGTTTGAGGTACCCAAAAAGCACATTCAGGAAAACCTGGCATTTCTTCTCGAGGAATGAATCACAAAAAAGTGCCGTTATGGATGTTACATTTTTGCGTTATGGATGTTACACGTCTGAAATAGACAAAAAACACTATCAAAAATAGGGCTTTACCCACATGTGTTTGACGTCGGTGGACCATTTTGAGGGTCAAACCAGTCTGGATTCATGTTGTAGTCTGAAAAAATGCCAGGAAATGCTTCTTCTTCTTCTTCTTATTTGAATTTCCGGCAGAGTAGACGCATCGAGGCGTATTACCGCCCTCCGCAATTCTTTTTATGGGCTCTTCTTCTTCTCCTTCTTCTCCTTCTTCACCTTCTTTTTCTTCTTCTACTGGACCCCGTCATCACCTACATTGTCCATTGGAGTGCAGCTACTGCTGCTACTTCCTGTCTGAGCCCCCCTCCGCGGGACCCACCTTGCCCCCTGCTATCTTATCCTGGGCTGCTTTGTCCCTCGCAGCCTTGTCCCTCGCAGCCCCCTCAGCCAATTCGCTATACACCACCTCCCAGTCCAGACCTTCCAATCCCAGATGTTGAACCGCTATCCTAACAATCATCTTCACCATCGCTGTTTTACCCTTAGCCTCTGCCATACCAGTAACTACCCCTGCCACGAAGGCCACAATACCTAATTTCTCCTCCCTTCCCCTCTCTACCTGCTCTACCCTCACTGCCAAATGCCCTCCTTCAACCCCCTGCACCCTTTCTTGGCAACCCTGTCCTGCCCTGCTAACCGCCCCAGCATACGTCAACTTACCCTCCCTTCTCTCTCTCCGATCCGCGACCTCCTTCATCATCACCTCGCACCCCCTAAACGCTACACTATGCTCCCCACCACAACTACAGCACTTCGGCTTCACTCCCTCTCCACACTTCCCATATTCATGTTCCCCGCCACACCTAGCGCACCTCATCCCCTTCCTACACGTGGTAGCTATATGGCCAAACTCCTGGCACCTATAGCACCTAAGAGGATCATGAACAAATTCCCTAACCCTATACATCCTACGCCCTACAAACACCTCCCTAGGAACAACCCCCTCAAATGTAATCACTACCGTCCCCGTCACTGCCCTCTCTGCTCCCCTCTTCATCCTTTCTGCACTCTTAACTATGCCATTACGCCCGTTCTCCATTAGCTCTCCCACCAGCTGCTCTACTGTAACCTCGACCGGTACCCCAGCTATCACCCCCTTACATCCCCCCCCCTCTTCTCCCCTACCCTCGCCACCTTACTTATACCCACCCCCCCAATGCCCCGCATCTTCCTAGCCACCTCCACCTGCCCCTCACTACCACACCCTACGGCCAGATTCCCATCCCACAAAACTCTCACGTACTTTACCTCCCCTAATTGCTCGGCAATGAGTTTGGGCCACTCGAGCCTACCTACTTTCCTCTCACCCCTCTCCCCCTCAAGCCTGACCACTATATGGATCACTTCCGCTTTTGCCACATCTTTTCCAGCACCCTCGTCTCCCGGCCCACTTGAGCTATCGTCCCCCACTTTCTTCCTCTTCCCCCCTTCTCCCCCCCTCTCCTCCCCCCTACTCTCACCCGACCCCTCACCCTTGCCCTGGCTATCCCCATCGCTGTCGTTCCTCCCCATCTGTTTCTTCCTCTTCTTCCCCGCCATTTCCCACACCTCTTTCTCAATCTCTTCTTTCTCACTCTCCTCCCCACTATACTCCATTCTGTCACCACCCGACTCCTTCCCTTTGCCATCCTTACCCCTTTCGCTATCTTCCTCGCCCTTCTCACACCATTTACTTCCATCACGATCCTCCCAATACCCTGGGTAGCCGCTCACAGGCCGGGGCCACCAATCGCAAGGCCTTCGCTGTTCCTGATCTCTCCCAGCCACTTCTTCCGCATCCCACCACCGACTACTGCTCCCACGCATGTCTTCGCTGCACAGTTCCGACGGACGCAGACGCCGCCACTCGGCGCATCTCTCCCAATCCATCCTCCCACATGAACAGGCCGCACTTCTGTCTTCCTCTCCAAACAACAGCCTCCCCCCACGAACATACGGCATGGCCTGCTTCTTCTTTCCACAGCCTCTCTCCTCTTCACAATGTCCTGGGCCTCCCAGGAAATGCTTCTTCTTCTTCTTCTTATTTGAATTTCCGGCAGTGTAGACGCATCGTGGCGTATTACTGCCCTCCACAATTCTTGCTTCGCCCACACTTGAGAAAGTTTACACTCCTCTTCTTCTTCTCATCTTCAAAACACATTTCTATCGTCTCTGTCTCCTTCTTCTCTGCTCCTCTTGTCATACAATCACAATACAAACATCTTCTTCTTCTTCTTATTTGAATTTCCGGCAGAGTAGACGCATCGAGGCGTATTACTGCCCTCCGCAATTCTTTTTATGGGCTCTTCTTCTTCTCCTTCTTCTCCTTCTTCACCTTCTTTTTCTTCTTCTACTGGACCCCGTCATCAACTACATTGTCCATTGGAGTGCAGCTACTGCTGCTACTTCCTGTCTGAGCCCCCCTCCGCGGGACCCTCCTTGCCCCCTGCTATCTTATCCTGGGCTGCTTTGTCCCTCGCAGCCTTGTCCCTCGCAGCCCCCTCAGCCAATTCTTTACACACCTCCTTCCAGTCCAGACCTTCCAATCCCAGATGTTGAACCGCTATCCTAACAATCATCTTCACCATCTCTGTTCTACCCGTAACCTCTGCCATACCAGTAACTACCCCTGCCACGAAGGCCACAATACCTAATTTCTCCTCCCTTCCCCTGTCTCTTTCCACCTGCTCTACCCTCACTGCCAAATGCCCTCCTTCAACCCCCTGCACCCTTTCTTGGCTCCCCTGTCCTGCCCTGCTAACCGCCCCAGCATACGTCAACTTACCCTCCCTTCTCTCTCTCCGATCCGCGACCTGCTTCATCATCACCTCGCACCCCCGAAACGCTACACTATGCTCCCCACCACAACTACAGCACCTCGGCTTCACTCCCTCTCCACATTTCCCATATTCATGTTCCCCGCCACACCTAGCGCACCTCATCCCCTTCATACACGTGGTAGCTATATGGCCAAACCCCTGGCACATCAGAATTGTTGAATATATATAGAACACAAATGTTCTAGAATGTTTGATTATGACTTCATACTGTGACATCACAAATGTTCTAGAATGTTTGATTATGACATCATACTGTGACATCACAATTGTTCGAGAATGTTCTATTATGACATCATACTGTGACATGTTCTAGAATGTTCTATTATGACATCATACTGTGACGTCACAAATCACAAAAAAAAAATCTGAAAATAAATTACAAAAAGTTTTTGGAAAATAGCTCTTTATTTGATTAACATAAAAAAGGTGTTTTCTATACAGAGAACAGCAATATTAATATCGGTTAAATCAGAAAATGAGTTTTGGAGCAATTCCATGAAAATGTCAACCTCACCATGAAAAAGAAAGTTATAAAAAATCAAGTCCAATTCACTCTGCCTGGACTGGTTCAGAGAAATGGTATCTCCCTCTGTTATCCATGTGAGGATTGAGGTGTTCACGAATCTGATCAAAACTGGTTGGAAGTGCAGCGGTAAGCCTCCATAAGGGACATGGACATGTGGCGTTTCTGAACCCTCTGCTTGACTCCTTCTCTTATGGTCACTGCATCCTTCATTCCTGGGGCCTGTCTTGAAATGTCGTCCCTGGAATAATACTCATTTACTTTTTGGTTTCATTTGGGGTTTCTCTGTTTTTTGGGGTGGGTTTCTTGTCACGATACTCGGCAAAACAATAACAAATACACATGTAGGCTGAGCAGACGCGAGGGGGAGATGGCCGACAGCAGCCGATTAGCAGTAGGCTAACGTGGACACTGCTCTGCCTAGACCACCAATGAGTCAAAAAGTTGTGTCTGGGAATATGTTGGATTTTAATCAAACAAGGAGTCATAAAATACTTCTGATTTAAATCAAACAAAGGGCGGGGTCATAATCGGACTTAACAACACACATTTTTATAGTGTTTTTTGTCTATTTCAGACGTGTAACATCCATAACGCAAAAATGTAACATCCATAACAGCACTTTTTTGTGATCATTCCTTGAGAGGAAATGCCAGGTTTTCCTGAATGTGCTTTTTGGGTACCTCAAACCCTTCCCTACAAAGTGATAGTAAACATGTTATTCTTTGAAAAAGATATTCACAGAGTTTTCATCATGTGTTCAGTGAGTCCGAAAAGCTTGTCAATTTCCGTAACATCCATAACGCTGTGTATTTTGTCACCTATCTCAAAATCCAAAAGGTCAACATTTCTTATTGCAGGCTCATCTTTATCTCAATAAGTGTAACTAAAATGTGTAAATTATACTTCAAACAAAGGGGCCATAATCGGACTTAACAACACACATTCACAATGTAACATCCGTCACTTGCAATGTAACATCCATAACGGTAACATCCATAACACAAAAAATAAGACCAGAATGACTAATTGTTGCTAATATGTCATCTTTATAAAAGTTAGCTTTGCTTAGGAAGTTTGGTTGACATTGCATTCCAGATGCATGTTTTATGACAACTTTTCCTGGAAAACGTTATGGATGTTACATTCGCTGTCCCATAAAGGGGCATTATAACAGCATGCTTCACCTGCCAATGGAAAGACACAAAGTACATAATTGATTCACATATTGATACAACAGCCCTTCATGACCAAAGGTGAGGTTAGAAAAATATCTGTTGATTTATTTTTTTGCCATTCTGGACATTCAGAAAGTCATACAATTAGGTTAATCGAAAAATACATTTTTACATCATTGTGTCTCCTCCTGTAGTGTGAAAAAACATGCATTCTCATAAATATTACGATCAAATCTATTTTGTACTTCAAAATATAGACCAAGTGGCGCGCGCAGCCCAGCATACCACGGATGGCTGACTTACCCCCCTGTCGCCTCCGACTCGGCGACAAGCCATTCCACTCCACAGGCATGGACTGCTTTGGCCCGTTGTATATAAAGAGAGGAAGAGGAACCGAGAAGCGGTGGGGTATTGTATTCAAATGCATGACCACCAGAGCGATACATATCGAGCTCCTTCCGACCATGAGCACAGACTCATTCCTTATGGCCTTCCGAAGATTCACATCACGGAAAGGAAAACCGTCTACATTGTTGTCTGATCACGGGACAAACTTCAAAGGCGGAGAAAGAGAGCTGAGAGAGAGCTTCCAAGCTATGGGCCCAGAACTTAAGACCCACCTCGCTCCATCCCAGATTGACTTCCAGTTTAATCCCCCGAACGCACCCCACTTCGGTGGAACCTGGGAACGAGAAGTACGTTCTATAAAGACAGCCCTGTACGCCGTGCTTGGGGCCCAGACTGTGGCGGAGGAAGTCCTAATGACAGTCCTCACGGAGATCGAGGGAGTATTGAACTCAAAGCCCCTCGGTTACGTCTCCAGTGATGTAGCAGATGTCGACCCAGTCACCCCCAACACACTCCTAATGGGGCGGCTGGACCCTGCGCTACCCCAGACAATGTACAGGCCTGAAGAAGCGAACGGCCGAAGAATGTGGAGGTACAGTCAAGTACTAGCTGACAAGTTTTGGAGCAGCTTCCTACTCCACTACCTACCGTCTCTACAGACCCGCCAGAAGTGGGTAAAAGAGAGAGACAATTTGACAGAAGGAACAGTCGTCATGATTATCGACCAGTCACTACCCAGAGCTATGTGGCCGGCTGGCCGCGTAAGCAAGGTGATCACCGGTGCCGATGGCAAGGTCCGAGCAGCTGAAGTACTCGTCCAAGGGCGCACTTACACACGACCCGTGGCGAGGCTCATAGAACTGCCCCGACTCCCAGATACTATCGATGATGACCATGACCCCATGACTTTGTGAGTTGACTGACCCTTACAGCGGACCTTGAGTGGTAGACAGTGCGGTTAATCTGTCTCTGCTTAGCTAATTAGGTGGGACTAATTAGGGGGCGGCTGTTGTGAAGGATCAGATTAAACCGAATATATATATTTATTTATATATATATATTTAAATAGTGTTTGTATATCGTTTGATATCCCCTGTATATTCCTTGTACAATATGCACTGAATATCCCTTTAGTCTACTAAACAGCCCATAATAGTTTCATTCTACCATTGGACGAGAACCTGGCGCCAGGTTGCCATACCCCTAGGTTCAAGTTCAATCGTGCCGCCCAACATGTCGTGGCAAGCCCCGGTTCCGCGTAGGAATACGTCTGGCGAAATACGAATGGTACTATTTGTTCATAGCGCATATATATATGGCGCAAGTAAAGTAGAACTTTCTTTTAGTCCAGTTCTTTACCCTCCAACAGAGTGACAGACGCGAAGCCTCACCCACGACGCACGTGTGGTGTAGTAAGGCCTACTTGGCCTCAGAATAGGCATTGAGATATCGTGTGGATTAATAGTTGAATAGTCATAGTTTGGCACTATACCGTCGAGTTGGACGTATTCTATTAAGCTAATAATAGTCTATTTATGTATGGTGCATCGTTCGGTTAGAGTTATAAAGTTATCAGTACCCCCATCGTTCCTGACGTTATCTGGACGCTTAACCAGGCTGGGCAGACCCCTAGTGGTGCCTGCATCCGAGGAGCTCCGGGCCAGGGCGACTGGACCTGTATATTGGATTACTCTACCCGGACGACGGCGAGCCTTCCACGGCTTGGATTATGCTTTGGGTGCTTTGATTATTCCATGGATAACGGCCAACACTGCGGAGTGTTGGAACTACCCCCCGGAGAGGACTCCAGGTGAGACGGCGCTCTACACCAGTGAGGTCGCCTCACGTCTCTCCGTTGTGGACCGGCAGCTACCGTCCACCAGAGGGTCCAGCTGTATTCGTCTGCGGACCGAGGTTCTGTGGGCACCGTGTTCAAGACTTTGAATTCTCCCAAGAAATCGTCGGCCAGATGGGATACCGCCAGCGGCTTCTCTAACCCCCCCCTCCTACTGTCTTACAACCAGCGGGACCCCCCCCCCCCCCTTAGTGTATCCAGCTATAATCATTTAAGTACCATCGCTATAGTTCCTAAATATCCAGGTTGTATACTTACTCCCTGCGTAACCAGAGATTGGACATTCAATGTTGATTTACCTACGAATACTCATTTGCCATACAAGTGCATATTTCAAATCATAAGTGTAAACAAGTGAACGTTGTATATACCTTTTGCTATATTAAATATTCGATTTGTACATTTGTGTGGACTTCGTTTCATCAGGTGGGAAAGTGTTCATCATATTTATATCATGTACTGGATGGCCAGAAGTTAAAGTACAAGAGGTAGTGGTATTAAATACCATATCTAACAATACAGTCAGGGAATTGTACCCCTCAGTTACACAGGAGATCACTGCAACTCACACAAGTTGGAGAACTATCTCTCTCTCTCTCTCTCTCTCTCTCTCTCTCTCTCTCTTGCTCTCACACACACACAAAGGGAGCCGCATGTGATTGGTGGAGGTGGGATCCTTACGAAAAACTGCTAATCATTGACACATGCTAGCCTGTAATAATCCGCCCCAGAAAAATTTACTTTGCATTTGATATATTGCAAATATATGCCATCACACACACTGGCATTTAAAGGGTTATAATTATAAAATGAATATGTGGTGTTATGATCAGGGCTGAAGTTGAATAAAATATTGTATTTATCAATTACAAAAAAATGAAAATCCATAAAAATCTATGTTGTTGCTAATCATACATATGCTAGCCTGTTTTTTTAACAATGATTTGTGATGCCATCACAAACACTGGCATTTAAAGGGTACAAATAAAAAAAAATCCTGCACCAGAATGCAGGAAATGAAGTTTTTGTAACAAAAAAAATCCTGGTGGGGGACCCCCAGACCCCCTGCTTAAAAAGTGGCCTGACTGGGGCTATATTTCCTGGCCTGAATGATTTCCCCAGTCCGGCCCTGGTTAAAAGCCTCCAATGCTTATTAGTGTGTGTGCGTTTGAACGTTTGCATGTTTCAACCATACATTTCCATTTAAAATGTTTTATTTTTTTTACCTCCTATAATAGTGGGGGTCGCGGCTCTCTGACACCGTTTTTTTTGGGTTGCGGCCTGAACATTTTGGGAACCCCTCAAGGACGCGAGAAGTGGGGGTGCGACGGGTGCTCCAGCACCCCCTGCTGGTGGGGAGGGTAACTGCAACTGCAAGGTGGTTTTGGCCTTTATTCCATTGGAATACCGACGCTACTCAATGTCATAGAGCGGAACGGCACTGCAGATTTACCCTATTCTTGGAATTCATTGCCAGATCCATAGGGGCGCTGTCTCGATAATGCAGTGTTATTAAAACAGCGTGTAGCCACTCATGAACCGGTTGGGATTTGAATAGACGCGGCCTGGAAGCGTCAACGCGGAACTGGAAATCCGTTGGTAAAATAAATAGCGGCCTGGAATAGTTTTTGTTTTGGGACAATTCGCAGTAAAGGAATATATCTGTCGGCGATGTTGTATGCAGGAACGAATTGCAGTGAGGGAGGACTGTCTGAAGTGGAGAGTGTGTTTACTTGTGTCTCAGAAAAGAAATGACTTCTTTAATAATAATAACCTGGATTTGCTGCAGCATATGCATCCGGATATTCTGGACTCACTGGACATTCATGTTTGTCATGAAGGATTTTATTTCCACCACTCCTGAACGCAAGACCACCTTCTGTGTTTTACCGTCTTCGGAATAGGTAATGTGTGTGTTATTATTATTATCGCTCCTGCAGCTATTGTTGTTGCGACAGTGACACAGAGGGCGCAACAACCAGATGGGGTAAGCTGGGCTGTGATGTGTGCATCAGAACGCTCAGAGCGCGGAGTTGGGCAGCTGTTTTGATTGAAAAGTTTGATTGAAAAGTTTATTAACAGAGTGCAGAATGGGTACAGTACAGTACAGCTCAATACATACAATTGTTAAGGGGATGCAGACCAGAGAAAGACTTTCGTCTTGTTTACATCAGGGACCGTCCCCCATTTTCAATTCATCATAGTATCCTAGTGAACGAGAGTGTTGGTTATGACTGACAGACAGTGGAGCTGTTTGCAGATAGCGAGCATTTTGACGTGTTGCGTGGTGGCGATGTCTCGCAGACAATACAACTACAAGTATAATTATATAATATATATATTTTATATAAAAAAAAATTTATATAATCAAAAACGATCAATATCTCAGCACCCCCACTCCCCGCGGACTTCTCGCGCCCCTGGAACCCCTGGTCTAGCCTGTACCCCCCAGACATATTGCTGGCCCCGTCAAAACAGTATCCTATCAGCCTCTCCATGGGCAGGTCGAGGCGTAAAAGTATTTTATACACAAAAACAGCGTCTCGGCTGTTGTGTCTGGGCCGGGCATTGTAAAAACCCCAAAAGAAGTTCTGAGCTTCCAAGTCGTCATCGGCAAACTGTATATTACACGAGAATTGTTCTTTTCCAGTGAGTGACATCAGTGGTTCCGTCAGCGCTCAAGCCAAAGAATGGGCTTTTGGATGCTTTGCCTCTAATTTGTCGCTGAATATCATGGGCAAACAGCTGTAAGATTTCGTTTTGGATGTTGTTGGACATCCAGTTGTCTCTCTTTTGGAGCCAATTCTTCAACTCAGGATCAGACTCGGTGGCGGTGCGCACTCTTTCCATCATGAGCTGCCATAACACCCCATCCCTATTTGCATCACCCCTCAGTGGAAGCCCCTGGCGCCCGAGGGGGGGTATAGGGGAACAGACTCAGTTAACTCTTCAATACCTGATGCTGAGGCTGAACCTGTCGTCTCTGTCTCTCTCTGACGTTTATCAGATTTAGTGGGACTGTCACTGGGACGCTTCGAAAATAAATCTGATATTTTTCTTTTCTGCGAGTGAGACATTCTGTGCTAGCAAAGTCTGACTACTAGCTAAAATCGACTGCGCAAGCACTGTATCACAGTAGCTCAGTGGTTCGTGGCGCGTGGGAAGGGCGGGAGACGGGAGGTGAATACAATTAGTTGTTTCACCTGTCATTCAATCAGTCTGTGACAGTCTGTCATCACTCGAAAATGTACTCGGTTTTACACGTATGATTGTGTACATACAGTAGTGTAATGAATTAATGAAATAACAGATTGGAGAATGGCTACAATACAGTACGGCTCAATACACACAATATTAAAATGGTGAAGTGCTTTGAGCAGGATAAACTTATAATATACAGTTATACAGTTACAGTATATACAAATATATAAATACTGTCATAAAAAAAAACATATATATATATATATATATATATTTTGCAATAACTGAGGGGGGGTGCTGCAGCACCCCCCGCACCCCCCCTTCCAACGTGCCTGTGTGTGTGTGTGTGTGTGTGTGTGTGTGTGTGTGTGTGTGTGTGTGTGTGTGTGTGTGTGTGTGTGTGTGTGTGTGTGTGTGTGTGTGTGTGTGTGTGTGTGTGTGTGTGTGTGTGTGTGTGTGTGTGTGTGTGTGTGTGTGTGTGTGTGTGTGTGTGTGTGTGTGTGTGTGAATCCGCACATTATCTCACAAACTATAGGGCCGATCAGCCTGTGCTTTGAAGCAGAACGTTACAGAGGCATGAGTGTGTGGGAACATGTTTCATGTCAGGCAACAGGAATTTCCAGCATTCTCCATTGACTTTTATTTAGTCCCTCTGTGGAGAGTTTATGGTTCACCTTTTTACCACCAGAGAGACAACGCCTTTTGCTCGGCATTCACAGGAGTCAGCACAAACAAAGTGCAATGGCCAAGCCTCACCCAGTGCGATCTCATCAACAGCCCAATTGTTTTACTCTGCAACAGCTTGGGGCAATGATTATCATTTTGAAAATTACAATATATAAATTAGACATTTTGGGTGTGAGGAGTTCATTTTGTGATAGGCTGGAAGCACATCTATCGTTTTCCAGTAACCAGCTAGTGTTACTCACTTGTGTATGCTAAAGGCACATCAATCCCAATGAAAACCACAAACTGCAAGAAAGCACTTGTGACTCACACACCTCCTGAATAGACCACAAGAGACAATATAAAACATATGTACACATGCCATACCTCCTTCACTTATTGGGGGGACATATTTATTCCCAACTATATAGCATGTCGCGGACATAATGTGCTCCAACGAGCACCCATTCTAGTTTGTTACCGTTTTGTCATCTGCCATGTTTAAACAAGATGCAATTACCTTTCATGGCCACAGGGTGCCAATCTTACACTATAGATAAAGCTGTCTCTAGTGTAGCTTTAAATGAATTCCCTAACTAAAACTATTCTTCCTACGTTGATTTGTTCCAGAAACAGCTGGGGGAGAGTCTTTTCAAAGTCCAGGAGAGAGTCCAGGAGAGAGAGAAGGAGCTGAAAGCACTCAGACTGGCTGTGGAAGGTGAGGTCATATGAAACTGGACTTTGAAGAAGAAGTCCAGTTATTTGTAGCACATTGCTACATCGTCATGCAGCGAACACACACATGCGAGATGGGTGACACATAGGACACGCATGCATTTTTTGGCATTCAGTCGTCTGGTAATCTGAAGGTTCCCGGTTCGATCCCAGCTCTTCCTGGAAGCATGCCGAAGTGTCCTTGAGCAAGACACACTGTGCCCAGAGATGGTGTAGTGGTTAGGACCCTACCTCTGGAACCACATGTACCCCTGTTAGCCTGGGATCCAATCCTGCCAGAGCCTTCTTTCCTGTATCTGCCCTATTCTTCATCCCTCTCCACCAGGGCTGTACAGTGCGAGATATATGTCGCACGTGCTACTCTGACGTCAGTCTGTGCGATGAATGGATTTACCTCAGTAGCACTGGTGCGATGGCCCGCAAGTGTGGCGCATAAAAAAAAAAAAAAGAGTGACGGCATTAACTCGTTATCACCATACATAACGCTTATATTGAAACATGTTGACATTAGGGCCGTTCTTTCAACCTAAAAGTGCACTTTCTTCAACCTCGAACCTAAATTCCTTAGCAACCCGTGTTACCAAGTAAACAAATCACGGAACGATAGCCAGTTAGCCCACACCATCCAACAAGATACAAGAGTTTTATTTGTCACGGCATACAGGTATACAGTGAAATGCGGGGGGTCTCGCCCGCAACGATGTGCATAATACAAGTAATAATAATAAGAGTCCAACCAATAGAGCGACATAGTGCAATAAACAAAGTAGGCATATCGGTATCTGTACATTAGTTATTTACAGAGCATGGTAGGACATGCTAGGTCCTGTGGTAGTGCAGTACACTGTTAGCTACGGATGAGGCACTGGGTTTTTATGTACACTGCTATACAATGCTATATTATACAATCTCAAGCTATACTATTCTTAAAGTGACCTTTCCTTCTGTAAAGTGTCCATAGTGTGAGCGTGTGCAGCATGAGTGTGTGTGTGCTCATGTTAAAGTGGCTGCTAGTGTGTGAGCGTGTACAGTGTGTGTGTTGTGTGTGTGCTTGTGCGTGGAGAGTTCAGTGTTCAAGGCTCTGATGGCCTCGGAGAAGAAGCTGAGCCTAAGTCTCTCTGTCCTCGTTACTGGTGCTCGCAGGCGTTTGCCTGACCGCAGCAGCATGAACAGGCTGTTGTTGGGGTGGTGAGGGTCTTTCATTATCCTGCAGGCTCTGGATTTGCACCTCTTGTTGTATAGGACCTGCAGGGTTGGTAGTGCAATACCCGTGGTACGCTCGGCTGAGCGCACCACTCTCTGTAGGGCCTTCTTGTCCTGTGCCGTGCTGTTGCCATACCAGGCAGTGATGTTTCCAGTCAAGATGCTCTCTACAGCTCCGAAGTAGAAGGACTGGAGTATCTTCCCAGATACTCTGAACTTCCTTAACTGTCTCAGGTGGTAGAGGCGCTGCTTCGCCTTTTTTACGACTGAGTCTATGTGTGTTGTCCATGTCAGGTCCTCTGAGATGTGGACCCCCAGGTACTTGAAGCTGCTCACCCTGTCCACGGTAGCCCTGTTTATCCTCAGTGGTGTGTGTGTCTCCTGCTGTCTCCTCCTAAAATCCACGATCAGCTCCTTGGTTTTACCAATGTTCAGGAGCAGGCTGTTGTCCTGGCACCAGCGTTCCAGTACCTCAACCTCCTCCCGGTAGGCCTTCTCTTCGTTGTCCGAGATCAGCCCCACCACCACTGTGTCGTCCGCAAACTTCACTATGGAGTTGGAGCTGAACTTGGCCACTTGGTACTACTATAATGTTAGCTCCCAGTCCCAGAACGGTAGCCAGTAGGGATGCCCCGATCGATCGGCCAGCAATCGGAATCGGCCGATATTCAGTATAAATTTGAGATCGGTGAATTCCGATAATGCTTTATTTTCGCCGATCGTGAAAACCGATCGAAAAACATGATCCAATTCTTAGCGGAGATCTCACTCGCTGACTTCTCTCTCAGACACAGAGCTGCAGCGCACGGCCCCTCCTCCTCCTCCCCTGCCCTTCCCGCACCCGTGTCAACACAGAGGCTCCCATTGCCTCCGCATGGGACCTCTGTGAGCTAATGTTAGCTACCGAGCTAACGTTACTGTTTAAACTAAATGACCCAGTCAACTATTCACTTTTAGTTTAATACATGAGGCATTGTCAAACGTTATCTAGCTGGCTAGCTACTGATAGCTGCTGATATCAACAAATGCTCCAGCAATAGTCGAGTGCATGATGCCTCCGTTAGCTCGGTAGCCAATGTTAGCTCACCTTAGCTCTATATGAAATGTCCCAGTAAACTAAATAGTTCACTGAGGCGTTGTCTTAACGTTATCTAGCCGGCTAGCAGTAGCTACAGATAGCTCCTGATATCAATGTCTTATAACATTGATTCGATGCGTATTCGAGCTGAGGGCATGCTGAATGTGATTTGACCAAAGCACAGTATACCAATAGGGTCCAGCTGCAGCGCCGGAGAATCCTGGCTGTAGCTGGAGGCTACTCGAGTACACACAGACAGTGGAGCTGTTTGCAGATAGCGAGCATTTTGACTTGTTGCGTGGTGGCGATGTCTCGCAGATAATGCAACTACAAGTATGATTATATAATATATATATTTTTATAAAAAATAAATTAAACTGGGCGGTCAGGTGGCGTAGCGGAGATTGCGTTTGTCACCAAACGCCGGAGACGCTGGATTTGCCTGTTTGAATCCAGCTCACAGCTCCGGCGTTGTCACCAGCTTGGCTGGCCGTTCACACTAATTCAATTGGCAGTATTAGAGGGTGGGAAAATCTGGCGCGGTGGGTCCGGGTCGTTGTAAACAGCGACTCCTACAGTTTGGTCGGGGCGCCTGCTCAGCGCGGATAGGATCTAAGGGGGGTAGTGTGATCCTTCCACACGTTACACCCTCTCAGTGAGAGTCCGCGCTGCCAGGTGAAAAGAAGCGGTTGATTGGCTAGACGTGTGTCGGAGGAAGCACGTGATAGCCTCCACTCTCCCAGACCGACTGTGGGGGGTAAGTGCACAGCGACCAGGAAGGGGATTGGGAATTGGCATAACGACTAATATTGGGATGGGAGAAAATCGGAGGAAAAAGGAGGGGAAAAAAAAGATCAACAATAAAAAAAAAAAAAAATTAAACTATCGGTATCGGCCGATATGGCTCATAGACAATCGGTGATCGGTATCGGTGGCAAAAAACGTGATCGGGGCATCCCTAGTAGCCAGTTAGCCCGCACCATCCAGGCACTACTATAACGTTAGCTCCCAGTCCCAGAACGGTAGCCAGTTAGCCCGCACCATCCAGGATTCCAGGTACTACTATAACGTTAGCTCCCAGTCCCAGAACGGTAGCCAGTTAGCCCGCACCATCCAGGTACTACTATAATGTTAGCTCCCAGTCCCAGAACAGTAGCCAGTTAGCCCGCACCATCCAGGTACTACTATAACGTTAGCTCCCAGTCTCAGAACGGTAGCCAGTTAGCCCGCACCATCCAGGTACTACTATAACGTTAGCTCCCAGTCCCAGAACGGTAGCCAGTTAGCCCGCACCATCCAGGTACTACTATAACGTTGGCTCCCAGTCCCAGAACGGTAGCCAGTTAGCCCGCACCATCCAGGTACTACTACTAACGTTAGGTCCCAGTCCCAGAACGATAGCCACGTAACCCTCTGCTGGTGCGTGCTGTGCACTACAATCAACTCTGTGTCAGTGTAATAGCAGTCTGTGACGTCACGGTATTGAGAATCATACCGGCGGGATCTCGAAATACTGTGGTATACCGTAATACCGTCATACCTAGGGATGGGAATTGATAGGATTTTATCGATACGATTCCATTATCGATTCTGCTTATCGATCCGATTCTTTATCGATTCCCTTATCGATTCCTGATCAATTTATAATTTAAATAAATAAATTGGAAATGCAACAGAACTAAGCTGGTTAGAATAACAACATGCAACTTGACATTTATGATTGTCATTTATTGTTGAGCCCCCATATCAGAAAAATACAAAAACTGTAAAAAATAAAACATTAACTATAGCCTACACTTAAATAAAATAATGTATTTGAGATTCTCTTAAAATGTTTTTATTTTTTTATTCTTAAACTAATTTAATATATTGAATAACGACCTGTTGAATGTAACTACAGTTCAATATCTTAAACTAATTTAATCTATTGAACCGTAGTTGCATTCAACAGGTCGTTATTCCTCTGACTTCTCTGTCTCACACACACACACACACACACACACACACACACACACACACACACACACACACACACACACACACACACACACACACACACACACACACACACACACACACACACACACACACACACACACACACACACACACACACACACACACACACACACACACACACACACACACACACACACACACACACACACACACACACACACACACACACACACACACACACACAGAGCTCCCTCCCCGGGCCCCTGTACTCTAAGCTAGGGGTTCCCAAACGTTTCAGGCCAGGACCCAGAAAATAAGGCGTCAGAGAGCCGCGGCCCAATGCACATCATCAGGCTTTTTTTTTTTTTTTTTTTTTTGCCAGGTGACCGATTTTTTAAGCCAAATATCACTTCAATCCTATTAAGTTAGTTCAAGTTAGTTATTCATTTATATGTGCTATTTATGAGAGGGCTAACTTGTTGCAAAATAATAATAATGATAATAATAATAGCCTCATTAACAACACTTTGGGTGCCATGGGTTAAATTCATGATATACCATAGATTGCCAGCTCTATTTGTCTATGGAGAAGTACCCCTTCTTTGCATGGCTATAACTTTTTAAATTCTATTGCTACATTGCCATTATTAGGGCCCATTCAAAGTCCTATATGTATTGTTCATTGTGTAGCAACGTTAAACTTTTTCATTCACATATTCATAGTAAAGTATGGTCTAATGTATAAGTATGTTTTCATCTCTTTCTGCAGCTTTCTCCAGAACGTGATCTATAGCCCCAAATGCATTATATTGATGATGAAATACAGTTTGATGGCAATCGGGGCGATATAAAAAATTTCAATTGGACGTACTTCTAGAATGATCTACGTATGATCTGATGATGACCGGATGGGCGGGGGATCGTTTATAATTCCGTGGGCAGCGTTATATCATTCATCTAGTGTGGGTCATATGTTCATCATAACAGTTTATATGGAACACGATCAAAAATAACACTGAATCTTACCGGATCTTCCTCGCGCCGTTGGACGATCAGCGTGGTGTAGACCGTTTTCGATTATGGGATGTTTATCCTGATGAACCATTTCCAGCTTGTATAATACTATATACGTCCAAATCATGTTGTTTATCGAGTTATTGGCAATGGATCGCTATATATTGTGACGAGCCAGAGTGCCGGCAGCCAAACCGAGTGCCCGGAAGTAATATGGCCGACCAGCACAACCTCCACAGCACTTCCTGTTTGGCGATTGCGCCGATCGGCCACCAGATGGCGCTCCTGAACCGCCAGAGAGCTCAGTGGGTCCTCCTGGTGGATCTCAGGCCAGCGGAGGGGAAATATGAATCCGATCACAGATTTTTGAAATATTGATATTAAAGACGCTGTAAAGCATCCTTCGGCAACTTGAGCATGGCCGGGAATGACGCTGTAAAGCGTTTCCCGGCAGTTAAAGTGTTAAAATACTATTGTTGCTTCGGTTGTTTTCAGCGTTTTATGTGCATAATCTGTTATTTAGTTTGAAATGTTCGTTGAAATAAGTAGATTTTTCGTTTTTGTTTATTTATTAAGTTAATATAAAACCATATAGTCACATTTTAGAATACAATAGAATAGAATTTTAGAATACAACTAAACACTGTCCTGGCCTGCTTCTAAGTTCAGTGGCCTGACAAAAAAATAAAAAATAAAAATGTAATCATCTCGCGGCCCACCCGTGGCTGCTCGCGGCCCACCTTTGGGTCGCGACCCCGACTTTGGGAACCACTGCTCTAAGCTATGGGCTCGTGTTGCTACACGGACCTGTTTGTATGTTGCACGGTTCCTACTAGTAAACACGGTCAACCCTCCGTCTCTTATTATATGTGAACTAAAGAGTACAAGGTTTACACAACAGCCCCCCCCACCCCTTGTTTTATTGTATTTGTACCTGTACTGCCTGCTGTCAGCTGTTTATCTCTCTCTGTGAGCTTGATTAGCTAGCGTTAGCTCACGTTAGCTAGCGTTAGCTCCGCGGCTAATCTTAGCTTACCCTGAACTAAATCAATGACTAGGTTCTAAAGCATTCGAGTAGTTTTCACTGCACATAGAAGTAGCCAAACAGCGGGAGCATTTCGGGAGCATATGACCAAAACCCAGGCAATTTTGAGCCCTTAAGGAATCAAATAGTCTGCCATGGCTACATGCTAACGCTAACGTTATTGTTTTGAAATGCGCAACGGTCGGGAAAACCTGGCAGCGATAAGGGAATCGAAAGTCACGGGAATCGAAAGCCTAGTCTGAAAGCATTTCTTGTTAAAGTTTGGATTTTGTGTGCCCTGTATGCAAGATTCATGTCCCTTGCCAGTCACATACCTATTTAAGTAATGAACTGCACTACTTGTGGTTGTTTTTAGAGATTTTAGAGACGTTTTATACTCGTGTTACAAGATTTTGGCCTATGCTACAAAACTATCAACCTATGTAGCACCAGTGCTATGTGCAAAAAAAGTTAACGTACAGCCCTGCTCTCCACCATCTTACTGTCTAAATAAAGAAAAAATACTCTCTTAATAATAATAAATAATGGTTTTAATAAAGAAAAAGACACTGACGGAACCAACAAGCAGGTTAGTGCCTTGCATGTTAACCTTAGCCGTGTGTGTGTGTGTGTGTGTGTGTGTGTGTGTGTGTGTGTGTGTGTGTGTGTGTGTGTGTGTGTGTGTGTGTGTGTGTGTGTGTGTGTGTGTGTGTGTGTGTGTGTGTGTGTGTGTGTGTGTGTGTGTGTGTGTGTGTGTGTGTGTGTGTGTGTGTGTGTGTGTGTGTGTGTGTTTGAATACTTTAATGACAACAGTAGGACAACATTTTAACAATAAAAGTGTCATAACGCTGGTCAAATGGATAAAACACAATAAAGCCATGGCTTCTTTCCATTGTGGTCCATTTACATGGAACATAAAAAGGCACAAAAACACGAATGGACATGTACACAGACAGGACACCCTAAAAGTAAGTACAAAAACACCTAACCTGAAAACTCATACAGTCATCTAATGTTAAAAGAAATGTAATAAAAACGCAAACATTTAAAAGCAACTCATGATAAAAAGAGATAAAAACCAAATTATGATAAAAGAGATAAAAACCAAATTAAGACCAATTTGAGTTTCTGCTGAGCCATGATTTTAGGGCAGATTTAAATCCGAGAGGGGAGTTCAGGAGTTTTAGGAATGTTGGCAGGGCATTCCACATTACATTAGCAGAGTAAAAAAAAATGCGTCTTTCCCCATGCATATCCTGACTCTCGGCAGGACCAGGTCAGTGGGGCTCCCTCTTTCTTGTGGCGTATTTGTGGACATCTCCTACTTTATTAAAATAGTTTACTAGGTACTTGGGGACCGTTTCTTTCAGTACTTTAAAAACCAGAAGCATTTTAAGCTGGTGTACCCTTTCCTCAACCCTGAGCCATCCCAGACTGTTAAAGTGGGCTGGCGTTAGGTGAGTCCTAAAGTGAAGGTTGTGCAGGAGTCTCACTAGTTTGTTTTGGGAGGTCTGGAGCTTTGTGTTAATTTGTTTGGAGATGTTGCTGTACCATGAAGTGCAAGCGTAGTCAAAGTGACACTGAATGAGGCTCCAGCTACTGCGAACCCCAGCTACTAGGACAGAGAGGCTTAGGCTCAGCTTCTTCCCCCAGGCCATCAGAGCCTTGAACAATGAACATTGAGTGCCACAGAACACTGAACTATCCACACACAAGCACACATGAGCACACACACGACACGCACGCTGTGCACGCTCACACACTAGCAGCCACTTTAACATGAGCGGGCACACACTCATGCCGCACACACCCACTTATGGCCAAAAGGAAAGGCCACTTTAAATTAGTATAACAACAGTAACAGTGTATTGCACTACCAAAGCTACCTAGCATGTCCTATATGCTCTGTAAATAACTATGTACAGATACCGAGATGTCACACCATGTTACCTGTTTATTGCACAATGTTGTTTTTATTGGATTCTATTATATGTTGTACCACTGTATTGCACATCGTTGCGGGCAAGACCACCCGCATTTCATTGTATACTTGTATGCCGTGACAAATAAAACTCTTGACTTGACTTGACTTGACTTGACAGAGCGTTCCTATATATAAAAGAGGAAATTAAAAAATAAATTAGTTTTTTTTATTAACCTTTGTAATCACTTTGTGCCATCTTTTCATTAGAACGTTTGTTGTTTAAAATAAAGCCCAGATAGGTGACCTCTTTATCCTCAATAATGCTCTTCAGGATTGTGTGTGTGTGTGTGTGCGCGCGCGCGCGTGCGTGCGCGTGCGCGTGCGTGTGCGTGTGCGTGTGCGTGTGTGTGTGTGTGTGTGTGTGTGTGTGTGTGTGTGTGTGTGTGTGTGAGGCATAAGTTGTAAAGCTCTTTAGAAGAAAGTGCTATAAAAGTGCAGTCCATTCATGTCTTTGTGTCTTAACAGAGTTCAGCCCAGACAGCAGTGAAGGCCAGTGATAAGATCTTCTCTGAGATGATCCGCTCCATACAGACGAGGCGCAAGGAGGTGAAGGCCCTGATCGGAGCCCAGGAGAAGACTGCAGTCAGTCAGGCTGAAGGGGTCCTGAAGCAACTGGAACAGGAGACAGAGGAGCTGAGGAGGAGAGGGGTGGAGCTGGAGCAGCTGGAGCACGCTGACGACCACATCCATTTCATTCAGGTTCACTAGATATTCAGTCTTATCCATAGGACTGACTGTAACCTTTCTGATGAATATGCCTTTCATATGTTCTTGAACCACATCCATTGTACTCCGGTTCACTAGCTATTCAGTCGTATAGATAGCATTAGGACTAACTGTTTCTACTGAATAGGCCTTTCATATTTAAACCATCTATATCTACGTTTACATTTCTGTGACTGCACATGTACTATTTTCAGTAGTAAAGTCAATAGAAATGTACGGTGAAACACTAGTATTCCTGTGGTTTTACCATAGAAATACTATGTATATGGTTATTTCTATAGTGATTCACTATAGTATTTCTACAGCCATTTGTACATCTGAAGCAAAAAAAACACAGAAATACTACAGTTTTACTGTAGGTGATTTTCGAATGAGTCTGATTGATTGATTGATTGATTGAAAACTTTAATTAACAGATTGCAGAATGGGTACAGTACAGTACAACTCAATACACACAATTGTTAAGGGGATGCAGACCAGAGAAAGACTTTCGTCTTGTTTACATCGGGGTCCCCCATTTCCAATTCATTATGACATACACAACATACAGATATAAAAATCTAATCTAATCAGGACATTTATGACATACATGACATACAGATATACAGTACTGTTAGTGTCTGTCTCTCTTTGTTTAATATAATTTCTCTCTATCCAGGGTTTCCAGTCCTTCTCCAGTCACAGTGTATCTCCAGACTTACCCAGTATCGCTGTCCATCCTCTACGTCAGTGGTTCTCAACTGGTCTAGCCTCGGGACCCAACATTTTCCTTAGTAATTAAGTCGCGACCCACTATGATTTATGTAAAAAAAAGATATTTGCAGTAATACGCAATCTTTCAAAACATGAAATAAACACAAAAAAGTGCAACAAAAGTGCAACTATTGCTAAAAACCCAATGAAATAAAAGAATAATAAATAATATATGCTTCTTAGCAGATTTCTTAGCTTAACATAACAGACCTACATTTGGGGGAACTAATGGGATAACTGAGTTTGCAACAAAAGTGCAACTAGGGCTAAAACCCAATGAAATAAAATAATAATAAATAATATGCTTCTTAGCAGATTTCTTAGCTTAACATAACAGACCTAAGTTTGGGGGAACTAATTGGATAACTGGGGTTGCAACAAAAGTGCAACTAGGGCTAAAAACCCAATGAAATTAAATAATAATAATAAATAATTATGCTTCTTAGCAGACTTCTTAGCTTAACATAACAGACCTAAGTTTGGGGGAACTAATGGGATAACTGGGATTGCAATAAAAGTGCAACTAGGGCTAAAAACCCAATGAAATAAAATAATAATAAATAATATGCTTCTTAGCAGATTTCTTAGCTTAACATAACAGACCTACGTTTGGGGGAACTAAGGGGATAACTGGGGTTGCAACAAAAGTGCAACTAAGGGCTAAAAACACAATGAAATAAAATAATAATAAATAATATATCCTTCTTAGCAGAATTATTAGCTTAACATGCAGGGGACTAATGGGATAACTGGGGATGATGTTTGCTCCTGACAAGAGTCTCAAAGTCTGGGGTGATTGTAGACAAAGCAACTCTGAGGTCATGCTCAATGTCCAATCTGTTCCTCCGCTTTGTCTTCAGCTGGACCAGAGCTGAGAAGCCACTTTCACAAAGATAGGTAGTGGGGAAAATAAGTAAAAAAAAAAAAAAAAATTAGAAAAAAAAAAAAAAAAAATATATATAGACTCTTGTAAAACATGAAGATATCAGGAGAAGGTGAGATGAATATATACTGTTGTAAAACATGACTGTCAATGCAGGCTACACTCCAGCAGGTTCTATGATAACATATAAACAATGGGCCTCATTCAACAATACTCTCTTATTATTTTTCTTATATTCTTGCTTACCTGTCTGTTAAAGGAAAACTCCAACATTTTGGGAAATTAGCTTATTTAACATCTTCCCTGGAGTTAGACAAGAAGATACATACCTTTTTTGTCTCTGTGCATGCATTAGGCTTGGGGAACAGTCGCTTCGTTAGCGTAGCTTAGCTTCATCACTGGAAGTGGGGCGGAGTTAGAGCCTGACGTTCCCTACAGTGCCCTACAGTCACGAAATACACTTCAAATACAACTCCAAAACGTTCCTGTAAACATGTTGTGACCTGTGTATTTACCACGTGGAGAAATAAAAAATAATTGAATTCGACAATTACGTTTTCTAAGCAAATATACTCGGCGGACACTAAAGTAAATAACGGGAGCAATGACTTCCTTTCTGGGGGGTTTCAAAATAAAAGAGCGACGTCTATAGCAGCGGAATACGTTTATTTTGTACATTATCTAACGTTAACACGAACCTAAACTAACTTTAGGTTAGTTGTAACGTTAGTTTAGGTTCGTGTTAACGTTAGATAATGTACAAAATAAACGTATTCCGCTGCTATAGACGTCGCTCTTTTATTTTGAAACCCCCCAGAAAGGAAGTCATTATATTTGCTTTAGTGTCCGGTTAGCTTTAGTGTCCGGTTAGCTCCGTTAGCTAGCAGCCTATCAATACCAGCCATTGGAATACTGTTTTCTAAATTGGGGAGGCTTTTAATCGTCAAGGTAAGAGGATTTTAAGTCATGGTATCCATAAACTTCAATCGGTTCGGATCCTTTGAAAGAAAATGAGAATGTCAACAAACGCGGCTTCACGTAGAAATCACTGACTGCGCCCAGACGAGTGGTTAGGCAAAAAATTGTTCCGAGTATGTATTGCTTAGAAAACTTAATTGTCGAATTCAATTTTTTTTTATTTCTCCACGTGGTAAATACACAGGTCGCAACATGTTTATAGGAACGCTTTGGAGTGTATTTCGTGACTGTAGGGCACTGTAGGGAACGTCAGGCTCGAACTCTGCCCCACTTCCAGTGATGAAGCTAAGCTACGCTAACGGAGCGACTGTTCCCTAAGCCTAATGCAATGCATGCACAGAGACAAAAAATGTATCTTCTTGTCTAACTCCAGGGAATATGTTAAATAAGCAAAATGTTGGAGTTTTCCTTTAAGAGAACAATAAGAAAAGCCACCGCCACATTCATCAAGCTGTTCTTAACACTTTCAGTGCCCAGCAGGGGGCGCACGATTTAGTGCTTGAATCCCCACCATCCACTTCAATGTTAGCGTTAATATCGCCTAATCTATGTTTTAAATTATGGCTATGTGTCTAATCTGCCCGTTGCTTATCAATGACTCATTTTCCAGTCAACATTGTCGAAGCGGATTGTTTTTTTATCGGTTCATTTCCGTTTTATAGCATCTTGAAAAGCCCTCGTTTTCAAGGAAAATAAAAATATTCCATAATAAACGGAATATTCTAGAATACACATAAAACTCATTTTTCGGCCTATTTATGAATAGTTTTCAAATAAACGCTAGATTATCGATAGTATATGTGTACGTATGCACGCTGGGGCCGCAATCTGATATCTGATCTGATATATTTCCTGATCGCTCGCACAGCCAAACAGCCATATGACACATAGGGGAAAAGCGTATATCTCCGTGAAAACAGGTCTGATTATCCTAAGACTGGTAAAATAGATTCCTTACCTGAGATCAGATGGTATCCAAAAAGATTATTCCAATTCCTGATCGCCATTCCAAAAATCAATCCTTTTATTGATCCAACGCTATACTGTAAAACACATATTACACGCTGTTCTGATGGTCCAGAATGACTGGGATCATCTCCGGTTACATGCGTGAGAAGTAAAATGTGGATTCCGGAATTTCTTTTTCTCATCCATTTTCATTGAGTCCATTCCAAAAGGGTGCATTACCATCTGGGATACGATAGGGGGCGCTTTTTTCACATCTGAGCTCCTGATGGGGCTGGTTTCCCAACGGTAGACTTGGTTGATGAAATATGAATTCATCGCTAATGATCGCTAATAAAAAAAAATTCACGCTAATTGTCGTGCTGGGCATTCAGGGGGCGGGCTGCTAACATGTGTTATGTCGTCGCTGGCATTCAAAGTGTTAAAGTCCAAATCTGTTCTTACCCAGGTTTTTTGAATGGTGAATCCCACTCATTCTAAACTGGATGCGCGTTCTCGCGCAAGTCATTTGCATACAGAGACACGCCTTGCGGGCTCATTATAATACGAGAGCCGTGGGTCTGCATTGTATATGAGCGGATCCCCCGGCTGGAGCGCTCTGCGATGGATCAAAATTAGATAGGAATCAAATGTATTGTCATCATACAGCACCTATAGCTATATAGTGGAATAGACTGTATTAATATAGTAGTAATATAATAGTAGTTGGCTAGTTGCGCGCTTCTGGCCACCTCCCGCAGTGCGCGCATACACTCGTACTGTATACAGTACGTGCAAAATGAATCGTTCCAGAAAAGTACTGTAGGCTTTGTCAATACTGAACGACTGTGCATTGTCAAGAGCCAATCGCACAGGTTGCCTCATCTCATCTGGCTCTGCAATTAGATCTAGAGTCTGAATATCTCCGCATATATAGCCTGATGAATGAATGAATGAATGAAAACTTTATTTAACAGATTGCAGAATGGGTACAATACAGTACGGCTCAATACATACAATTGTTAAGGGGATGCAGACCTGATAAAGACGTTTGTCTTGTTTCCATCAGGGTCCCCCATTTTCAATTCATATAGACCTTTATGACATACACAACATACATGACATTTATGGCATAGGGACATATAGGTATTTAGTACTGATACATTTGTGACATAAACGGTATTCAAATATACAGTACTGTTACCCCTAGATCCTGACAGAGTATATATGATGGGGAGGGGACTGTACATTAGGAGGGGGTGGGTGGGTGGGAGAGAAATATACATACGGCGAGGAGGGAATATATACATGCGGTGGGGAGGAGACTGTCTATTAGGAGGTGGTGGGGGTTTTGGGCATTTACGGTGGCCAGTTTCGAATTGCAGCCTCTCGTAGGTGCTCTTTAAGAGCGGTTTTGAATGTGGGTAGTGATTCACATTCCTTTACAGCTTTGGGTAGGGCGTTCCACATTGTTGTGGCATAATTGCGAAACGTGTTTAGTCCCTTGTTTGAGCCGAATCTGGGTTTTACATGATTTGTTGAGCTTCCTCTGGTGTAGTGGTTGTGGTATTCACTGACCTTTGGGAAGTATTTTGACATGTACATGGGTACCCCGGTCGTATAGTGTATCTTGTAGACCAGGCCCATTGCAAGTTGCTGTACTCTGTCGTCTACTCTAAGCCATCCTAGGTTGTCAAAGTGGGCAGGGGTGAGGTGGGTTCTGGGGTTCAGGTCAAGTAGTAGTCTGACCAGTTTGTTTTGTGATGTTTGTAATTTTGTTTTAAGCGCCTTTGAGGTGCTTTGGTACCATGAGGTGCACGCATAGTCGTAGTACCCTTGAATGAGTGCTCCTGCCAGAGTCTTCAGGGTATTCTTGTTTACCAGAGAGGAGATCCGGTACAAGAATCTAGTTCGTTGGTTGACTTTTTTTTATTACATTGGATGCCATTTTGTCACAGGAAAGATTTGCCTCTAGGATGGAACCCAGGTAGGTAATTTCGTCTTTCCTTGTGACAATATTGTCACCCACTGTAACTGAGAAGCCGTCGGTCTTGCTGAGTTTGTTATTTGAACCGAAGAGAATGGACTCTGTTTTGCCCATGTGTAATGATAGTTTGTTATCAGCGAGCCATATGCAGATTTTGCCTAGTTCCGTGCTGAGGGTTTTTTCAACCTGCAACTTGTTCTTGTCAGAGACCAGCAGGGCTGAGTCGTCCGCAAACAGGAACAAGTTGCAGTCACAGGCTGACGACATGTCATTTGCATAAATTAGGAAGAGTAGCGGTCCTAGTATGCTTCCTTGTGGAACACCACAGCTCACTGTGAGGGGGGGGGATAGAGTACCGTTTACCTCTACCATCTGTTCTCTCCCCTCCAGGTAGGATTGCATCCAGCTCACTGATAAGCTATCAAAACCAATTGCTTTTAGCTTGTCCATCAGAATGGAGTGATTGACAGTGTCGAAGGCCTTTTGTAGGTCCAGCACGACCATGCCGCAGTATTTGCCCGCGTCCACCTCTTGTTTGATGTGGTCGTTCAAATAGAGGAGGCATGTGTCAGTGGAGTGGGACGTTCTGAAGCCAGATTGGAATTCGTAGATTAGATTTTTTTCCGCCAGGTACTTTTCGACCTGTTCGTAGACTATTTTCTCCATGACTTTCGAGATGGAGGTAAGAATAGAAACAGGGCGGTAGTTGCCTGGGTCTAATTTGCTGCCCTTTTTGTGCAGAGGGGTCACTCTCGCAATTTTGAAGTCCTTGGGGACGTGTCCCTGTTTTATAGAGAGGTTTATTATGTGTGTGATGACTGGGGTGATGGCGGCTGCTGCGTCTCTGAGGAATTTGGAGGGGATGTTGTCATGGCCAGTGGCCTTGTTAGGTTGGAGGGCGCTCAATTTTTTGAGTACCTCATCAGTTGTTACCATTTCAAGTTTGAAGTCATCTTTGTGGACCCCTAGGTTTTTGTAGTATTCTACTATGTGTTCTACCCCATAATGCCCTGAGTGGGAGGGTAGTTTGTTTACCAGTGTTGTGGCTATGTTTGTGAAGAAGATGTTTAAGTAATTGGCTACATCCAGCTTGTCTGTGATGAGCGTGTTGTCCGTCTTTATGTTTATGTTTGAGAATCTGGTTTTAAGTTTTTTACTGCAGCCTAGTTGATTATTGAGTAATTTCCAAAGTTCGCGGGGTTTGTTTTTGTTTTCCTCAGTTTTGTCGTTGATGAAATTTCTTTTTGCGGTTCTGATCATGGTGTTTACGTCATTTCTTAGTCTGTTCTTTGAATCTTTAGTTCAACCACGTGGGCTTGGAGTTCACTGTTTGAGCTTTTGGAAAGCTTTGTCTGACTTTTATGAAGTTCAGAGCATTTGTTGTCTCTGGTTTTCATAGCGGCCAGTATTTCAGTGTGCATCCATGGCTCTGATGACTGACACATCTCTCTCAAATCCATTCTGAGAACGGAATGCAGTGCCCGCGACGCGGGTCTTGATTGATTGATTGATTGAAAATTGTATTAACAGATTGCAGAATGGGTACAATACAGTACAGCTCAATACACACAATTGTTAAGGGGATGCAGACCAGAGAAAGACTTTCGTCTTGTTTACATCAGGGTCCCCCATTTTCAATTCATCATAACATATGTGACATACAGATAGACAGTACTGCTACATCTATACATTTATGACATACCAGATTTACAAATACAGTACTGTTTGTGATACAAAAAGAGTAAAAAAAAAAGAGAGTTTATACATTTGACGAAGAAACTGTACATTGGAGGAGGTGGGGCGGGGGGGGGTTGGGTAGGTGGTGTGGGGGGGGAACTGTACATTGGAGGTGGTTGGTTGGGTGGGGGGGGGATGGGTAGGCGGGTGGGGGTAACTGTACATTGGATTATCGACGAAACCTTACTTGGTCCAAGAAGAGGGTCTCGTGTATTACTGGGTTTAAGTCAGTTGTTTATTTATTTATGTTTTACTGTTTGCATACGAGATGGTCCGCAAATGTTCTTGATAACAATCTAGTGGTCCGCATAAAACAGAAGTTTGGCAACCACTGATATAGACAATCTCTAAATATGCGTTCTATGCTACGTATACAGTACTGCATATCTGTATGTCATGTCATAAATGTCATGATATATATCTGTATATCTGTATGTTGTGTATGTCATAAATGTCATTATGAATTGAAAATGGGGGACCCTGATGTAAACAAGAAGAAAGTCTTTCTCTGGTCTGCATCCCCTTAACAATTGTGTGTATTGAGCCCTACTGTATTGTACCCATTCTGCAATCTGTTAATAAAATCTTCAATCAATCAATGGCCTGGGCGGCCAGAGCATAACTGTTCTAACAGCAATATATAATCCATTTCAGATAGAACGCACGCAATAAGTTATAATAATAGTTTTGTATTTTTAAAGTCGTATTTGGGGACAATTAACCAATGGTATGCTTTTTTTATTTAATTTTTATTTTGGGTAAGAGTTTCTTATTTCGGTAAGAGTGCTCTCGACCACTCTTATAATTTGTTCTTGCATGAGAAAAAAGCAACAATAAGAGAACTTTGCTGAATCCCAGGTAAGAACAATGTAAGAGGAAATGCTAGTTAACACTTTCAATGCCCAAAACGTCATATCACGTTTTATCAGCCCAATGCCTGAATGCCCACGACGTTTATTATCGTTTCATTTTTTTATTAGCGATCTGAATTCATATTTCATCAACCGAGTCTCCCGTAGGAGCTCAGATGTGAAAAAACCGCCCCCTATCGTCTCCCAGATGGTAATGCACCCTTTTGGAATGGACTCAATGAAAATGGATGAGAAAAGAAAAATCCGGAATCCACATTTTACTTCTCAGGCATGTAACCCGAGCCAATCGGATTCATTGTGGAGCCTCAGAACAGCGTGGAATACATATGTACAGTATGTAGCGTTGGATCAATAAAAGCGATCGATTTTTGGAATGCCAATCAGGAATTGGAATGATCTTTTTGGAGAACATCTGATCTGAGGTAAGGAATCTAAGTCTTGGGATAATCAGAGTTGTATTCGCTGAGATCTCAGCGTTCGCCCTATATGTGTGTGTGTGTGTGTGGGCGATCGCTTTGAGGAAATCAAGAGAATAGATTTTTCAGATCGCCTATATAGCGTGCATACGTACACATATACTATCGATAATCTAGCGTTTATTTGAAAACGATTCATAAATAGGCCGAAAAATGTCAACGTTTTTGTGTATTCTAGAATATTCCAGTAAAGGGCGATTATCATGGAATATTTATATTTTCCTTGAAAACAAGGGCTTTTCAAAATGCTATAAAACGAGAATGAACCGATAAAAAAACAATCCGCTTCAACAATGTTGACTGGAAAACGAGTCATTGATAAGCGACGGGCAGATTAGACACATAGCCATCATTTAAAACATAGATTAGGCGTTATTAACGCTAACATTGAAGTGGATGGTGGACATTCAAGCGGTAAATCAAGATTAAGCTTGGGCTCTGAAAGTGTTAAGAACTAAATCTGTTCTTATATCGCTTCATGGTATGAGGCCCATTATTTCAGTAAGATGTTATCTATTTCTTCTCATTTCTTTTGTTTAGATGATCATGAAAGTGTGTTTTAGGAAAGGCACTTTGTAAAGCTTGGGGCGGAGGTAGCAGAATGTTTTGTGAAATGGAATTTAATAAAAAATTTAATGACACTCTAATAGAAATTGCAATCAATGAATGAATGATTCAATCAACCAATTAATCAATCCAATCAAATAGCAACAGATAACAGAACTAAAGAGTGAGAGATAGATGCATACAAAGACAAATAAATAAAGACAAGTGACATCACAATAGAAACCCAGAATAAGCCTCCCTGTGAACCCACTCGCCAGGACCTCTGGAACAGCTCAAGGAGCAAATCAGAAATAAGTGATGAGCTCTATTGTTTCATCCATGTTGACAACTCTATTTATTGTACTGTTCGCTCATAGTTCCATACATAACGTACTGTGTGGAGGTATGGGGAAACACATAAAACAAACATTAACCAAATGTTCATAATGCAGAAGAAAGCCATAAGAATTGTGAATCAAGCTGATCACTATGAACCGACAAACGCACTCTTTATTAAATCAAATACCTTAAAATTGGAAGATTTTATCGATCTTAGCACTGCAATAATAATGTACAAAGCACATAAGCACTCACTTCCAAGTTGCATTCAGGAGTTGTTCCAAACTAGAGAAAGCCGGTATAGACTTAGGGGAACTTGTGTCTTCAATATCGCAAAGGCAAGTACAAATATAAAAAGTCGATGTTAAAGGGGCAACACTATGGAATAACTTTGACAAAGAAGTAACAATTTGTAGTTCGCTACATACATTTAAGAAATTATTCAAATATAAGGTGATACATAAATATAAAACCTTATTATTATTCTAATTATATTTTATTATAACATAACTGTATTCAAATCGTGAAAAAAAAACGAATATACGATTTGTACATGAAACTTTGTAGACTTTTTTTTGCAAATGTACTAAATTATGTTTTATTTTTTGTATATATTTTTTTGTGTGTGAAGAAATGCACTCCTCGATGTCAGTTTTAGTATTTAATGACAAGGATAACGACACCCTGATACAGAACAAAGGACAGCGAAATAAGCTGACAAAGTACCAACATAAATGCATGACATGACAACACTATCATAATGCATATATATATATCGCTATAATGTACATAAACACTCAATAGTGATATAAACAGACTCACATTAAGTGAAACAAAATGGCCGCTCGGCAATACTACAAAACAAAACAAAGTCGGTCGGCAATACTAATGAGACGCTGCCCCCTTGTGGCCGGCAATAAACTCTTCATCCCCCCCAGACCGTAAAGCTATGAACCGGAATAGATTAACGGTCTCAGTCCCGTATCCAACTGCCGGACTCGGGGTCGTAGCGTGTAGGCGGCCTCCTCACGTGGCCCGGCCGAGTGGGCTGGGGCGGCGACTGCGGCACCGGGAGCGGTGCGCCCAGGGAGATACCCGCAGGAACGGGGTCCGCCTGGGCCCCGCGGCCAGAGGTCGCCTCATCAGCAGGCGCTGGTGGGGAGGCGTCTATAGCCGAGTCGCGGGGTCCATCAGCCGTCCCTGGGGCATCACCCAGCCCGGGTGGACAGGGGGGGCCTGACGTCCCAGCGATAAACTCTTCAGTGTGTAAATAATGTAATGTAAAAAGGGGATAGGCAATTATAAGCCTCGCCTTCAGCCTACACCTTTTCGGTCATTTTTACTTTTCGTTTTTTAAATGTTCTATATGCTTTGTAAAAGAAGACAGAAATAAAATCATTCATTCATAATATGCTGTGACTGATATTTTGTGTCTCTAGTTTCTCCAGTGGCTGTTCTACTTCCACCAGAGTCCGGGACGAGAGAGTACTTTTTACAAGGTGAGTTCCACCATGACCTCTTTCCATCACTTGTGTTGTTGTGTGTCGGCTGACGGACAGACTCTGACATAATAGAGTGTGTTTAACCCTTTCACTGCCACACTACAGAAGGTTAACCCTTTACTAGCACACTACTGACGGGTAAATATACGTCTATAATATTCTATCCAACGCCTGCAGTGTTCTATCAACGCCTGCAGTGTTCTATCCAACGCCTGCAGAATGTTCTATCCAACGCCTGCAGTGTTCTATCCAACTCATGCAGTGTTCTATCCAACGCCTGCAGAATGTTCTATCCAACGCCTGCAGTGTTCTATCCAACGCCTGCAGAATGTTCTATCCAACGCCTGCAGTGTTCTATCCAACACCTGCAGAATGTTCTATCCAACGCCTGCAGAATGTTCTATCCAACGCCTGCAGTGTTCTATCCAACGCCTGCAGTGTTCTATCCAACGCCTGCAGTGTTATATCCAACGCCTGCAGAATGTTCTATCCAACGCATTAGGGCTGTACCGAATGTAATTTTTTAACATTCGAAGCTTCGATTGAAGTACCATTCGAACGAAGCTTCGAATGTCTATAAAAAAAAGATTTACTTAATAATAAAACAAAAAAATTACTAAATCCTCAATTTGAATACAGTGATTAATCTGATTAAATGAGTTTCTTTTATTAAATAAACTTTCTTTAATGAATATAACTCATCAGTTTCGTCAACATAAATAATCCAATAAGGGCATGGTTGGTATGAAAGTGATGGTGACGTCTTATATTATAATATTAGTGTAGCCTAATCTTTAACTGCAACTGTGAAGAAAACCCCCATTGGTTTAAACAGATTGAATAGACAAAAAAAAAGATTAAAAAAATAAAAAACAAAATAATAAAAAATTCGAATGTCAACATTATGATCGAAGCTTCGAAGCATTCGGTACAGCCCTACAACGCATGCAGTGTTCTATCCAACGCCTGCAGAGTTCTATCCAACGCCTGTAGAATGTTCTATCCAACGCCTGCAGAATGTTCTATCCAACGCCTGCAGAGTTCTATCCAACGCCTGCAGTGTTCTATCCAACGCCTGCAGTGTTCTATCCAACGCCTGCAGAGTTCTATCCAACGCCTGCAGTGTTCTATCCAATGCCTGCAGTGTTCTATCCAACACATCTAGTGTTCTATCCAACGCCTGCAGAGTTCTATCCAACGCCTGCAGAGTTCTATCCAACGCCTGCAGAGTTCTATCCAATGCCTGCAGTGTTCTATCCAACGCCTGCAGTGTTATATCCAACGCCTGCAGTGTTCTATCCAACGCCTGCAGAATGTTCTAGCCTGACACAAATGGGTGTGCTAAGAAAAGATAACCACATAAAAAAAAGCCAGTGAAGTTACTCAACTTTTGTAGGAGTAGTGATATAATTGATATATAAGTACACTATCAAACCCATACAGAATTATAAATACAATATCTTCTGTTGTGTGGCAGTGAAAGGGTTAACCTTCTGTGTATTGTCGCAGTGAGAGGGTTAACCGTTTGGTAGTGTGATAGTAAAGGGTTAACCTTCTGTAGCGTGGCAGTGAAAGGGTTAACCTGCTGTTGTGTGGCAGTGAAAGGGTTAACCTTCTGTGTATTGTCGCAGTGAAAGGGTTAACCGTTTGGTAGTGCAGCGGTGAAAGGGTTCATTTGCTCTGATTTTATGTCCTGTATTTTTGTCCCAGACGCCTGTCCCCTCTCACTGGACCCAAACACAGTGAGCAACTGGCTGTCCCTGTCAGTCGAGAACAGGAAGGTGACTGATACAGGAAACAACCACGGCTACACTTACCATCCTGAGAGATTCACTGACTATAGTCAGGTGTTGTGCAGAGAGGGTCAGTCTGCACGCTGTTACTGGGAAGTAGAGAGGAGCGGCCCCGGGGTTGAAACAGCAGTCTGTTACAAAAACATCAAAAGAACAGGTGATGAGTCGGGCTTTGGACTCGATAACAAGTCCTGGGGTTTAGAGAGCTGCTCCAATGGAGAGTACGTGTTCAGACACAATAATGTTGAGACTAAAGTCTCAGGCCCTCAGTCCTCCAGGATAGGAATGTACCTGGATCACAAGGCAGGTACTCTGTCCTTCTACAGTGTCTCTGACACCATGACCCTCCTCCATACAGTTCAAACCACGTTCACACAGGACCTCTATCCAGGGATATGGGTCGACGTTGATGATGGAACAACAGCAGAATTGATGAAGATATGGTAGAACATGACACCATCGTATCTATTTTCAAATATAATTCATACCAATTAGAGATATCAGCCGATATTGGCATTAAAATGTAATATCAGATTTTTTTTCTTCTTTCGAATAATAAAAAGAAAATGTAACCTTTATTTACCCAGGCAGCCAAGTAAGAACAAATTCTTATATACAAAAGCAGCCTGACCAAAGAGCAAAAGCCTTTTGAGGGAAGGGGGGGGGGGGTGTGTGGCTGCAACAAAAACAAGGTTGTGTACATGCATACAAGTAAATGTAAAATACAAAAAAATTACAGTAGCAAATAGTATACAAGGAAAATTACAATAAATAAGGGAGAGAGAAGGAAAGAGAGAGGGGGGAAAAGAGAGAGAGAACTAGAGGGGGAGAGAGAAGAAAAGGGGAGAAGCACATAATGTTTACATTTAGAATGCCTTGTTGATGCATCCAGTGAAATGAACACATCAATGCATACTTTTATTGTCAAAATTGCATATATCGTTATAGGTTGATATCGGGCCAGGCAACCCCCTCTAACACTCTTCTCTCTCATTATTATTATTATCATTATTATTATTATTATCATCATAAAACGGGTGTGAAATATTACTCCATGTTATTTGGCTATATGCTACTTACTACCCTCTAGTGGTGAGCTGTGGTAACTGCAGAGTCTCTGCTCTGGTTTCAGTGTTGGATATCTATTCTTTTTTTGTTCCTTCAGGATGTTCCTATTTCTGTCATAAAACGGGTATGAAATATTACTCTTCTCTCTCCCTATGGACAATAAACATGATGTTTAACCCATAAACCCAGTGTGTGTTGTGTTGCCCGCCTTCTCCAACAGTGTGGCATTGGGGAAACACAGTTTGGGGCAACACAACACAGACACTGTATTTATGGGTCAAACACCATGTTTATTGTCCATAGGGAGAGAAGAGTGTTAGAGGGGGTTGCCTGGCCCATGGTGAAGCCCAAGGTATTCCGTGAGGGGGGGGGCAGCCGCTCCAGGCGTGGTGTCCCAGCGGTCGTCACGCTGTGGGCAGCCGTCAGTCTTCTCCGTCTCTAGGGCAAAAGGACATTATGTGTGAGCTCTCGGTTGAGCTGAGTCAGACTAACCTCCCCATGTGCTGTCAGAAGCCTCCTTTTCTGTGGCTGCTGATGAGGCCTGATCAGTTCCTGATGTGGGTGATTCACCAAGCTGTGACAAGGCCTGATCAGTTCCTGGTGTGGGTGATTCACCAGCTGTGACGAGGCCTGATCAGTTCCTGGTGTGGGTGATTCACCAGCTGCTGACGAGGCCTGATCAGTTCCTGGTGTGGGTGATTCACCAGCTGTGAGGAGGCCTGATCAGTTCCTGGTGTGGATGATTCCCAGCTGTGACGAGGCCTGATCAGTTCCTGGTGTGGGTGATTCACCAGCTGTGACGAGGCCTGATCAGTTCCTGGTGTGGGTGATTCACCAGCTGTGACGAGGCCTGATCAGTTCCTGGTGTGGGTGATTCACCAGCTGTGACGAGGCCTGATCAGTTCCTGGTGTGGGTGATTCACCAGCTGTGACGAGGCCTGATCAGTTCCTGGTGTGGGTGATTCACCAGCTGTGGAGGCCTGATCAGTTCCTGGTGTGGGTGATTCACCAGCTGTGAGGAGGCCTGATCAGTTCCTGGTGTGGGTGATTCACCAGCTGTGGAGGCCTGATCAGTTCCTGGTGTGGGTGATTCACCAGCTGTGAGGAGGCCTGATCAGTTCCTGGTGTGGGCGATTCACCAGCTGTGACGAGGCCTGATCAGTTCCTGGTGTGGGTGATTCCCAGCTGTGACAAGGCCTGATCAGTTCCTGGTGTGGGTGATTCCCAGCTGTGACGAGGCCTGATCAGTTCCTGGTGTGGGTGATTCACCAGCTGTGAGGAGGCCTGATCAGTTCCTGGTGTGGGCGATTCACCAGCTGTGACGAGGCCTGATCAGTTCCTGGTGTGGGTGATTCACCAGCTGTGACGAGGCCTGATCAGTTCCTGGTGTGGGTGATTCACCAGCTGTGACGAGGCCTGATCAGTTCCTGGTGTGGGTGATTCCCAGCTGTGACGAGGCCTGATCAGTTCCTGGTGTGGGTGATTCCCAGCTCTCTGCTGTGGGGCTCCATGACTTGGTGAATCCTGTTTGTGTAAAATAACAAGCCAGGAGACTAGAGCGTGTGTCAACTGTGCGTCTGTATTGCAAACCAATAACATGGGCATCATAGCTTACATCCTGGTCCCTGCTGGGACGTACCAACTGCACACACCACTGTGGGGGGGGGGGGGGGGTATTTAACATTCCCCATTCCCTTGTAACATCTCCTTTTTTTATTATATAACAGTTACAACATATTATTACAAGAAACCCCATAAACGTCCTTATTTAAAACCTGATCATCTTTTCTGTGCACTTTTCCTTTTTTTTTTACCATACCATACGCATTAACCAGTCTCTAACCACCATGGATGGAAAAAAAAACACTCAGCTCTATAATTTCAGTCTTTGTGGCACTCTCACCAGCCTACCACTGGCTCTATAAGTTCAGTCTTTGTGGCGCTCTCACCAGCTACCACTGGCTCTATAAGTCCAGTCTTTGTGGCGCTCTCACCAGCTACCACTGGCTCTATAAGTCCAGTCTTTGTGGCGCTCTCACCAGCTACCACTGGCTCTATAGGTTCAGTCTTTGTGGCGCTCTCACCAGCTACCACTGGCTCTATAAGTTCAGTCTTTGTGGCGCTCTCACCAGCTACCACTGGCTCTATAAGTCCAGTCTTTGTGGCGCTCTCACCAGCTACCACTGGCTCTATAAGTCCAGTCTTTGTGGCGCTCTCACCAGCTACCACTGGCTCTATAAGTCCAGTCTTTGTAGCACTCTCACCAGCTACCACTGGCTCTATAAGTCCAGTCTTTGTGGCGCTCTCACCAGCTACCACTGGCTCTATAGGTTCAGTCTTTGTGGCGCTCTCACCAGCTACCACTGGACGTCCTGTACTCTGGCGCCGGTGGAGGGTCCTCTGCATGCTGGTACAGGCCGCTCCGCCTGAATGGCCTGACTCTGCAGTCTCTGCGCTGGGCTGCTGAGCGTGCCCTCTGTGGGCGTGTTCCTCCACTGCAAGATAGCCAACCTGCACTAGCTGCCTTCTTGCACAGGTTTTTCACTTATCTTCACCGCCGATTCAGCCTTTCCATTAGACCTTGGGGGCCTCGGCGAGGACATGACATGGTCGAAATCCCATTCCTTTGTTTCACAGTCGAACTGAGAACCACAGTCTGTTATCACCCGGTCAGGCTGCCCGTGGCGTGCAAATTGGGCCTTACACCTTAACACCGTGGAGTCTCCTGAGAAATCAGATTAATGATCAACCATGAGTAGGAAGTCTTTGCCTGCTTGAACAAATCCATACCGACAATCTGCCATGGCCGTGTTGGGAGTGCATGTGACATCATTGTCTCCCGCTGCTGCTCATGAGAATATTCATTACACGCTGAACACTGGCTCACGTAATCCTTGATTCCACCCTGCATGTTGGGCCAGTACAGCGTGTCTCTGGCCTGTCGGTAGCAGGCATCTCCTCCTACATGGCTGGCGTCGTGTATGCATTTCAACATTTCTGCCCGTAACGCTTTCGGCACTATGACCCGCTGGCTTTTGAAGAGCACCCCATCTTGATCTGATCTCGTCCCTCGATGACGAACAATCTTACTTACCCTTAGCTCCCAGAGTTGTACCCTTCCTGCTGACTTGTTGTACAGGATTTGTAAGTTGCTTTGGGTAAAAGCGTCAGCTAAATGACTAAATGTAAGTGATCACTGCACTGGCAGGCAGGTTAACTTGAACTACAGTCAAATTCAAGTCATTAATTATGACAAAGCTTTGTCAGGACAGTTGTGTGAACTTTTTAAGAACAATTTCTTCTTAATTGCTTGCCTGGGTAAATACAGGTTAAATAAAAACATTTAAAATAAATAACTTTGAGGGTGCAGAAAGGGTGCATACTAAAGTAACTATAGTTTGCAGGTTGGAAATGCTCATAATATACTGTACCTGTGTGCCATGTGACTATGATGAGACCATTAAAAGAGTCTTGATAGCCAGTGAATTGGAATGGAGTCAGACGATACTCGTCTAGTAGCACTCGTCTTGTGACAATGTTTATTGGGGACTGGAGATTGCCACCACATGATCCTGAAACCACTGTCCACCTATCTGGACCTATGAAAAAATTGAAAAAGTGTTTTTCTAAATTGTACTCCACCACCAGTAAGTTCGACTTGTAGTGGCCAATGTTTGTTTTATTGTATGAGGGGGGAAATGTGATTTGCTGTAATTGTAATAATAATAATACATCAGATTTATATAGCGCTTTTCCAAATGCTCAAAGACACTTTAACAAAGCAAAACAATACAATTTAGTATTTAGTAGAGAAATAAATTGGGTTGTTCATGTTGTTGGGGTCAAAAAGTTCATGTGTTGAAAGCAAGGGTAAAAAGGTGGGTTTTGAGGGCTTGTTTGAATGATGAGAGTGTCTGTATGACGGATATGGTTTATAAGGGCGTTCCAGAGGGTGGGGGAAGCTGCAGAGAAGGCCCTGTCGCGTGTATCACTTCCGCAACAGATTTGATTTCCGGGGTTGCCCTGATTGGCCGCAACGGCCACGTGACACGCCGCGGCCCCGCCCCGCGGCAGCCCCAGACGCGGCAACGCCAGAGGCTGCTGTGTTTCACTGCCGCTTTCCCACTTCAACGCCGCAGCAGCATTGTCGCGCCAGCCACATCTTCTGAGTGCAGAGCTGTTTAATCACTTTTCCCACTGCGTTACCAGTGGCGCGACGCTGGAGTTCACTTCGCCTTTCACATCGCGCCACGCTTATGCCGTCTAGCACAGTCTCTAACAGTAACAGTAGTCTGACCAGTTTGTTTTGTGATGTTTGTAATCTTGTTTAGAAACACTGGTCTCTTGTCCATTGATGGATATATAATGGATATATTTTGTCTGGCACAGTGGTGTAATGGTTAGTGCTCATTCCTGTCACGCGGCGGCCAGCCGTGTATAGGTGTAACAGACTGACAGCCAATGAAATGGGGTGCATTTGTCACGCTGTCCAAGGAGCTGAACTGCTCTCGTGCAGCCGTGTTCGAATCCCGGTCGGGGCAAAAGCCTGTCATACATTATCAAAGATAAACAGCTATGTTGAATCAATAAACATGAATATCACTAAATAAACATGAATATTGCACAGATTTAGATTATAATAGTAAAGCTATTATAATAGTTCAATGGTTGTGATGGCAAAGTTTGCGTCAGGTTCCTTACTGTATATTTGCATATCGTATGTCACAAATGTAACAGTACTATATACCTGTATGTCATGTATGTCCCTGTCATAAATGTCATGTATGTCATAAATGTCACTATGAATTGAAAATGGCAGACCCTGATGTAAACAAGACAAAAGTCTTTCTCTGGTCTGCATCCCCTTAAACATTTTGTGTATTGAGCCGTACTGTATTGTACCCATTCTGCAATCTGTTAAATAAAGTTTTCATTCATTAATTCTGTCCCCGTCTCTCCTTGTTGCACATATTTAGATTATCATTAGATTGTAGCGGCAGAGGTTTTTGTCAACTTAAATCATGTTTCTTAATTTATGCACAGGACTGTGTGTGGATGACCACGGGCCTGTGGTCCCCAACACCTCTGGGGTCAAACACCATCTCCTCAGTCTTCTTAACATTTAAAACCAGACAGTTATTGTCGCACCAGTTTACAAACAACTGGATTTCCAAATAATAGTCAGCTAGGTCACTGTCATTCTTAATTAGAGCTAAAATGGCAGCGTCATCAGGAAATGTTCATATCATATCTGGTGAATTACCTAGCTCATGGAAGTCGGCCATGGTTCTTCCCTTGTTAAAGGGCGGAGACCCCTCTGACCTAAATAATTATCGCCCTATTTCCAGATTGTCTGTAATGGCCAAAGTCTTTGAATCTCTTGTAAACAAACTGAAAGAGTTTCTAGCTGACCATAATATTCTTAACAAGTCTCAGTCAGGCTTCAGATCCATAGTACTTCAGCGACTATGCTAGTCTCAAATGACATAATTGAAGCACTAGACAAGAAAAAACACTGTGCAGCATTGTTTGTTGATCTGTCTAAAGCGTTTGACTCTGTGGATCACGCATTACTGCAGAGGCTTGGCTGCATATAGGTCTTGGAAAAACGGCTTTGAGCTGGTTTAAAAACTATCTGAAAGAACTGTGTCTCAGTAATAATAATAATAACTTTATTTGTATAGCACCTTTCATACAGGGGATTGCAGTTCAAAGTGCTTTACATCAGTAAGAAATAAAACATAAAATCAGTGTAAAACAAGCAGCAAGAGCAAAGCATAAAGTGGGATAAAATAATGCAGATATATTAATCAATTCATATCAGAACCTCACGTTCCAATATGCTTCTGTAATCTGTTACAAAACATGATAAGGTTATAGTATGCACCCAGCAGATAGTGGGGCGTAAAGATAAAAGTAGAAATAAGTCAAATGAGCAGACATATAAAATCACAGTTTTTCACATTAGGATCTAACATCCTTTAGGGCCACCTTGTTTATGGTTTGATTCAGTTTTAGTAGAATGTAAAATACATGAATGATGAAATGAGCACATAAAGTGCAGACATACTATAAAATCCTCTGATATATAAAATAAAGGAGAATAAAGACATCCCTCCAGGCCTCCAACTCCTTCTGAAAAAACTCTGTCTCAACAAAGTCCTGGAATGGCATCCTGGGATTGGTGAGTCCTTCTGCTGCATAGGTCTGGAAGACCTTAGTGGAGCAGTAGAAGTACAGTATCTCACCGCTCCAGTCTGATAAAAAAAAAAGTGGATGGTGGAGCCATCTCTGAGGAACCGGGACTTTGGCTGACCAGTTGTGTGTCCTCTTGGGGAGCCGGCGCCGCTGTTGTTGTTGCTGCTGCTGCTGCTTCTCCAGCATCTCACTGAATGAATGAATGAAAACTTTATTTAACAGATTGCAGAATGGGTACAATACAGTACGGCTCAATACACACAATTGTTAAGGGGATGCAGAGCAGAGAAAGACGTTTGTCTTGTTTACATCAGGGTCCCCTATTTTCAATTCATAGTGACATTTATGACACACACAACATAATGACATTTATGACATAGGGACATACATGACATACAGGTATATAGTACTGTTACATTTGTGACATATACGATATGCAAATATACAGTACTGTTACCCATAGATCCTAACTATTATAATAGTTCAATGGTTGTGATGGCAAAGTTTGCGTCAGGTTCCTTACTGTATATTTGCATATCGTATGTCATGTAACAGTACTATTGTTTCTGGCTTAAAGGCCAACCTTCATGTTGTATTTTTGTTCAATAAACAATGTGGACTAAACCTTCAACAATACACAGAAGGTTAACCCTTTCACTGCCACACGACAGCCGGTTAACCCTGTAAACCTTCTAGTCCCAAAACATTCTGTGACTAATTCAGTGCAGATTGTAATGTATTGTCATCATGCAGCACAAGTACAGTACAACTAAAAGAGGTTTGGCATCCAACCAGAGTGACTATGTAGCAGTAACGTGAAATAGTAATATACACTGTACAGGTGGTTAAACTGGGTATAACATATATAAATTAGTACTATGAGTACTACATGTATGTACAGAGTTGTAGTATTAATATGTACAGTGATACAGGTATAAAGACACTATGGTAGTAAGTCATTCTGACCAGCAGTGTAACTAGTAAGAGTAGGTAAGAGATATGTACAGATATATATATAATTATATACCAATGATGTAAACTACCCATAATTGATCAGTAGGGTTTAACCTGGAGGTTGGGCTTTAAACATCTAGCCCAGGGACTACAACTGAAAACTAGCAACCCTGCTAATGTTGGCATATTTACAGTTTTTAATTTGTATTCATTTATAAATGTATAACTGTTGATTGATATGCACTGTCCCTGATCAAATAAACGGAGTAAAAAATAAAAGCATAGCAGATAGATAGAGATAGATAGATCAGAAACAAAACACGACTCAGTCAGCTTCACAGAGTACATCCAACTGTTGAAACTGCCAACACAAACGCTAAAAAACAGTTTAACCTATTGGTAAACAAACGTATTGTTGAAAATATACAATATGACTGCTGTTGTGACATTGTTGGGATCTTATACTGTAGTTTACATTTGAGAAAAAACGAACTCAGTCACTCGGTAAATCAATTCAATTGGAGTCTCTTTAAACAGCGGCAACACAAACCAAATAACCTATTGGTAAACAAACGTATTGTTGAAAATATACAATATGACTGCTGTTGTGACAGTGTTTAGGAATCGGATCTTATTTAGTAGTTTAAACTCACCTTCAAACTTTAACAGGTTGAATAAAAAACGCTACTTTCTCCAGCCGGATCTCTTCTTCTGTTCTTCTTCTCCTAAATGTGGATACAGCGGCGCAGCAGCCATCCACAAACTCACAACAGCGCCACTAATGGCCAAAATAATACATGGTTTTGTAAACAGGGAGTGGATGGTCGTTAAGGGAATTAAGAGCGAGTGAATGGACGTTAAGGCCAACTACTCCAGGGTGCCGCGGGCACCATGGATCTAAGTGTGGAGGACTTCTTTTAAATAACAAGGACATTTTTAAGTGTGTCGCTTGCACAACATTTTCACAACATTTATTTAAAAATATTTTAATTCATGGCACAATTCATAATTTAGTTAGAGCTGATAATATCTGTGGATGTCACTATAAGGTGACTGTTACACCGTTGCCACACAGTAAGTGTAAAGATTAACTATAACCATATAATTATAACCTTAGAACTATGTCGTTTCTCAAGCATGTGTTTATCGTTATTGCAGCGGGAGTGCCAACATACCATTTTATATATGACCAATATTTAAAAATATGTTTTATTCTTATAATTATCTTTATGCTTATTATCCTAGGTGTCAAGGATGCTTGTATCCTTTCGGCAAGCAACAAGCCCTTCCGCGTTGCTCTGATTGGCCGAGCATGCGCATGAGCCGCGACAAGCCCCTCAGCCAGGCAGCAATACTAAGCTCCAGTTAACCTAATTTATACAAATGGAAGTAATGATTTTGCCGTAACGAATCATTAAAAAAATATACCGTTAACTGGAATATGTTGTTTCTTTAAACATATGTTGGATTATGTAATTGGTTTGTCATGACAAACCAATAAAAAATCGCGAATTAACCGGTGGCTACAACAACACATGCATCATTGTTTACAATGAACGGTGGGGCTAATCGAAAGGACTGGACACGGACAAGTTAAACAGCAATCAATTAATTTAATATAACAGTCCGGTTCTGTGTTTGTTTGTGTCTGTAGATTGTTGGTGAACAACTAACTTTAGGTTAGTTAGTTTAACTTGTTCACAGATTGATGAAATGGATGTCGCAGAACAGGCTCGTTGGTATAGGGCAGTGTTTCCCAAACGTTTTTATTGGGTCGCCAATAATAAAAAAAAAAAGTAAAAAAAAAATATTTTTATTTTTTAAGCTGTAGATGTGTTGATTCAGTTTGGCAGCACATAGGGGAGAGTGGGGTGAGTAGTTCCACTTTTTACTTAAAGTGCCTTTAAAGCAAGGGGATTACAGTAATGCTCCCAACTAAAATATCGTTTAGGATGTTGTGCATCCCTGGGGACAATCACTTTGGATCTTAAATAAACTGTTTCAGAAATATAGCTTTAGAAAAAAAAGTGGTTTTGTGGCACAACTTGCCCCCGGTGCGGGGTAAGTTGTGACATTAGAGAGAATACACTGGGGTAAATTGTGCCATTGATAATTTTACGTAAAACAGATCATTTTAATCTCAAAAGCGGTAAAAGCATCCTGCAGATCTTCATCTCCTTTCCAACCTGACGTATAGTCTTCCCCTGTTGCACCTCTTTCACTGCTCTTTCCAACTTCTCAAGAGGAGTTGAAACCCTGTCTGTCTTCCGTTTGTATATCTGCGTGGCATGATGGATTTTGGTCTAAAATTAAGAATATCACATAGTTTGTGATCAAATGCAAGAATGCAATGTACAATAACAATACAATACAATAAAGTAATATATATAGTTAATAAAATAAGTTGGGGCAACTTAACAAAGAGAATATCTGGCACAACTTAACCCAGGCCCTTTGGCACAAATCACCCCAAGCCTACCATTTTAAAAAAAATACATCCCCCAGCTGTTTTGAGCTAGCATCATGCTAACTGTATAGACTCATGGTGTAGCTTACTAAAGCACTAAAACATGTGTGAACTGTTTTCAAAGTTGTCTATAATTGTTCAAACACAGCAATAAAAAAACCTTGATCATACAAATTTTACTTTGGAGGGCAAAAAACTGTTTTTTGAACTTAAATGTGCTTACCTCTCAATGTACAGTTTCTACGCCTAATGTATATACTCTTTTCTTTCTGGACTCTTTTTGTATCACAAATACAGTACTGTAATTGCAAATCTGGTATGTCATAAATGTATAGATGTAGCAGTACTGTCTATCTGTATGTCATGTATGTCATATATGTTACGATGAATTGGAAATGGGGGACCCTGGTGGAAACAAGACGAAAGTCTTTCTCTGGTCTGCATCCCCTTAACAATTGTATGTATTGAGCTGTACTGCACTGTACCCATTCTGCAATCTGTTAATAAAGTTTTCATTCATTCATTCATTCATTCAAGCCAGGTGTCTCCCTTCTCTGCAGGTTGAGTGAAATGGATGCCTCTTCAAAAATATGTTGTCACATGACCAACTCCTTCTATGGTTTTCTAGATAACAGGGGTGGAACTACATGCCCCTTGGCACTAATCACCCCACTCTCCCCTACTTATGTGAATCTGGGTTTTCTACTCTAGCATACCTGAAAAACAAATACAGAAACAGACTAAATGCTCAGCATGACCTCATAATAGCACTTTCAAAAACCAAGCCCAGAATAGATCTGCTGGTTGAAAACTTCAACCAGCCACATACCTCTCATTAGATTTCATTGTGCCATAGATGACATATTATACCCCTTCTAGCATGTCAGGTCAGTAGAATCTTTAAATAAGTCAGTACAAATTAATCTGAATGTTGCTCAATGTTGGGGTTTAAGGTCGAGGGACGGAGGGGGGGGGGGACGGAGGGGGGGTAAGAAATGGAGAGTTGAAAAAGGGGTGAGAAATAGTTTGTTTTTAAAAGTGTTACAAAATTGTATGTATACATATGTTATGAGGTGGTGAGCAACTTAACATTACACTCTGATTATTGCTGTGATGTACTATAATTAAATAAATACATTTCATATACATTTGAAATTCATGGTTTGTTGTGTTCTTTATCAGTAGTTTATAAATGTATGTTTTTAATTTTTTTGAATTATCTTTCCCCCCTCATTTTTCCGTTTTTTCTCCCATCCCAATGTTAGTTGTCATGCCAATTCCCAATCCCCTTCCTGGTCGTTGCGCACTCTACCCCCTACCGTCGGTCTGGGAGGGCGGAGACTATCACATGCTTCCTCCGACACATGTGTAACCAGCCCACCGCTTCTTTTCACCTGGCAGCGCGGACTCTCACTGGGGGAGAGTAACGTGTGGAGGACACTACCTCTCCCAGGTCCTTCCCTCGCTGTGCAGGAGCCCCGACCGAACTGTAGGAGTCGCTGTTTACAACGACCAGAACCCACACTCACCGGCTTCCCACCCTCTAACACTGCCAATTGTGTTAGTATGGACGGTCGGCCAACCCGGAAGCACCACAGCTGGATTCTATCCCACTGTCTCTGTGGTGGTAGGCAGACGTTTAGTCCGCTGCACTACCCGGCCGCCCTATAAATGTATGTTATGGCAATTCATGATGTATTTTTGTAAGTTTGGGTCCCGGGGAAACACCAAATTTCTCTTTTGGGTCTCGAGCTGAAAAAGTTTGGGAACCCCTGGTCTAGGGGTATGATTCTAGCTAATAGCAGGAGATCAACCCAGTGGAGTCTAAGACATTCATCATTAATGATAATGTCTTAGACTCCACTGGGTTAAAGTGGAGTCTAAGACATTTGTTCCTATTTTAGGTTTGCCTGGTTTAATTGTGGGAGGTTCCCGGTTCGATTCCCGCTCCTCCCGGGCAGCGTGTCGATGTGTCCTTGAGCAAGACACTTAACCCCTAATTGCTCCCGATGAGCAGCATGGCACCTTGCATGGTTGCCTCCGCCGTCGGTGTGTGAATGTGTGAGTGAACGTGTGAAGTCTCATGGCCAGTAGAGAGACTCAGAAGGAGCTTCTATCCCCAGGCCATCAGGATGCTCAACGACAATAACACTATTTAACAGCACACACATCCACATGCACACACTCATTTACATAAACACTCACTGTAACACCCACTCTACTCACTTTAACACACTTTATATTTATTAGCAAAGAGATTTGCACTACAATTCATACCTCATTGCATCTTACCCTAAGTTGTACCTGATTACATTGCTGCATTGTTACTCCTTTTTTACTCTGTATTGTATGTGTATTGATTGACTGAACACTTTTTGTTTATGTACTCTCGACTTTTTCTATTTTATACTTTTTATCTATTTTATCTAGCACACTCTCATACAGAAAAAAGCATTTCATGGAAAAGTATTCTGTATTTTACTGTCTGTGACTACTATTAAAAAAACTTAAACTTGAAACTTCACTAACCCCTCCCCCCTTCCCACCCACGACAACAAAGCCCCCCCAACCGGCAACCCCACGGACAAATCGCCTGATAAATTAGCCAACCTAGCCAGGCTGGCTATGTTTACCAGCCCAGGAGAACAAAGGGTTGCCGCCAGAGAAGACACAGGACAAAGGGCCCCCCCTCCCCACACACCAACACACAGACCTCACGGAGACAACAACAAAGCCCCCCCCCTCCCTCCCCCACAGCAGCACCAGAAGACAATTAACTGGAACTTGAAGACATCAACAACACAGCTAATAAAAACGGACTACACATCTTTCACCTTAATGTAAACAGCATTAAGCATAAGCTGGACGAAATAAGAAACCTGTTTATGAGCGGTAAGGTAGACTTAATATGCTTTACTGAAACTAAACTTGATCCATCTGTAACAGACCCTGAAATAGAATTAGAGAACTATACTATAGTCCGTAATGACAGAAACCAGTATGGAGGTGGTGTTTGTATGTACATACATAAGGACACCAAATTCATTACCCGTACTGACCTTCATCATGAGACAATTGAAACCGTATGGGTGGAAATTTTATTTGAAAGGGCAAAATCTGTTCTAGTCGGCACAATATACAGACCGCCAGATCAAACTGGCTTTTATGATACTCTGGATGTGTGCTTAGCTGGAGCTGAGGATGCGGAAAAAATTCTTATTGGGGATTGGAACACGGATATGCAACAAAAAGATGCACCCGTCTTCAAATCCTTCAATAGGTTTTGTGATCTGCACGGCCTCAGCCAACTAATCACCCAACCCACAAGGATATGTGAATCAACTCAGACTACCATTGACCTCATACTGACCTCTGACAAGTCCAAGATCTCCAATAAAGGGGTTATAGCATGTGGGTTAAGTGATCATTATATGATATTCTGTACCCGCAAAAAGCTAAAACTAAAGGCTGGCTGTCACAAAACAGTCACATCTAGAGACCTCAAAACCTACTCTAGCGAGGCCTTTAACCTTGAACTGGAGAGTCTGGACTGGTCAGATGAACTCAATGGTACACTGGTTGAAGAAACTTGGCTTGGCTTCAAAACCAAATTTTCATCAATACTAAACAACATGGCCCCCCTAAGAACCACCAGGGTAAAAAATCGCGCTGAGCCATGGATGCACACTGAAATACTGACCGCTATGAAAGCCAGAGACAAAAAATGCTCTGAGTTTCGTAAAAGTCAGTCAAAGCTTACCAAAAGCACGAGCAGTGAACTCCAAGACCACGTGACTGAACTCAAACTAGAAAGAAACAGACTAAGAAATGACGTAAACTCCATGATCAAAACTGCTAAAAAAAAATTCATCAATGACAAAACCGAGGAAAACAAAAATAAACCACGTGAACTTTGGAAATTACTCAACAATCAACTAGGCTGCAGTAAAAAACTCAACCAGGTTCTCAAACATAAACATAAAGACGGACAACACGCTCATCACAGACAAGCTGGATGTAGCCAATTACTTAAACACTTTCTTCACAAACATAGCCACAACACTGGTAAACAAACTACCCTCCCACTCAGGGCAGTATGGGGTAGAACACATAGTAGCATACTACAAGAACCTAGGCGTCCACAAAGACGACTTCAAACTGGAAATGGTAACTACAGATGAGGTACTCAAAAAACTGAGCGCCCTCCAACCAAACAAGGCCACTGGCCATGACAACATCCCCTCCAAATTCCTCAGAGACTCAGCAGCAGCCATCACCCCAGTCATCACACACATAATAAACCTCTCCATAAAACAGGGACACGTCCCCAAGGACTTCAAAATTGCGAGAGTAACACCCCTGCACAAAAAGGGCAGCAAATTAGACCCGGGTAACTACCGCCCTGTTTCTATCCTTACATCCATCTCGAAAGTCATGGAAAAAATAGTATACGAACAGATCGAAAAGTACCTCGCGGAAAAAAATCTAATCTACGAATTCCAATCTGGCTTCAGAACATCCCACTCCACTGACACATGCCTTCTCTACTTGAACGACCACATCAAACAAGAGGTGGACGCGGGCAAATACTGCGGCATGGTCAACAGATGGTGGAGGTAAACGGTACCCTATCCCCCCCCCTCACAGTGAACTGTGGTGTTCCACAAGGAAGCATACTAGGACCACTACTGTTCCTAATTTATGCAAATGACATGTCGTCAGCTTGTGACTGCAACTTGTTCCTGTTTGCGGACGACTCAGCCCTGCTGGTCTCTGACAAGAACAAATTACAGGTTGAAAAAACCCTCAGCTCGGAACTAGGCAAAATCTGCATATGGCTCGCCGACAACAAACTATCATTACACATGGGCAAAACAGAGTCCATTCTCTTCGGTTCAAATAACAAACTCAGCAAAACAGACAGCTTCTCAGTTACAGTGGGTGACAATATTGTCACAAGGAAAGATGAAATTACCTACCTGGGTTCCATCCTAGAGGCTAATCTTTCCTGTGACAAAATGGCATCCAATGTAATAAAAAAAGTCAATCAACGAACTCGATTCTTGTACCGGATCTCCTCCCTGGTAAACAAGAATACCCTGAAGACTCTGGCAGGAGCACTCATTCAAGGGTACTACGACTATGCTTGCACCTCATGGTACCAAAGCACCTCAAAGGCACTAAAAACCAAATTACAAACATCTCAAAACAAACTAGTCAGACTACTGCTTGACCTGACTCCTAGAACCCACCTCACCCCTGCACACTTTGCCAACCTAGGATGGCTTAGAGTAGACGACAGAGTACAGCAACTTGCAATGGGCCTGGTCTACAAGATACACTACACGACCAAGGTACCCATGTACATGTCAAAATACTTCCCAAAGGTCAGTGAATACCACGATCACAACACCAGAGGGAGCTCCACAAATCATGTAAAACCCAGATTCGGCACAAACAAGGGACTAAACACGTTTCGCAATTATGCCACAACAATGTGGAACGTCCTACCCAAAGCTGTAAAGGAATGTAAATCACTACCCACCTTCAAAAACACTCTCAAAGAACACCTACGGGAGACTGCAATTCAAAACTGGCCCCTACAAATGTCCTAACCCAGTTGTACAATAAAGACCAAGCATGGCTTTGTCAGTATTCCAATGTACAGCCCCACCCAACCCAACACCTACCCAACCTCCTCCAATGTACAGTTTCCATGTCAAATGTATGTCAGTATTCCAATGTACAGTGTCCCCCCCCCCTACCCAACCCCCCCCCCCCCACCTCCAATGTACAGCCCCACCCCACCTACCCAACCTCCCCCAATGCACAGTTTCTATGTCAAATGTATATACTCTTCTTCTGGATTTTTTTAGTATCACAAACAGTACTGTATTTGAAAATCTGGTATGTCATAAATGTATAGATGTAGCAGTACTGTCTATCTGTATGTCATGTGTGTCATATGATGAATTGAAAATGGGGGACCCTGATGGAAACAAGACGAAAGTCTTTCTCAGGTCTGCATCCTCTTAACAATTGTATGTATTGAGCTGTACTGTACTGTACCCATTCTGCAATCTGTTAATAAACTTTTCAATCAATCAATCAATCAATGCTGGACCTACAAAAGGCCTTCGACACTGTCAATCACACCATTCTGATTGACAAGCTAAAAGCAATTGGTTTTGATAGTTTATCAGTGAGCTGGATACAATCCTACCTGGAGGGGAGGGAACAGATGGTGGAAGTAAACGGTACCCTACCCCCCCCCCCTCACAGTGAGCTGTGGTGTTCCACAAGGAAGCATACTAGGACCGCTACTATTCCTAATTTATGCAAATGACATGTCGTCAGCTTGTGACTGCAACTTGTTCCTGTTTGCGGACGACTCAGCCCTGCTGGTCTCTGACAAGAACAAGTTACAGGTTGAAAGAGCCCTCAGCTCGGAACTAGGCAAAATCTGCATATGGCTCGCCGACAACAAACTATCATTACACATGGGCAAAACAGAGTCCATTCTCTTCGGTTCAAATAACAAACTCAGCAAGACCGACGGCTTCTCGGTTACAGTGGGTGACAATATTATCACAAGGAAAGATGAAATTACCTACCTGGGTTCCATCCTAGAGGCTAATCTTTCCTGTGACAAAATGGCATCCAATGTAATAAAAAAAGTCAACCAACGAACGCGATTCTTGTACCGGATCTCCTCTCTGGTAAACAAGAATACCCTGAAGACTCTAGCAGGAGCACTCATTCAAGGGTACTACGACTATGCTTGCACCTCATGGTACCAAAGCACCTCAAAGGCACTAAAAAACAAATTACAAACATCTCAAAACAAGCTAGTCAGACTACTACTTGACCTGACTCCTAGAACCCACCTCACCCCTGCCCACTTTGACAACCTAGGATGGCTTAGAGTAGACGACAGAGTACAGCAACTTGCAATGGGCCTGGTCTACAAGATACACTACGCGACCAAGGTACCCATGTACATGTCAAAATACTTCCCAAAGGTCAGTGAATACCACGATCACAACACCAGAGGGAGCTCCACAAATCATGTAAAACCCAGATTCGGCTCAAACAAGGGACTAAACACGTTTCGCAATTATGCCACATCAATGTGGAACGCCCTGCCTAAAGCTGTAAAGGAATGTGAATCTCTACCCACTTTCAAAAACACTCTCAAAAAACACCTACGTGAGACTGCAATTCGAAACTGGCCCCTACAAATGTCCTAACCTAGTTGTACAGTAAATGACCAAGTAAGGCTTTGTCAATATTCCAATGTACAGTGTAAAATGTGTGTGTGTCCCCTACCCAACCCCCCCCCCCCCCCCCCACCTCCAATGTACAGCCCTCACCCAACCCACCCAACCCCACCCAACCAACCTCCTCCAATGTACAGTTTCTACGCCAAATGTATATACACTCCTTTTCTGGACACTTTTGTATCACAAACAGTACTGTATTTGCAAATCTGATATGTCATAAATGTATAGATGTAGCAGTACTGTCTATCTGTATGTCATGTATGTCATATATGTTATGATGAATTGAAAATGGGGGACCCTGATGTAAACAAGACGAAAGTCTTTCTCTGGTCTGCATCCCCTTAACAATTGTATGTATTGAGCTGTACTGTACTGTACCCATTCTGCAATCTGTTAATAAACTTTTCAATCAATCAATCAATCAAACCAATGTATTGAACATAGATTCATTCATTCAAAGGTTCGTTTCAGTGCCCTCTGCTGGCGAAATAGGAAGCTGCAAAACAAACCTGTTTTGTGTGGATGTAAAGCAATGTTTTGAATTCTGTTTGTTTTGTAATATATAATATATATATATATATATATATTGTTACATGCTCCTACTTAATTGATAAAAAAAAATAACAAGTGTCCCCAAAGGCAAATCAGTCCCTCACCCCAGAGTATAAAGAGGCTGGCATGCAACACACATTATATGTTTGTTAAGCAGCCTTTTGTTTTCTTTAGTTTCTACTAGGTTTTTACTTTGAATTATTTCCTTCTGGGGATGGAGATTAATTTTGTGATTGATAGTGTAAATAAATGTAGTTAATGAGTGTGTAATAATGTTTGTACAATAAATACAACCTACCTTTATGTGAGTCCCGCTGGTTCTCCTTCTCATGCTCGGCTCTGAAGTGCCTCAGCATTGAGGACGTGTCGTCGTCGTCGTCGTCGTCGTCGTCGTCGTTGTTGTTGTTGTTGTTGTTGTTGTTGTTGTTGTTGTTGTTGTTGTTGTTGTTGTTGTTGATGTTGTTGTTTTGTTGTGTGTTGTTGTTGTTGTTGTTGTTGTTGTTGTTGTTATATTATTACTATTGGCTCATCGGTCTCTTGTTTGCAACAACATCCAAACATGTATCTCTCATAATTAAATCACAATCATCGCCAGATTGAAATAATCCTCCAACGCGAGCGAAATATCAGATGGGTCCTTTACGTTGCTCCACCGTCACCGTGAGGCTGTGTGTCTGTGTGTAGAGACATGACGTCACCGTGAGGCTGTGTGTAGAGACATGACGTCACCGTGTGTCTGTGTGTAGAGACATGACGTCACTGTGTGTCTGTGTGTAGAGACATGACGTCACCGTGAGGCTGTGTGTCTGTGTGTAGAGACATGACGTCACTGTGTGTCTGTGTGTAGAGACATGACGTCACTGTGTGTCTGTGTGTAGAGACATGACGTCACTGTGTGTCTGTGTGTAGAGACATGACGTCACCGTGAGGCTGTGTGTCTGTGTGTAGAGACATGACGTCACCGTGTGTCTGTGTGTAGAGACATGACGTCACTGTGTGTCTGTGTGTAGAGACATGACGTCACCGTGAGGCTGTGTGTCTGTGTGTAGAGACATGACGTCACTGTGTGTCTGTGTGTAGAGACATGACGTCACTGTGTGTCTGTGTGTAGAGACATGACGTCACCGTGAGGCTGTGTGTCTGTGTGTAGAGACATGACGTCACTGTGTGTCTGTGTGTAGAGACATGACGTCACTCACTTCCCATCAGCCGTCTCGCTCAGACCGGTAGAGAGAGAGAGAGAGAGAGAGAGAGAGAGAGAGAGAGAGAAAGAGAGGGAGGGAGGGAGGGAGGGAGGGAGGGAGGAGGGAGGGAGGGAGGGAGAGAGGAAAACTTCCGAGTTCTTCACCAAATCACCAGACAATGCGCATCATCCGTCTTACATGCAACATCTTAAGAGCACCCCTAGGTGTCGCTGTAACACAGGCTATAAACATGATGCCTATTGTGTAACAATCACTTTTGTTTTGTTCTCGTATATGACATGAAATGTGGTGCTTGGAGGTGTAAGAAACCAAATAAATAATGGGAACATTAAGTTGTCTTTACTGTCTGCATCCTATATTATTTAAAACCACCCCAAAGACATTCTTAACTTTCTATGCTGAGTTAAATTCCGCCCCCTGGGAGGAAACCAGGAAGTTAATGGGATAGTTAAGAGTGCAGAAAGGATGAAGAGGGGAGCAGATAGGATAGAGACGGAGACGGTAGTGATTCAGTTTGAGGGTGAGGTTGTTCCTAGTGAGGTGTTTGTAGGGTATAGGGTGTTTAGGGTTAGGGAGTTTGTTCAGAGTCCACTGAGGTGTTACAGGTGCCAGGAGTTTGGCCATATAGCTATTACATGTAGGAAGGGACAGAGGTGTACGAGGTGTGGCAGGGAGCATGAATATGGGAAGTGTGGAGAGGGAGTGAAGCTGAAGTGTTGTAGTTGTGGTGGGGAGCATAGTGTAGCGTTTAGGGGTTGTGAGGTGATGAAGAGGGAGGTCGTGGTTCAGAGAGTGAGATGGGAGGGTAAGTTATCGTATGCAGAGGCGGCTAGGAGGACAGGGAAGTCAAGATAGGGTGCAGGGGTTTGGAGAAGGGCATTTGGTAGAGAGGGTAGAGCAGGAGGATAGAGAGGGTGTGGGAGGAGAAATTGAGTATTGTGGCCTTCGTGGCAGGGGTAATTAATGCTATGGTAGAGATTAAGGGCAGAACAGATAGAATAAAGATGATTGTTAGGATAGCGGTTCAACATTTGGGCATGGAAGGTCTGAAGTGGGAGGAGGTGGTTAGTGAGTTAAATAAGGGGGTTGTGAGTAACCAAGAAGTCCAGAGTCAGCCCGCAGGGGGCAATGAGTGTCTCGCAGAGGGGGGCTCAGTCAGGGAGGAGCAGCATTAGCTGCACTTCAAGATGGTGAAGGGAAATGGACATTGTGGGAGGTAAAGGATACCAGAAGATGGCGGTAATGCCCTGAAAAAGTGGCCAGCCGCCGTTAAACCTCAAGAAGAAGAAGAAGAAGAAGAAGAAGAAGAAGAAGAAGAAGAAGAAGAAGAAGAAGAAGAAGAAGAAGAAGAAGAAGAAGAAGAAGAAGAAGAAGAAGAAGAAGAAGAAGAAGAAGAAGAAGAAGAAGAAGAAGAAGAAGAAGAAGAAGAAGAAACCAGGAAGTCCCTCCCCTTCTCTCCCAATGCCTCTTCAGAGAAAACGAAACTGTTGTTTGGTCTCTTGTCTGTGTAGACGCGTTATTTTTTTTCCTAGACGCATTTCTGGCAGACGCTCTCTGATTGGCGACTGACTGACGCTCTCTGATTGGCCACTGACATGTTCGCCCAATCGCGTGACGAGCTGTGTCTTTGCCCATTTCCGCGTCGAACAGCCTGCAAACTACCTGGCGTTCTATCGCCATTCGCCACGCTCTAAGACAAACTCTAACCTTAACCAACTTTGAAAGAGTGCCTAAACAGGCATCGGCCAATCAGAGAGCGTCTTGCCAGAAATGCGGCTACGAAAAAAAATAACGCTGCTGCAATAGACCACCGCAACACTTCCGGGATTCTGAAATCGGGGAGGAGAGAGCGGGGGGGGGGGGGGGGGGGGCAAATGAATGAATGTGGATGAGAGCCTTGATGTAAGTGGCTGCAGCTACGGCTGTGGGGGTGCTAGAGACATGATCCAATAGACTTTTATGCGCCTGAATCTCATAATCTCTGAATATCATTTTAAGCACCTATTCCCCATGCACATGCGCAGATTGCCCACGGATTGTGACGCCACGCACACCCGCCCTGGAATGTTCCATTAGAGGGGGTCTTGTGGTGAGAATGTGATGGATTACAGAAAAGCGAATCTCCGGATTGTCTTTTTTGTTGACCGAACAATTCACAACACAGCAACTTTTAGGCATGGCTGCTTGTTGTTCTGTTGTTAGTAGTTGATGCTCCGATTGCCGCTCACATTCTCACCACAAGACCCCCTCTAATGGAACATTCCAGGGCGGGTGTGCGTGGCATCACAATCCGTGGGCAATCTGAATGAATTAATGAAAACTTTATTTAACAGATTGCAGAATGGGTACAGTACGGCTCAATACACACAATTGTATAAGGGGATGCAGACCAGAGAAATAGTCTTGTTTTTGTTTAGATCAGGGTCCCCCATTTTCAATTCATAGTGACATTTATGACATACACAACATACATGACATTTATGGCATAGGGACATACATGACATACAGGTATTTAGTACGGTTACATTTGTGACATATATGATATGCAAATATACAGTACTGTTACCCATAGATCCTGACAGAGTATGATGGGGAGGAGACTGTACATTAGGAGGGTGGGTGGGTGGGAGAGAAATATACATACGGTGGGGAGAGAATATATACATACGGTGGGGAGGAGACTGTCTATTAGGAGGGGGTGGGGGTGGGGGGGTTTGGACATTTACGGTGGCCAGTTTCGAATTGCAGCATCCCGTAGGTGCTCTTTAAGAGCGGTTTTGAATGTGGGTAGGGATTCACATTCCTTTACAGCTTTGGGTAGAGCGTTCCACATTGATGTGGCATAATTGCGAAACGTGTTTAGTCCCTTGTTTGAGCCGAATCTGTGTTACATTGTGCTATATTTAATTTAGTTCATATCCCATATAATTTTATTCAACCTCTTATTTACTGATTCTGATGTAACTCTAACCAGTTAACAGTCTCTCCATCTATGTAACTCTAACCATATTTGCATATCTTGTATGTCACAAACTTAAATGTCCAAACCCAACCCCCTCCAATGCACAGTTTTCCCCACCTACCCAACCCCACCTACCCAACCTCTTCCAATGTACAGTTTATTCCCCCTCAAATGTATATACTCTCTTTTTAGACTCTTTTTGTATCACAAACAGTGCTATATATTTGTAGATCTGGTATGTCATAAATGTCTAGATGTAACAGTACTGTCTATCTGTATGTCATATATGTTATGATGCATTGAAAATGGGGGACCCTGATCTCTGGTCTGCATCGCCTTAACAATTGTGTGTATTGAGCTGTACTGTATTCGTGTCTGTTGCACTAGTAACATGTAGGGAGAGATAGAGAGAGACCCCTGTGGTGTTGGTATTGAGAGATCTGTCAGCCAATGGCCAATAGGCACTATGAAGCCCCGCCCAACAAAACAAGGTACAGGCCCCGACGCCCCGCCCACGCACAGTAAAACCGAGTACAAGCCCCGAAGTCCCGCCTCAAACCTAGTACAAGCCCCGAAGCCCCGCCCAGACGTTGGGCTTGCGGCTCTGCAGATATCCCCTATTGGTTCTTCAGCCGGTTGGTTCTGGCTGTGTGGCTGCAGTAGAGCTTTCCAGACGCATGAGCTGGAGCAGTCCATGGTTGGGGGGGTTAAGGTCCTTGATCATTTTCCGGGCTTTTTTGATGCACCGGCTCTCATAGATTTCCTGGATGGAGGGAAGCTCACTCTGTCCTCTCTCTGTCCTCTCTCTGTCCTCACTCTGTCCTCTCTCTGTCCTCTCTCTGTCCTCTCTCTGTCCTCTCTCTGTCCTCACTCTGTCCTCACTCTGTCCTCTCTCTGTCCTCTCTCTGTCCTCTCTCTGTCCTCTCTCTGTCTGTCCTCACTCTGTCATCACTCTGTCCTCTCTCTGTCCTCACTCTGTCCTCACTCTGTCCTCTCTCTGTCCTCTCTCTGTCCTCTCTCTCTCCTCTCTCTGTCCTCTCTCTGTCCTCACTCTGTCCTCACTCTAGGGGGGCCTGACAGAAAAAGTTTGAGAAGCACTGCCATAGGGAATGAGTCTGAGGTCGCCAAGGTGCAATACCGGCCGCATCCCGCTAGATGGCGGTATCGAGCACCCTTTGTAACCTTATATATTGGCCTGTGTAATCATAGATATATATAGAACACTAGATAGCTTGCCCGCGCTGCCGGCCAATGGAGAGCGACGTCACTGAACCGCCGCCATCTTGCTCCAGTTAGCCTTGAGTGAGAGTGAGTGAGCTGCACAGACAAAAATACTCATAACTCGCTGAAATATTGACGGATTTACAAACGGTTTGGTTTATTACAAGCATTATTAACGTGGCTATGATTCAAGCGGTTTGTAAAAAAAAACATCTTTAAAAAAAAAAAATTTATAAGTATGCAGTATCATAACTACATCTTTGATGTTTATAGCAAACCAACCCGTTTGTAAATCCGTCAATATTTCAGCGAGTTATGAGTATTTTTGTCTGTGCAGCTCACTCACTCTCACTCAAGGCTAACTGGAGCAAGATGGCGGCGGTTCAGTGACGCTGGTGACTCCGCCTTAAGCTATCTAGTGTTCTATAGATATCTATGTGTGTAATGGCCAAACGTCTCAGGTTTCATGTTTCCTTGTTGTGCGAGGGCAGCCGTTCTCCTGGTTCCATTGAAGAACGTCAAATATCCCTGATCCATATGTTGTGGTGGATTATGCCATGGGCCAAATGGACATTGGATGTACCAGATGGTGATCAAACAATTGGAATATAATTTTTGGAATACTCCCGATCACTAAGAATTATCTGACATACATTTTTGTTTGATAATGCAATGCTTTTATACCAATCGGGCTGATAAGCGTTTTTAGTGTTCAATACGAATGCCGTTACTGACACTCGAATAATCAGAACCCCCCCACCCCCTTTCATGCATTCATGATGAACATAATACATATGACATATATCTGATTTCGGAATAATAGCGTGTAAGGCGGCTAGGTGGCGCAGTGGGCAAGGCGCTCACCACCAACGCAGGAGATGCTGGGTTCGAGCCCAGCTCTCTGCGTTGCTACCAGCTTGGCTGGTCGTTCATACGAATACAATTGGCAGTATTAGGGGGTGGGAAGCTGGTGGGTGGGGATCGGACGTTGTGGACAGCGACTCCTACAGGTCGGTTGGTGCGCCTGGGCAGTAGAATCAGGAAGCGACGAGGGCGGCGTGTCCCTCCCACGCAGACCCTCGCCGCTGAGAGATCGTGCTGTGCAGGTGAAAAGATGCAAGGCTTCGTCCACATTGCAGCCGGCCTGTGGGACGCATGGCCTAACAGCGTTCGAGACAGGGGAGGGTAGAATTGGACAATACGAAATTGGGATAGGAGAAAAATAGAAAATGGGAGAAAAACTTTATTAAAAAAAAAAAAAAAAAAAAAAAAAAAGACTGTTGAAAGAAACAGGCAAAAAATTATCTTAATTTATGATCTTGATCTGATGAACATATTACAAACGAATGATAAATAGGCTACTCTTTGGCTAAACAATACATGGATTATATTGCTAATATAATCATTCCATTGAAAATATAATTTCAGACTGAATTATCTGTACTAGTGGTCTGTGTACTCTTAACACATTGTGTGCCAGCAGGGGGTGCGCTATTTATCGCTTGTATGAGAAAAATAGAAAAATGGGGAGAAAAAGTAGATAAAAAAAAATGAATAATAGCGTGTAAAGGCAAGAAATGGCAACGTCTATAGTGGAATTGACGTATAGGGCTATAACTCAGCATTTCATGAATTACCCTAGACCGCTCTAAAACCATACTTATATTTACCACGGTATAACACAGGAACTTATGGGTGGACAAATTCATTATTTTTCACATATTGAACGATAGATAGGTGATGTCAAATGGGCCATAGTATTGTATCCATAGCTATAATATAGAATATAGTTATAGCTCTACAAACAAGGTGACGGATCCCTATCTATCTAGCGGTGGCGTTGCTACAGAGGGCTGCGTCTAATGGCTGGCACTGAAAGTGTTAATATATATATATATTTTTTTAACTTACTTTCTCTTTACTGTATGTAGCACACTCTCAGGGGCCAATACAGAAACAAGCATTTCATCATAAAGTATCCTGTATTTTGTTCTGACAAATAAAAACAAACTTGAACTTAACCAGCATAGGCACCCGGAGGGGACCCCCAGGACAGAACTGAAAGGGTCTGTAGCTGTCAATACATAACGATAAATATAACTGATGAGGGGAATAACCAGACACTTCTGTGATCTATTGTCTAAGTGGTCAGGGCTCTTTTCCACAACCACTGACTCTGTGGGAGTGTGAGGAAGAGAACACATGATGTGATTGAATAAAGTACCAGAGAAACGCACTCTCTGGCTGTTCGAGTTCTTTTAATCTCCAATTCCCACTATACACCAACCAGTTGCTGGGATTAGATCAGCCCAACCAGTTGCTCATTTTACATGGTTGTTTAACACATTCCGTTTTAATTTGACTGTTTTTGCTGTGCTGCATTAGTCTGTCTCACCATGCTCATTTTATTAGCTTTTATCTAATTCATTACCACTATTGTTTTATTCCTATTTCAATTATTGTGTTGCATTTATTTTATATGATTTCTATGTTAAGCACATTGTATTTCAATCTTGCACAAAAGGCTCTATATAAATAAAGTTGGATTTGAATTTTAAACACAACCCGCAGGCATTTCTCTTAATGTGTAAAATCCTGTTTTTGTTTTCATTTGTGTTTCTTTGTTACTTAACTGTGTTTAAAGGTCCTTTATAAATACAGTAAAATTTATTTTAGAGGGCATAATAATCATGATTAAGCACCTATTGAGGAATTTGATGTTAAACTATTGATTATTGTTACTCAAGTCTCAGACCTGAAATCCTTCCAGAATGGCTTCTACTTCCCTTCCTAATGACACATTCAGTAAAGACCGGTCCATTTGTTTACCTCAAATACAAATCAGGTGAATGATGTTTGTTCTATATACTTTGTTAACATTTAGTTCCTCATTAGGTCCAAGGTATTATTATTTATAAGAGTAAGGCGTTACATGCTCCGCTCAAGGAGTTCACTCCACGTGGAATATGACCTCTCCTGGATACATCACTGGCATTGGCCTTTCCCCCATCTCAATATTGATCATTGAAAACAGGAAGAATGGCTTCTCGTTTACCTGGGCACACAATTAAATATTAGTACCTGGCTCTACTTTTCAATCAATCACATAATACAATATTTTCTATAGCAGTTGTGTCCTGCATGTCTTTCCATCTAAGTGGAACTACAAGATTAGTACCTACGACTGCACAATGACGAGAATAAAATGAATACAAATTTATATTTACTGTTTAATGTCTATTATTCACTATGAACAGAATGTGAAAAATTAAAAGAGATATATCTTGAATGCATGGACATGTTACTTCAGAGTTACTTTAAGGATTATGTGCTCTAATATATTCCACTCTGCACTATTAATCTATATGCAGACATCATTGTAAAAACATCACATAAACATAATACTACCTTCATGGCACAATCTTGATGTAACTAAGAGATTATCTGAAAATAAAAGATAATTTTCATGCATGGATTACTAGATTGCAACCACAATACAATGCGTTCTCTTTCCTGATTGTTAACCAAGGTGAAAATAGTGGAGCTAAAGCCTGGTCTGGGTCAACAAAGGAAATAAATTAGATTTGAAAATGTGTTTAAATAGAGGCCTTGTACTTAATGTTTGTGTAGTTCTTTGTCTTCCAACATGGCTGCCTGTAACATAGTGACCATTGTTTTGATGTGCCATGTGCAAAACAATGGTTGCTATATGTAGACATTTAAGAATTATATCAACAGGAAAGCCAGTGGAACAGTAATATGCTTTTCCAATGTTTCACATCTCAACCTTGGTGCTCAACCAAAAATAAAGGGCACATCAAAGCCTCTCTCTCTCCGATTGCTTAATAACGCACAACACCAACACTTCACAAACACTGGTCTTATAATGCATGAGGGTGCAGGCTATGACAAAATACAGTATGCAATGTAAACACACTAAAGACCCTTTCACACATGCTGCATGTAAAATCTTGTTTTTTGCTTATTTCACTGAGTATTGAATACCACTGATGCCAATTAATTACATTTCAAACCTTTATTTCAACTAGAAAAAAGTTCAGATTGCCCTCATTCGCAGCGATGTCGGGTATGACGAGACATTTTAAATAGATATTCAAATGATAATCTTCATACACAGGAGGAGATATTGTCTCTTTCTGCGTCCTGCCCTGCTCTACCTAGGAGCCACCCTTCCTAAACCACAGGCAGTATTTCCTACTGAATCCTGTTGCAAAGCTTACAGATGTCAAAGAATAGTTGGGAGGGATACAATCTTTCAAAACTTTAAAATGCATTGTTGCATCTATATTTAGCACATATTTGAATTTCAATAGAAAATAAACAAAATAAAATACCATTACCACCAGACAGAAAGGGGCATTGTTTGACTCGGAGGGAAAAAGGGCAGATGCTCAAGCACCCCTTGGGCCCTATGTGTGACTGGTTACAGGCAGCCATGTTGGAAGAAAGACAACTATTGTTGGAAGAGAGGACTAGAGAGCAAGGCTCTATTTAAACCATGAAACTGGTGTTTGAAGATGAGTGTCAGAAGTTCTTCTGATGCAGATCACATTAGTTGGATTGCTGTCCAAGATGAATGTGTTAAGTATGTTGAGTTTTTAAGCAGATTTCTACAAAATGTTAGGGTTTGACACCGGAATAAATATACTGGAATATATTGGTGCTTCTTTAAATCTTGAGATTGTCTGAAGCTCTTCCCATGCTGGTCCAAGTGGTAGGGTTTGTCTCCTGTATGAATTCACTGGTGAGTGTTTCTCTCCTGTATGAATGTGCTGGTGCGTCTTTAAATTGAATGATCAAATGAAATGTTTCCTCCACCGTCTTTAAGGCTTCTCTCCTAAATCTGCTGGTGTTTCTTTAAGTCTCCAGCGGTACTGACGCTCTTCTCACACTGGTCACAGATGTATGAATACGCTGGTGTCTCTTTAAGACTCCATATCTACTGAAGCTCTTCTCACACTGGTCAGTTATAGGGCTTCTCTCCTGTATGAATACGCTGGTGTATTAGAAGAGTGGACTTATTGATGAAGCTCTTTCCACACTCGTCACAGCAGTGAGGCCTTGACTCGTTCATATCTCTGCTTGTTGTTGGGGAGCAATGCAGCAATTGTACCTGGAGAAGAGAGAAGTACACCAATGAAAAGTTTAGATCTTTTGTGTGTTTTGCATTCGTTCAGTTTGTATTATTCAAGTTCAAAAAAATGTGTATCCTCCAAATTTAGTTGTTGATGTGATTTAAACGTGAATCTGCTCCAAGGGCAGTTATTGAAAACTGGACAACATTAATAAAATACTGAGATAAAACCCAACAGGCAGTTGCCTGCAATATGACATTGTGGTTGTATCTGTCCTTGTAACAATATCATTGTTGTTCTTAGTTTGTGTTGTTCTGGAGAGTAATTAACACATAGACCGCCGGAGGTCGCTGTGGGCGTATGGCCGTTTGTGCCAGCGCTGTAATGCAATGGGGATTGATGCCGGTGTTTGTAGTGCTAAAACTATATTAAATATTATAGCTATGGATCTAATAACACCGTCGATTGTCAGTTTCTCCCGGTCAACATTATTTTTTCATCCATACATTTCCGTTTTATACCGTGGTGAATATATGAGTATAGTTGTAGAGTGATCCTGTGTAATCCCAGGGAAGTCCGTCAAACAACGCTTTAGTGCAATTCACTAAACATTGAATTTGCCATTTCTCGCCTGATTATTGAATCAATCTGAAATCAACGCTAGATTATCGGTATTATGTTTCATCATGCATGCACAAAAGCGGGGGGGAAAGCCGGCCCTCTGTGCTTTGATCGCAGCTAACGGGACACAGCACACACATACACACGTTGCAATCGCGGGAAAAAAGTATTGGATCAACGCAAAATTGATAATATATAGTCCTTACCTTGTCTATGATGTACTGCAAAAAGAATAATCCAATTATCTGATCGTCATTCAAAATACTGGTCGCGGTCGTGTGTCCCACGTTATCCACCATAGAAAATGAACGGAGGGGGGGGGGGGGGGGGGGGGAGCCTGCCTGCACGCTGCAGCTCGGCGAGGAAAACAAACCACATCGTTTCAAATGGAGTGCAATAGCGGCCGCAAGGCGTTAGGGCGGCGGTATCGCACGGTTGCTGTCTGAGTGCAACACAGTCCTACAGCATAGCAGGATGAATTATGAATGGAAATAGCGAATAAAAGAAATAACGATCCAATAACGAGTTTACTCGTTGTTGGCAGAATTCGATTGGCGGGCTATAACGAGTTAACTCGTTTTTGGTGCAGAAACGTTTAAGAGTACACAGACCACTAGTACAGATAATTCAGTCTGAAATTATGTTTTCAATGGAATGATTATATTAGCAATATCAATTACATGTCAATTAATGCATGTATTGTTTAGCCAAAGTGTTGTGAAGGATCAGATTAAACCGAATATATATATTTATTTATGGATATATATTTAATAGTATTTGTATATCGTTTGATATCCCTTGTATATTCTTTGTACATATACACTGAATATCCCTTTAGTCTACTACAGCCCATAATAGTTCATTCTCTCATTGGACAAGAACCTGGCGCCAGCGGACAAGCCCCTTGAGTCAAGTTCAATAGTGCCGACGAACATGTCCCAACTAGCCCCGGTTCCGCGTAGGAATACGGCTACCGAAATACGAATGGTACTATTTGTTCACCGTGCATATAAATATGGCGCAAGTAAAGTAGAACTTTCTTTTTAGTCCATTAGTCCTTTACCCTCCAACCTAGTAACAGACGTGAAGCCTCACCCACGACCCACGTGTGGTGCAGTATGGCCTATTTGGCCCCAGAATAGGCATTGAGACCTCGTGTAAATTCATAGCCGAATTGTCATAGTTTGGCACTGTACCGTCGAGTGGGACGTATTTCTATTAAGTTAATAATAGTCTATTATGTATGGTGCATCGTTCGGTTAGAGTTCTAAAGTGAGCAGCACCCCCATCGTTTCCTCGCGTTATCTAGAGTCTTAACCAGGCTGGGCAGACCACGCGTGGTGCTTTCATCCGAGGAGTTCTGGGCGAGGACGAGTGGACCTGCACATTGGATTACCTACCCGGACGACTGCTGAGCCTATACGGCATGGAATATCTATTTGCTTTGGTGCTTTGATTTGTGGAGCGGATAACAGCCAACGCCGGTGAGTGTTGGAATTACCCCCGAGAGGAGCCCAGGTGAGACGGCGCTCAACCCAGACCGAGGCCGCCTCGCTTCTCCTTCGTTGTGGACCTACAGCTACCGTCTACAAGAGGGCCCAAGTGTATTCATCTGTGGATCAAGATCCTGCGGGCACTGTGTTCTGTACCTGAATTCTCCCCAGGAATCGTTGGCCAGATGGGATGCAGCTGACGGCTCTCTAAACCCCCCCCCCCTACTGACTTACAACCAGCAGGACCCCTTTAGTATCCCGCTATAATCCTTAAGTACCATCGCTATAGTTCCCTAAAGAACCAGGTTGTATACTTGCTTCCTGCGTAACCAGAGATTGGACATTCAGTGTTGATTTGCCTACGAATACTCATTTGCCTTACAAGTGCATTCAAATCATAAATGTAATTAAGTGAATGTTGTATATACCTTTTGCTATATTAAACCTTCGACTGTTATATTTGTGTGGACCTGATTTCATATGAGGGAAAGTGTTCATCATACTTAGATATCGTGTACTGTATGGCCAGAAGTTAAAGTACATCAAGCGGTAGTGGTTTAATGATACCATACTTATCAATACAGTCAGGGAATTGTACCCCTCAGTTACAATTGGTCCTTCGAGCCGGAGGGTAACTAGTGTAATATTAATATAGTGTTATTAATATTGAAATGGCCTATGATGAACACTCCACGAAACGGTCCTCCTAACGTAGAACGCCCGCGGCGCAGACGACAGACACCTCAGTACTTAGAGGATTACGCTGTCAGTCAACTACCTAGCCTTCTACAGACGGTAAACGCGGTAAAAGTAGAAAGTAAAATTATGTCTGACCTTAACGACCAGGTTACCCCGACCACAGAGGCCCTAGTGGGTTCTAATGTAACTGACCAAGCTCACGGTGGGGACCAGGAGGGAACAGACATGCCTTTACCCCCCGCCAATACCGAAGAAGTAGTCCCCGACCAGCTCCGGGAGGAAGACAACCCTCCAGAGGTGGAACCCTGCACGGAACAAGATGAGGAGAGCGCCGAGGAGATAGAGCTCCAGGACTCCCCAACGAGGACAGCCAGGAGCGGCTCACCTCTACAAGCGTCTTCCCCCAGCGAGGCGGAGAGGATGCTGTCACAGGCGTTCCTCGTCAGCCTGACAGCCTCTACCGAACGCGATCGACTCCAGGGTGAACGCGATCGACTTCAGGGTGAACGCGATCGACTCCAAACACAGCAACGGAGCGAAGAAGAGCACATACGCCTGGAGATGAGACGCCTTCAGACGGAAGAGAATATGGCAAGAGACCGGTCCGACACACAGCGCGCCGCTGACGGTGCCCAAAGAGAAGCAGAGCGCGACATCGCTCTCATCCAGCGCGAAGCCGAGCGCGACAGACTACAGGGCGAGCGCGACAGACTACAAGCGCAGCTAATGGAGCAGCTGATCACCAAGGCAACACCCTCTCCCTCCGCCAGGGGTTCAAGGGCCTCGTCGAGACAACAGTCAAGGGCAGCATCCCCTAAACGACCAAGCGACCCTGAACTTGACCACCAGAGAGAGCCTATACCGCCCGCAGACCCCTTTCCCCGACCGGTCCAAGCGAGACCCAGCTACAAGGAAGGAGCAGCATACACTGCGGAGAGGCTAAATAAACGACTACAGGATCTAGAGGACCTGACAGAAGAAGAAGAGGGAGAGGAGGAGAACCAAGCCCGACGACAGCACAGTACTCCACCGGACCAGGAGGTCCAGTACAGCCCAGGCTATACCCCCGCGGCGCTGCGCTACAGACCCCCGACTCTATTCACGGGTGAGCATGACGCACGACCAGCCCCGAGGAACAGCACCTGGACCAGCGGGCCATGGTACCCTGCCGGTACCAGCCCACAGAGAGGCGCAAGAGGAGACTCGCCTAGGAGGCCTCTCTCCCAACGCTCACCGATGTGCCAGCCATCCACGGCGTCATACATTGGCACACCGACGTTTCCAGACTTCACCCATGAGAATCGAGCACAGTACACGGAGCTCCGGATGTGCTTAGAGACAATGATGGTGGATGTCGTTGACGAACGCCACAAGTATGCAATATTACTGAAGCACCTGAAAGTACCCCGAGCGCACAATATAGCGCTAGCCTATGCCACCTCTACGACCCCATACACCGCGGCTCTAGCAGCGCTGGACCAGAGATATGGACGTATATGGGATTACGTAATCCAAGAGATAAAGCATATTGACCGCCTACCCCCAGCAACAGACAATCGCTCACTAGACGACCTGTCTATAAAAGTGCAGTCCCTGGTAGGGATGCTGGGAGCGCAACGAGAAAAGGGTATGCACGAGCTATACGCCAACTCTAACGTCGAGAGGATTTTAGAGAAGCTGCCGCCCGCCAGACAAGAGCGATTTAGGCGGCAAAGAGACCACCGTGATCCTAACGGTCCCGAACCATCCCTCCTCGATTTAGCCGACTTCCTGACGAGAGAAGTCAGCAGCCTACGCTTGGATACATTCGTGCGGAGCACACCAAGCTCCAGAGAGGGACCTAGGAGAGTAAACGATGGAAGAAGATCAGTGACTGTCATGCACCAATCAGAATCAGTACCGAGCAGTAAGAACCACAGTACCCCCTCGAGAAAAGAGAAGTGGAAGATGGTGTGCCCGTACTGCGAGAAGGAACACTGGCTGTCACAATGTGACCTGTTCAAGAAGATGAATGCAGAAGAAGTGAGTCAATGGATAAAGTCCAACAGGCGCTGTTACCGATGTGCGCGCAGTCACATGGCAGCCGAGTGCCGCCTAAAGAAGAGGTGCAGTCGGTGTGACGGAGCCCACCTAGATGTCCTACACGACAGTAACAGAAGAAAGCCTGCACCTGCACCATCGAGCAGCACAAAGGCAAGTGTCATGTACATTGACCCCGCCAGCAGCAGCGGCGCCCAGGTGCTCTTAAAGGTAGTCCGTGTAACATTGAGCCACCAAGATAAAGTCATGGACACTTACGCCGTCCTTGATGACGGGTCAGAGAAGACCCTTCTCCTCGCATCCGCTGCGGCCCAGCTGGGACTGCGGGGGAGCGAGAACCAGATGACGATTCGGACAATAAGAAGAGATTTAAAGACGATAAAAGGCGAGAATGTCTCCTTCACTATCGCAGCAAGCGGGCAGCCAGAGAGACGGTATAGGATTACAAATGCTTTCACCAGCCAAGAAATAGGACTATCACAGTACACCTACCCCATCGCCAAACTGATGGATAAATATGTGCACCTGCGTCAACTACCTATCCCGCTCATAGACGGCGCCACCCCGACCCTGCTGATAGGCTCCGACCATGCAGACCTCATAGTCCTGATAGACCGGGTCCATACAGGACCCAGAGGCTGTCCTGCAGCAGTCGAGACCCGCCTAGGATGGACACTACAAGGCCCCCTCGCTAAATCTCTCAACCGAACAGCAGCCACTAGCTGCCTCCACTCCAGAGTGACAGAAGAAGACACCACTCTCCTGCAGCATGTCGAGAGGCTATGGACACTAGAGACAATGCCCTTTAAGAACGAAAAGAAAGACATTCGTTCTAAAGAAGACATTTACGCCATAAACCTCCTCGAGCAAGGGACAAAGAGAGTCACAGTCGGCGGAGTGATGAGATACGCAACTCCACTCCTGAGGCGAGAGGGAATGCCCACCTTTCACGCCACGAAAGAAGCTACGGAGCGGTATCTATTGAACACAGAGCGGCGCCTAGCCAAAGACCCCGCTCAAGAGAGTGTGTACCGCGCTGAGATTGAGAAGCTAATCACAGCGAGACACGTAATGAAGATAGACATTAAAGAGGCCGATCAGACGACCGAATCATGGTACGTGCCGCACCACAAGGTCCACCACAACGGCAAGGATCGCATTGTGTTTAACTGCAGCTACCAGATCGGATCCCAGAATCTGAATAAAGAGCTCTTGCCCGGCCCCACACTCGGCCCCTCTCTACTAGGCGTGCTACTACGCTTCCGCCAAGACAAGGTGGCTATCAGCGGGGATATCAAAGGGATGTTCCTGCAGGTGAGACTAGTGGAGGAGGATAAGCCCCTACTGCGGTTCCTATGGAGAGAGAGGATCGGAGATGAGCACCCAGCCATCTACCAATGGGAAGTCCTCCCCTTCGGAACCACATGCAGCCCGTGCTGTGCTACATTTGCACTGCAGAAACACGTCGCAGAGGACCCAGCAGCAGATGAAGAGGTCCGACACAGTGTGAAGAACAGTTTCTACGTGGACAACTGTTTACAAAGCGTTTCAACCCAAGAAGAAGCCGAGGCTCTCCTACTCAAGCTACGCGCCTCCCTGATCAAAGGCGGCTTTGATCTCAGGCAGTGGGCCAGCAGCGACCCGCAAGTATTGCGCAGCCTCTCCCCCGCGGACAAGGCAGCCAGTAGCGAGACCTGGATGGTGACCATCCCAGGAGAAGCCCAAGAAATGACACTAGGACTAGTCTGGCGCTTCAAAACAGACTCGCTCCACTATAGACACAAACCCCTGACCACGGAGCAGGGAAGGTCGACGGCGATACCGACCACCAGACAGTGTGTACAGAACACTCGCCAGACAATATGACCCGTTGGGATGTATTCTACCTTACACCACCAGGGCAAAGATGATTGTACGAGCACTATGGGACAAGGACCAGGGCTGGGACGACCCAATACCCGCACACCTTGCCTCCACATGGAGAGAGTGGGAGACGGAACTCCGCTCACTCCCAGGCGTCAACATACGCCGCAGCTACTTCCCACCCACAGTGAGGCCAGAGACATGCAAGATGGATCTACACGTCTTCAGCGACGCCTCCGAAGTAGCCTATGGATCTGTGGCCTACTTGCGTGCCCAAGAGAAGGGAGGAGAGATACACACCGCTTTCATCCTGGCTCGCTCAAGAATAGCCCCACGAAAGCAACAATCTATCCCGCGTCTAGAGCTCTGCGCAGCCCTAGCAGGAGCGCATCTAGCCACGTTAATCCAACGTGAACTCACCATCCCGGTGCAAAGAACAATCTTGTGGTCAGACTCTACGACAGTACTCGCATGGATCAAGTCTGATTCATGCAGATACAAGGTCTTCGTGGGAGTCAGAGTCACAGAGATTCAAGAGTTAACAGAAGCAGCAAGCTGGCGGTATGTGGACACCAAACACAACCCAGCTGACGTCATCACCCGGGGAATGTCCCTAGATGACCTCACCCATCACAACATCTACAGTGACGGACCAGAGTTCCTCAAGCTCCCGGAAGAAGAGTGGCCTACGCCCACCCCACGGGAGGCGAGTAAAGAGGAGGCTGAAAATAAGAAACCTATGTTCTGTGGATTGAGCACAGTTGCCTCCACAGAGCCCAACATAGATGATTGCCTCACCCTACAGAGTGCGCAGCTAAAGACATTCCTGTGGCACCACCCAGAGATTCAGCCCACCACTGACATTTCAGCAGCTGACTACGAAGAAGCAGAACTTCTTCTACTACAACGAGCCCAGAGAGACTCGTTCCCCGATGAGCTAGACTGTCTACAGGGAGGAAAGCCCGTCCCATCAGACAGCAGACTGCTCCACCTGGCACCCGAGAGTGACGCCCATAATCTCATCAGAGTGGGTGGTCGTCTGCGGAGAGCCCCCGACCTACCGGATGACGTTAAGTACCCGATAGTCTTGAACAGCCGACACAAGGTCACAGAGCTGATCATAAAGAAATACGACGAGGATGTGCACCACGCAGGAGCAGAGAGAGTATTCGCGGAGATCAGACGTCGCTATTGGATACTTCAAGGGAGAGAAGCAGTGCGACGCTTCCAGCGAACCTGTCTAGACTGCCGAAAGTGGCGCGCGCAGCCCAGCATACACCGGATGGCTGACCTACCTCCCTGTCGCCTCCGACTCTGCGACAAGCCCTTTCACTCCACAGGCATGGACTGTTTTGGCCCGTTGTATATAAAGAAAGGAAGAGGAACCGAGAAGTGGTGGGGTATTGTAAGAAGTAACAGTAAGAAGCATTTTGTACAAAAGTATTCTGTACTTCTGTATGACAACTATTAAAGAAACTTGAAACTTGAACTTGGTATTGTATTCAAATGCATGACCACCAGAGCGATACATATCGAACTCCTTCCAACCATGAGCACAGACTCATTCCTTATGGCCTTCCGAAGATTCACATCGCGGAAAGGAAAACAGTCTACATTGTTGTCTGATCACGGGACAAACTTCAAAGGCGGAGAAAGAGAGCTGAGAGAGAGCTTCCAAGCTATGGGCCCAGAACGTAAGACCCACCTCGCTCCATCCCAGATTGACTTCCAGTTTAATCCCCCGAACGCACCCCACTTCGGTGGAACCTGGGAACGAGAAGTACGTTCTATAAAGACAGCCCTGTACGCCGTGCTTGGGGCCCAGACTGTGGCGGAAGAAGTCCTAATGACAGTCCTCACGGAGATCGAGGGAGTATTGAACTCCAAGCCCCTCGGTTACGTCTCAAGTGATGTAGCAGATGTCGACCCAGTCACCCCCAACACACTCTTGATGGTGCGGCTGGACCCCGCGCTACCCCAGACAATGTACAGGCCTGAAGAAGCGAACGGCCGAAGAATGTGGAGGTACAGTCAAGTACTGGCTGACAAGTTTTGGAATAGCTTCCTACTCCACTATCTACCGTCTCTACAGACCCGCCAGAAGTGGGTGAAAGAGAGAGACAATTTGACAGAAGGAACAGTCGTCATGATTATCGACCAGTCACTACCCAGAGCTATGTGGCCGGCTGGCCGCGTAAGCAAAGTGATCCCCGGTGCCGATGGCAAGGTCCGAGCAGCTGAAGTGCTCGTCCAAGGGCGGACTTACACACGACCCGTGGCGAGGCTAATAGAACTGCCAAGACTCCCAGACACTATCGATGACGACCATGACCCCACGACTTTGTGAGTTGACTGACCCTTACAGCGGACCTTGAGTGGTAGACAGTGCGGTTAATCTGTCTCTGCTTAGCTAATTAGGTGGGACTAATTAGGGGGCGGCTGTTGTGAAGGATCAGATTAAACCGAATATATATATTTATTTATGGATATATATTTAATAGTATTTGTATATCGTTTGATATCCCTTGTATATTCTTTGTACATATACACTGAATATCCCTTTAGTCTACTACAGCCCATAATAGTTCATTCTCTCATTGGACAAGAACCTGGCGCCAGCGGACAAGCCCCTTGAGTCAAGTTCAATAGTGCCGACGAACATGTCCCAACTAGCCCCGGTTCCGCGTAGGAATACGGCTACCGAAATACGAATGGTACTATTTGTTCACCGTGCATATAAATATGGCGCAAGTAAAGTAGAACTTTCTTTTTAGTCCATTAGTCCTTTACCCTCCAACCTAGTAACAGACGTGAAGCCTCACCCACGACCCACGTGTGGTGCAGTATGGCCTATTTGGCCCCATAGTTTGGTACTGTACCGTCGAGTGGGACGTATTTCTATTAAGTTAATAATAGTCTATTATGTATGGTGCATCGTTCGGTTAGAGTTCTAAAGTGAGCAGCACCCCCATCGTTTCCTCGCGTTATCTAGAGTCTTAACCAGGCTGGGCAGACCACGCGTGGTGCTTTCATCCGAGGAGTTCTGGGCAAGGACGAGTGGACCTGCACATTGGATTACCTACCCGGACGACTGCTGAGCCTATACGGCATGGAATATCTATTTGCTTTGGTGCTTTGATTTGTGGAGCGGATAACAGCCAACGCCGGTGAGTGTTGGAATTACCCCCGAGAGGAGCCCAGGTGAGACGCGCTCAACCCAGACCGAGGCCGCCTCGCTTCTCCTTCGTTGTGGACCTACAGCCTACAGCTACCGTCTACAAGAGGGCCCAAGTGTATTCATCTGTGGATCAAGATCCTGCGGGCACTGTGTTCTGTACCTGAATTCTCCCCAGGAATCGTTGGCCAGATGGGATGCAGCTGACGGCTCTCTAAACCCCCCCCCCCCCCTACTGACTTACAACCAGCAGGACCCCTTTAGTATCCCGCTATAATCCTTAAGTACCATCGCTATAGTTCCCTAAAGAACCAGGTTGTATACTTGCTTCCTGCGTAACCAGAGATTGGACATTCAGTGTTGATTTGCCTACGAATACTCATTTGCCTTACTAGTGCATTCAAATCATAAATGTAATTAAGTGAATGTTGTATATACCTTTTGCTATATTAAACCTTCGACTGTTATATTTGTGTGGACCTGATTTCATATGTGGGAAAGTGTTCATCATACTTAGATATCGTGTACTGTATGGCCAGAAGTTAAAGTACATCAAGCGGTAGTGGTTTAATGATACCATACTTATCAATACAGTCAGGGAATTGTACCCCTCAGTTACACAAATAGCCTATTGATAATTCGTTTGTAATATGTTCATCAGATCAAGATCATGAATTAAGATAACTTTTTGCCTGTTTCTTTCAACAGTCTTATAGTATCCACTATTGCCACCCTATAACCTTTCAGTCTGCCCAGCACCAAGACAACTGTTGGCATTGCAGCCTTGATGCTGCTTGTTAATCCTGTTGTGGCCTATGGCTGAAAGGCAAAGGAGGAAAGACATGTTACCTTTTTCTGTTGATTTGGTCATATCTGTCTCTCATGGTAGTTACCTCTGTGCCCATTAGGGTGGTCCTTAAAATTGAAAGTTGGAAAGTCTAAGCTCCAACCTCCAGAATCCGTTATAGTAGTCAAGAAAACTCTCCTGGTGAATGTTTTCCTCAATCTGACAACATTTACCGCTCCCTCATTAACACTTTCAGTGCCACCAGGTGGCGCCAGAGTTAGTGCTTGAATGCCACCATCCACTTTAATGTTAACGTTAATATCGCCTAATCTATGTTTTAAATTATGGCTATGTGTCTAATCTGCCCGTCGCTTATCAAAGAATAATTTTCCAGTCAGTGCTGTCAAGGCAGATTGGTTTTTTATCGCTTCATTTCCATTTGAGAGCATTTTGAAAAGCACCCGTTTTGAGGTAAAAAACAGCCCATTCTGGGCCATTCTGTGATAATCGTCTTTTACTGGATTATTCCAGAACGTTGATATTTGTCGGCCTATTTATGAATCGTTTTCAAATAAACGCTAGATGATCAATATTATACGTACACGCACGCGCATTCGAGCCGCGCGCTGATAGCCGTTTTCATTTCCTCATGGTTTTTTCAGTAAAACCGATAGAGCACATTTCACAAAACAGCTTATATCTTCATCAAAAAGAGTCTGATTATCCTAACACTGATAACATAGATTCCTTACCCGACATCAGATGGTATCCAACTGGTATATTCCAATTCCTGATCACCATTCGAAAAAATCGATAAGTGTATAGATCTAACGTGTATACAGTAGAACTCATGATCCGCGGCGCTCAGAGGATCCATAATGAACTGTGGTAACCAAGGCTGCATCAGTGGACTGGAAAATGTGGAGTACATGATTTTTTTCCCCATCCATTTTCATTGAGTCCATTCCAAAATCCCTTATGTCATCTGGGAGACGATAGGGGGCGCTTTTTTCCACATCTGATTGCCGGCGGCTCTCGGGTAGACTAGGGTAGGCTCGCGTGATGCAATATGATTTCAGATCGCAAAAAAAAAAAATAAAAAAAAAATCCGAGAAATCTCGTGAGTGGCTTTCAACATAACTATTATAAATCCGAGAAAACTCGTGAGTGGCAATCAAAGTGTTAACCTCTTCCGGTACCGGTCCACAAATTACATCACATCATAAATCATTCTCTCTGACTGTCTGACATAATTATCGTTTTTTTCTCTCTAACGTATCAAGAGTAAACATCCTAACCATGTCACAACAGCAGTCATAGTGTATATTTTCAGCAATAAATTTGTTTACCAATATGTTAACCTTCAAGTTTCACCCTGAGGATCCCAGAGTAGAGCGGGCCATACTTTTGTGCCAACATGAATTTGAAGGAAATCTTTACATGAGGGGTGTCGAAAATGTGAGTTTTTTTTGTGGGGAATTCAAATATTGGCTTATTTATCAGATGGGATAACTAACCTACATCATTTTGGATTTAAAAAAATGTAACCCCTTGGCCAGACATTGGTGCCAACATGAATCTGAAGGAAATCCCATCATGCAAGGTGTCTAAATTATGCGTTTCCTAAAATTATGAGTTAATTTTGGGGATAGGATAACTCTAACCTACATAATCTTGTATTTCTAAAAGGTATGGCCCAAAGTGAAAAATTCACCAGGAGAGTGTTCTTGACGGATTATGGGGGTTGGAGCTTAAAATAAATTAATAAAAAAATTAACCCATCACAAAGGACCACCCTAGTGCCCATTAGGGGTGTAACAGTACACGTATACGTACTGAACCGTTTCAGTACTGGACCTTCGGTATGTGCTGTGTACCGAACTAATGCAAAGTTTTTTTTGCATGCAGAATTTAATTCAAAACTCCAAGTTCACCCCTTCCCAAAATATAACTTGCGCAAACGGCCAGATATTTGTTCAGCCCACGCACAACACAGAGATTACCTGCAATTTAGCATAGCCTCATATAGGCCTTTCACACCGGCCAGGCTCCGTGTCCGAGCCGGTTCCAGAACGTAATCTCGAACCGGCCGGCGCCGGTTCACACACCGCGAATAATTGGTTCGGAACATGAAAAATCGGTTCTCAGTGTTTTCTTAGAGGGCCGAACTAAAGCCTCCGTCATGTTCCGAACCAATTATTCCCGGTGTGAACGCGCTCCGGCACGGAGCCCAGCCGGTGTGAAGGGCCTCAAAGTGTGGCGAACACACACACGTACACACACCCTCTCTCAGTGCGTGAGGAGGATTGGTGCTAGATTGAGAAGGGGCCGTCTCTCGGAGATCAAATTAATGATAGTTTGCGGCATATAAAACACATTCATACACAGCAACGCGCTTCCAAACAAGGTGTGATAAACATGAATTTATATATTTTCCTTGGCATGAAAAAGGAAATAGTATTTACCATTAGGGACCTGCATGGCGCTTCTTTCTCTATTCAATAACGTTTTACCCTGAGGGATGGTGGTCGCGGTTGTTGTTGTATTCAGTTCAATGACGTCGTGTGTCTCCTATCAGTCATGCAGCGCATTCAGGCCCACAATCAATTCAATTTTTTTTTTATTATTAATTTGAATATAGAATATTCATTGACAGCCCTACTTAACAGTTACTGCATCACCCCTGAGGGGAACATGGAAAGCCAAATAAATAAACTTAAACTTTCCCCCACTGTACCGAAAATCTGTACCGAACCGTGACTTCAAAACTGAGGTACGTACCGAACTGTGGTTTTTGTGTACTGTTACACCCCTAGTGCCCATAGATGTGAAATAAGGTGTGAACTAACTAAGTTCTTTAGATCTATTATGCGTATGTTGATCTGATAAACATATTACAAACAAATTTACTCTTTACAACTACATCGATTTTTTTCTCTCTTTACAGCTACATAGAGCTATCAGAGGTAGCTTCCAGTATCGGGAGAAATGTAATTGAACAAAAGGCTGGGAAATAATTTAGTTGACTATCCCTTTAACCTCTTCCGGTACAGGTCCGCAAATTACATCACATCATAAATCATTCTCTCTGACTGTCTGACATAATTATCGTTTTTTTCTCTCTAACGTATCAAGAGTAAACATCCTAACCATGTCACAACAGCAGTCATAGTGTATATTTTCAGCAATAAATTTGTTTACCAATATGTTAACACTTTGAGTGCCAGCCACGACATGTCGTTATTACGCCCCGCCCGTTGAATGCAGACGACGCTAATTGTCTTTTATTTTTTTTGCGATCTGAATTCATGTTTCATCAACCGAGTCTCCCGTTGGTACAGCAGCCCCTCTAGGAGCTCCGATGGGAAAATACAGCCCCCTATCGTCTATCCCTGTGTAACTGCAGGCCATTCGATTACACTTGTGGATCTGTGGGGGGGGGAGCCTATTGGCTCCACTATGCTGGCGAGCCGTCTGATGAAGAGGGAAGTGATCGCGAGATGGAAAGCAGCCTGGAATATATATTTACAGCAGCCAATAATCAATCAATCAACGCGATCGATATTTGGAATGGCGATCAGGAATTGGAATAATCTTTTTGGAGAACATCTGATCTAAGGTAAGGAGTCTATGTTACCAGTTTTAGGATAATCAGAGCTGTTTTCACTGAGATAACAGCGTGTCCCGTATGTGTATATGTGTGTGTGTGTGTGTGCTGTTGAGGAAATAAGATAATCGATTTCTCAGCTCGCTTCTATAGCGTGCATAAGTACACATATACTATCGATAATCTAGCGTTTATTTGAAAACGATTCATAAATAGGCCGACAAATGACAACGTGTCTAGTGTATTCGAGAATATTCCAATAAATGCCGTTTATGACGGAATCTTTCTATTTTCCCTGAAATTTTCGAGAAAACAATAGCTTTTCGAAATGCTATAAAAAGGATATGAACCGATTAAAAAACAATCAGTTTCGACAATGTTGACTGCAAACAAGTCATTGATAAGCGAATCGCAGATTAGACACATAGATTATGCGTTTTTAACGCCATCATTGAAGTGGATGATGGCACTCAAGGACATTAATCAACGTGGCCGGCACTGAAAATGTTAGTGTTATTAGTGAGATAATTTTTTTTGTGTTGTATTATTCACGGAGATCGGCCATTTTGAATTAGCGGCTGTCGCTGAATGATGACGATTGTAGTCATTTGGGGAAGAGGACATCCAGGGATCTCAATGAGCATTGGCATTTTGAAAAACTACACTTCCCAACGGCTTCTAGCTGCCTTCAAGCAAATTACTTGTGTATGAATTTTTTTTATTTCTCTTATTACTCTGGATTATATACCACAAAACTGAACGTTATTGGCATATATTGGAGCGCAGTTGGTTTGTCTCCCCTATTGTGAACATTTAGCAACCATCCGATTTGAAATCAGTTTCAAAATGGCGGAGCTGTCGCAAGAATAAAAAACCTACTGTACACAGTAGATTTCATCTTCATTCTCGATGCACGCCTGCAGATACTAAATCCAAATTGAACTCTGACATTTGAAAGAGGAGATTTGGCCCAAACCATAAATGTGCAAGTTGGCTATAATGAGGTCTCCTCATATTCTATAATAAAATTTCAAATTGCATGGGTCCGGATGGCAGAATTCAGTACTGCATCTACAAAACCTTCCGTTTAATCATCTTCCCTATTGATGTCCTAAGGTTTTTTGTACACGTGATCGCAAGAAGGTACTGAACGAGCTCAGTGGGAGTGTTTCATGTCTGGTCATTTTTAGTATGGTGTTATTCACTGTCAAAGATGCAAAGAAAAATCATAATTCATATTCTCCTTTGTTTCATCACAATTTAAGGAAGCCTAGTAATAGGCACAATATTTCTGACACTGGGAATACATTCACTGAGGACCATAGATGTCGCTAGCTACCAAGAACATGCAAATGGACCTTGTAGAACTGGAGCAATATTCCATTTACTTTGGTAAGTAAATGGAATATTGCTCCACTTCTACAAGGTCCATTTGCATGTTCTTTGTATTCTTGGTATCTAGGGACATCTATGGACCTCAGTGAATGTATTCCCATGTCAGAAATATTGTGTCTATTACTAGGCTTGCTTAAATTGTGATGAAACAAAGGAGAATATGAATTATGATTTTTCTTTGCATCTTTGACAGTGAATAACACCATGCTAAAAATGACTAGACATGAAAAACTGCCACTGAGCTTGTTCAGTACCCTCTTGCGATCACGTGTACAAAAAATCTAAAGGAAATTAATAAAGGGAAGATGATTAAACAGAAGGTTTTGTAGATACAGTACTGAATTCTCCCATCCGGACCAATGCAATTTGAAATATTATTATAGAACATAGAATAAATAGCAGGCTTATAAATTACCTTATTATAGCCAATTCGCACATTTATGGATTGTGCCAAATCTTATCTTTCAAATTCAATTTGTTCAATTTGGATTTAGTATCACCAGGCGTGCATAAGATAATGAAATCTACTGTATGTACAGTAGGTTTATTATTCTGGCCAGAGTGCCACAAATTTGAAACTAATTTCAAATCTGATTGTTGCTACATGCTAAAAATAGGGGAGAGAAACGAACTGCGCTCCAATATATGCCAATAACGTTACGTTTTGTGATTTATTATCCAGAGTAATAAGAGATAAGAATTCATACATAAGTAATTAGCTTGAAGCCCCATAGAGGCCTTTGGGAAGTGTCGTTCTGAAAAATTCCATCGCTCATTGAAAGCCATCGATGTCCTCCTCAAAATGGCGTAAAAAAATAACTACAATTCCCATTGGTAAATCTTTCAAAATGGCTGACAGAATGGCTGACGCGATCAAAACAGCACAAAAACTAATACTAAAATCGCACTAATAAAACTTTAACCTATTGGTAAACTAACGTATTGATAATAATATACTTTATAACTGCTGTTGTGACATGGTTATGATGTTTATACTTGAATACGTTTGAGAAGAAAAACGATAATTGTCACAGTCTGGAGAGGTTGATTTATGACGTGATGTAATTTGCGGTCCGCCGACGGACCGCACGGGCGGAAGAGGTTAAGAGGTTGATACGCACGTTATCTGCATGGTTAACACTTTGGACGCCATACCCGATGATAGTCGGGTTAACTCGCCGAATGTTCAGCACCAGACCCGAGTATAGTCAGGTTTTCATCGTTATTTCCATTCATTACAGGCACACGGACATCTGGGTTAACATGGGGAATCATTTTGAGAATGCCAATGTGCAATACCGGCTGCATCCACCCAGGTGGCAGTATCGAGCACCCTTTGAAACATGATATCTTGGCCTGTGGGTCGATCAGAGGTCTCCGGTCGGATTTCTATTGGTCGGGCAAGGCAGACCAGGCTGCAGAAACAAATGAGTGGGGGGGCATAAAATGTTCTCGGGGGGGCAATGATTTTTCAACATAACAGGTTCCCTTTCATCTGTTTCAGCTGGGACAGCGGCGCTGTGGCTTGCTTGGTGCTGCCCACAGTGCTGAACTAAACAGCAGGGAGGCAACTGAAAAATCTAATTTCTCTCTCTCTTAATTGATTGATTGAAAACTTTATTAACAGATTGCAGAATGGGTACAATACAGTACAGCTCAATACACACAATTGTTAAGGGGATGCAGACCAGAGAAAGACTTTCGTCTTGTTTACATCAGGGTCCCCCATTTTCAATTCATCTGGACATATATGACATACATGACATACAGATAGTCAGTACTGCTACATCTATACATTTATGACATACCAGATTTGCAAATACAGTACTGTTTGTGATACAGAAGGAGTCAGGAAAAGGGAGTATATACATTTGACGTAGAAACTGTACATTGGAGGAGGTTGGGTGGGGGGGGGGTTGGGTACACTGGGATATTGACAACCATACTGGGTAATCTACATTGGAGGTGGTTGGGGGGGGGGGGGCACACTGTATATACAAGCAAAACTGTACATTGAGGGGGGGGGGGGGAGACACTGTACAAACAAACAAAATTGTACATTGGACTATTGACAAAACCATACTAGGTAAATGACTGTACATTGGAGGGGGTTGGGTTAGGATATTTACAGGGGCCAGTGTTGAATTGCAGTCTCCCGTAGGTGTCCCTTGAGAGAGGTTTTGAAAGTGGGTAGTGATCCACATTCCTTTACAGCTTTGGGTAGGGCGTTCCACATTGATGTGGCATAATTGCGAAACGTGTTTAGTCCCTTATTTGAGCCGAATCTGGGTTTAACATGATTTGTGGAGCTCCCTCTGGTGTTGTGATCGTGGTATTCACTGACCTTTGGGAAGTATTTTGACATGTACATGGGTACCTTGGTCGTGTAGTGTATCTTAAGAACATTCACTTATACAAAAACAGACTGAACGGATATATATCTTTGGAGGGTCTCCATTTATTCAACACTTTTGAATTCACGGACAAACTGAACTGACAAAAAGAAGGTGTATAAAAAAGCAAACAAAATTCCTCCACAGGCTACTCACCCATTATTAGTAGAGCCGAGCGGCAGTTAAAACACTGTCCCTCCACTCATTCCTGAACTTTTTTGTTAAGTCCTTCTCAAACTAAACACCTACTGTATGTGCTGCTGAGACTAAACACCTACTGTATGTGCTGCTGAGACTAAACACCTACTGTATGTGCTGCTGAGACTAAACACCTACTGTATGTGCTGCTGAAACTAAACACCTACTGTATGTGCTGCTGAGACTAAACACCTACTGTATGTGCTGCTGAGACTAAACACCTACTGTATGTGCTGCTGAAACCAAACACCTACTGTATGTGCTGCTGAAACCAAACACCTACTGTATGTGCTGCTGAAACTAAACACCTACTGTATGTGCTGCTGAGACTAAACACCTACTGTATGTGCTGCTGAGACTAAACACCTACTGTATGTGCTGCTGAAACCAAACACCTACTGTATGTGCTGCTGAGACCAAACACCTACTGTATGTGCTGCTGAAACTAAACACCTACTGTATGTGCTGCTGAAACTAAACACCTACTGTATGTGCTGCTGAAACTAAACACCTACTGTATGTGCTGCTGAGACTAAACACCTACTGTATGTGCTGAAACATCCTGATTGATTGAAAACTTTATTAACAGATTGCAGAATGGGTACAATACAGTACGGTTCAATACACAAATTTTTTAAGGGGATGCAGACCAGAGAAATACTTTTGTTTTGTTTACATCAGGGTCACCCATTTTCAATTAATCATGACATTTATGACATACATACAGATGTACAGTACTGTACCTGCATGGGAAGCAAAATGCAGCATCTGCCTGAATTGAGTATTCCAGCCAGTCAAATCTTCCATACCAGGAGCTGCAGAGTGCACTGCAGAATGATATTTTTTTCCCAGAGAAAAGGCGTGTAGGAAATGTCTTGCTTTATTCTGTTGTTGGGCTTCTCAGTACCAAGATCTCTTGACGCTGTAGTAGCCTGCAATGGCCCGTAGCTGCTCCTAGCATGAATGCTAGCAGTGTTGTTGTTGACATCAGAGCCCACGCTACTAGGGGGAGTGGCACTGCTTGTAGTCGTGTTATTATTCAGATGATCAGATCAGTGACAGTGCTGCTGTGGCCCGAACTGGCACATCCTCCCACGCTGCCCGTTTTTTCACGATTCTCCGACCCAGCTGTCGTACTTAAAAAAAAAAAAAAAGTCTGATGTCCATAATTATCCATTATATTTAGCTACGCTACCTTTTCAAAGATGGCGACGCCGGTATGAGTACAGTACACACTACTCTGCCTGTGATTGGCTAGTACGTTACATTGGCTAGGTAGTAGCAGAGCTCCGACTGGGTAGTAGGAAACTAGGAATCAGTGTAAGCCAATCACAGGCAGAGTAGGGCGGGTCATTTGGTAGTTCTTTGAGTAGGGTATATCTGCAGTGCCGCAGCGCGTCTATGCCTTCTACAACACTGTTCGGTTTCCGGGTTCCTCTGATTGGCCACTAAGCCCACGTGACCCTACCCTAGCACGCTCCCCTTATCGCCACAAGTTCGCGCGACAAGCCCCTTCAATGACATTCGCAAGGGTGGTGGCAGCGTAACAGCGTTCACCCTGATGTAAAGTAGCGATTTTTTTATTGGTTTGTCATGATGACAAACCAATCATGACAAACCAATTACATAATCCAACGTATGTGTAAAGAAACAACATAGCTGCGTATTGCTGGCTCTCATATTTGCGAATGCAACAGCGTTCACCCTGATGTAAACAAAACAAGTCCGATTTTTTATTGGTTTGTCATGACAAACCAATTACATAATCCAACATATGTGTAAAGAAACAACATAGCTGCGTATTGCTGGCTCTCATATTTGCGAATGCAACAGCGTTCACCCTGATGTAAACAAAACAAGTCCGATTTTTTATTGGTTTGTCATGACAAACCAATTACATAATCCAACATATGTGTAAAGAAACAACATAGCTGCGTATTGCTGGCTCTCATATTTGCGAATGCAACAGCGTTCACCCTGATGTAAACAAAACAAGTCAGATTTTTTATTTGTTTGTCATGAAAAACCAATTACATAATCCAACATATGTGTAAAGAAACAACATAGCTGCGTATTGCTGGCTCTCATATTTGCGAATGCAACAGCGTTCACCCTGATGTAGACAAAACAAGTCATTGATAAGCTACAGCCATATTAGACACATACTTTAAGATATAGTTTATGCATTCGCAAATATGGGAGCTCTGTCATTGAAGGGGCTTGTCGCACAAACTGGCGGCGATATGGGGGGCGTGCTAGCGTAGGGTCACGTGGGCTTAGTGGCCAATCAGAGGAACCCGGAAACCGAACAGCGTTGTAGAAGGCATAGACGCTGCCGCAGCCCCATACAGAGTTCTTTACCAGGCTTTATTACATGGCGTTTTCACATTCGCCGAAATGCTTGCTTGTGATTGGTCAATAGCGCTCGTCAAAGGTCCAATATTACTCGATAACGGACCTCTGTGGAACAATAATGACCGCTGTGCGCAGGTGTTCGCAATCAAGGCCACTGACACTGCATCAGTGCAGCCAATCAGACACACCTGCTGGCTGCACTGACAGCGGAGTGTGTGTGACGATGACAGCGGAGCCAGAACAGAACTGCGTCTGCATTTGATCTCGTCTTGACGATGTAAAATGAATTAGGTATATTGTTAGTAAGCTAGCCATGTAATAAGCGGGATAATGTATAGCTATACTCGATCATTGTCGCAAAATAATTGACCTTCACTGACGTTTAAAACACCTCGGCGAGGCGCCTCGGTATTTTAAACTCTGTGTCGGTCAATTATTTTGCGACAATGACCTCGTAGCTATACATTATCCCTTACTTATCTCACGGAGGAGATAAAACTGGGAACGAGGTTAGTCATTTCGCCAGGGCGGGCACAGCTGACTCAGTGGGCGGGCCAGGCCCCCTAAAGCCGCCCATGGCGCCGGGTCTGGGGCAAGGGGACCGGTTGTCCCGATCGGATTGAGAAGCGTGAATTGCTCCCGGTCCATGATGCGTGGCGGATTATATTGGCGACACGATCGACACCAATACTGGGACTCGCGATCAGATAATTGGAATATTCTTTTTGGGGTACATCCGAGTGAAGGTAAGGCCTATATGGTGTTAGGATAGGGGTTGGCGGAGCCCAATTGCAGAACAC